>NC_057348.1:57390764-57700717 GCF_016509475.1 Prionailurus bengalensis | reverse complement strand
CCCTCCCTGCTCATGCTCTGTCTTTCTCTCTCAAAACTAAATAAACATTAAAAAATTAAAGAAAAAATAAACCTCACAGAAATATCCAGAATAGTGCTTGACCAAATATCTCAGTACAGTGGCTCGGCCTAGTTGACATGTAAAATATACCATCACCCTTTTGCGGGGGAGAACCATGATTATAGTGTCTGCCCTGAGGAAGGGGAGGGCAAGGGGCACCTATCTGTTGTGTTGGCCTTTTCTGGTCTGGGACAGCCTGGGAGGATGTAGGAGAGGGGTATTTCAGGAATGACAGGAATGACCAGGGCTTCCCCAGGTAAAGGAAATCTCAGGTTTAAATTACCCCCTTCACTCATTTTATGTTGCTGTGGCTGTTGCTTTCCTCCTGCAGGGCTGAGGTTATTAGGGAAGAGCCTCCTGACCAGGGAGGACCAACCAAAAGAAAAGCTTCCTTTATAGGCCTGAGACTGGCCAGGTTCCAGGGCTCCCTGGGGCAGCAGCAGGAGTTGAAGGACAAGGCCCTGCCCTTCCGAGGCCTAGGGCCTCCCCTGACATAGGACCCGAGTCCTAAGGTCATAATCCCCTCCTCCACTGGCTGTTGTAGCTCCTCCCCTGAACACCATTAGTCCTGGATAAATACCACTTAAATCAAATCCATGTTGCGCCAGGGACTAAAAGTGTAAATCTTAGAAAAATAAAGCACAAAATTATGAAAATAAACCAAACTTATATTTAACACAGTTTAGATTATTATGGTGCTGTGTGTTAATTCTTAGCTGGAACAGAGAATGAGTCAAATGCTAAATTTCTTTGCCTTCTGGGTCTTCCCTGAGGCAGACCCCAAGGGGCCACCCTGATCCAGTATCCCTTCTTCCTTGGGAGAAGACCTGTTTGCAGCCTGGGAGAGCAGCTGGGAGCAGGAAGGAGGTGTCAGAAGAACTCGCTGTGGGACATAGACTTTGAAGTGCAGTACCTGAGGGAGGAACAGGTGCTTGATGACAGGGTCAGTGGCTGCCATGTTTGACCGAAAGCGTGGACCTGGGGAGGGCCGAGGCAGAAATAGTCAGCCACGTTAGGCAGAGATGTTTGAGTGGGGACATGTTCTGAGGTCTTTGGCTACTTTTTGATCCTGATGAAAATGGAGCTTGCCTATCAAGGTCCCAGTTACTGATCTGTAGTACTTGGACACAAGGAAAGTGCTTGGCAAATATAAATTTAATTCTCTTGCTTTTCTTCACCCATTTCCCCCAGCCTACTTTTCAACCCTCTATTGTCGTGTTCTTGTCTAAGTTGCTAGTCAGGGAAAGCATAATTTGTAAGTAGTGAACTCGGATATTTGGCTGAGGAATTTTCCAACCAAAGCATGGAACATGCAGCCTGGTTTCTCCTTTGCTGTGTCTAGTAAAATGTGAGAGGAAAGGAGTGAATTGGAGATGGAACTGTTAGCAAAAAGAAGCCTGCGCTTGATGATTTGGGAGATTCTCTGCCTCTTCAGATTCCAAAGGATGCTAAAAGTAGGAAATTGGCTTTGAGAAAGCATGCTCTGGAGAAAGGCCAGCGGTGAGGCTAGACAGCCTTTGCTGTGGAGATTGGGTATGTGACTCGTGGATCCAATCAAACATCTTAGCAGAAGCCAGGACTAGAGACAGGCTTCTCCAGGAAGAATTTATAGAGAACCTTCTTGTTTAATGGTGGAGATCCCCTTGATATACATGGGAGACACGCGAGGTTTTTGAGAATGTTATATCGCAAAAACACTGGCAGTGTGGACTGAAAGGGACAGACCTGGTGAAATGTTTTTAAAAAAAAAATAGAGCATTTGGACTTCTAGTATTCTAATTGTAGGAAATGGACTGATAGAATTACTCTACTAACTCATGTTATCCTTTAAGAAAAGGGAAGAATGGGGCGCCTGGGTGGCGCAGTTGGTTAAGCGTCCAACTTCAGCCAGGTCACGATCTCGCGGTCCGTGGGTTCGAGCCCCGCGTTGGGCTCTGGGCTGATGGCTCAGAGCCTGGAGCCTGTTTCCGATTCTGTGTCTCCCTCTCTCTCTGCCCCTCCCCCGTTCATGCTCTGTCTCTCTCTGTCCCAAAAATAAATAAAAAACGTTGAAAAAAAAATTAAAAAAAAAAAAAGAAAAGGAAAGAATGGGGGCGCCTGGGTGGCGCAGTCGGTTAAGTGTCCGACTTCAGCCAGGTCACAATCTCGCGGTCCGTGAGTTCGAGCCCCGCGTCGGGCTCTGGGCTGATGGCTCAGAGCCTGGAGCCTGTTTCCGATTCTGTGTCTCCCTCTCTCTCTGGCCCTCCCCCATTCATGCTCTGTCTCTCTCTGTCCCAAAAATAAACGTTGAAAAAAAAAATTAAAAAAAAAAAAAAAGAAAAGGGAAGAATGACTCCAGGGGCAGAGCTGTGGACACAAAGGCAGAGGCCAGAGAAGCAAGCCTAAAGGCAGGGGCCTGTGGAGCCTCTGTGGGCCCGGAGGGTGGAGGACCAAGCCACAGAGGGTTACTTTCAGGCCAGGAAAGCTAAAGGAATTTGCTCTATTGGGTTTCAAATTTACTTGGGTCCAGTGACCTCTGTGTTCCTTTCATTTTTTCCCTGTGCCTATATTTTAAAAGCAGAAAACTTGTCTTTTAGTTTCACACATCTGTAGATGGAGAGGCATTTTGCCCCAGGATGGATCATATCAGTATAACCCATGCCTGATTAGAGGGGTTAAATGATATTTTTGAGCGGGTGATACTTACAAGAGATTTTGGACTTAGAGTATGGTCTAGTGAGGTGAGAATTCGGGGATGTTGGGATGGGGTGAATGTATTTTACACATGTGAATGAAGTTTTGGGGACTGGAGGGTGGGGCGGACTGTAGTGGTTTGTAGAACTGTGGACCACAAAAGCCATATCCACCTAGAAGCTCAGAAATGACCTTACTTGGAACAAAGTCTTTGCAGATGTAATTAAGGTAAGGTTCTCAAGATGAGGTCATCCCTGTTAGGGTGGGCTCTTTACCCAACGATGTATGTCCAGTGACACAGATTGACAGAGGGAAGGGTGAATGAGGCTAGAGGCCAAGATTAGAGTTATGTGGCCCCAAGCCAAGGAACGCCAGTGGTTGCCTGAAGCCACCAGACACTAAGAGAAAGGTAGGGAAGGACTTCTCTCTGAGAGACTCCAGAGGGGACCAAACCCACTGACAGCTGATTTTGGACTTCTGGCCAATAGAACTGCGAGAGAATAAATTTCTGTTGTTTAACACTACCAAGTTTGGTAGTTGGTTAGGACAGCCCTAGGAAATGAATATGGATTTTAGATGGAAAGGACTGAAGTCAGAACAAGTCTGAAGTCCCTTGCAGTTATGGGCAGGCCTCTTAACTCCACTGAGCTTGGACTTTGTCATGAGGAATGGCAGGGGTTGCCATGAGAGCTGAGTGTGTGTTGGCAGTAGAAGGCTTTACAGGTTAACATAGAGTCAGTACCGCTGCATACTGATGGCTAGCTCTGTTCCTTCCTTCCTTTCCTATAGTTCCCACCTAACAGATGAGAAAACCTAGGCCCAGGGCTTTGTTTTGCAACCAGACAGCAGAGCCGGCATTTGAAGCCATTTGTCTGGCTCCAAAGACCAGGCTCTGTCCACTATACCCACTGCCCCTGGAGACCCCAAGGAGACGGTAGGTACCAGTGGCGTTTCCTCCTTGGGGAAGGGCAGGACCCTCCAACCTCCAGAGCAGCTTTGTAGGTGAGCCGGGTACCCCACTGAGGCCTCTCCTGGGCCACAGAGCCTATAAAAACACATTTCAGAAGCTCCTGAGGTCTAGAGCTCCTGACCTCCTCTCACCCCCCACTTTCCACTAACCATAATTAGTGGCCGGTGCCTATTGGGCACTGGGGACATTGCAGGGTGGGGGCTTTAAATTAGATGGCCCTCCTCCCAAACCTGGTGACATCCTTGTCAGATTTCACTAATCAACTTGGACACATCTGACCGCTTGAACTCCCTCAGAGGCAGGGCACAGCCATTCCAAATAAACAGTCGCATTCCCCTCTTGGCCAGGGCTGGCCCGCTGGAGCCAGTCAGACCCTGGCCCCTGTCTCTGCTGCCTGTGTCCATTCCCAGCTGGGGCCCATTAGCCAATTGAGGAAATGTTGGGGAACGGGAATGAAGGAGAAAAACCAAATCCCACTTAGAGCCCAGAATGGCATAAACACCAGCCATCTTGAGATTCGCCAGCCTTCTCCTCAAGGCTTTTTGGCCTGGGAAATCCCTCTGGTCGCATCTGATCCTGGGATTTTCAGCTAGTGATGTTTCCAATGGGTATTGGCTGTCAGAGTTGTAGCGTCAGAAACTGTCAGAGCCACACACCATGGAGAGAGAGAGAGAGAGAGAGAGAGAGAGAGAGAGAGAGAGAGACGTCTGGGAGTTCAGAGGCAAGTTCTTGGCCTCTCTCTGTCTCGCTGATTCTTCACAAACTCAAGTCTTGCTCAGTCTGGGGCCTCTGGAAGAGGGGCACTATGGTGCGGTGCCCACTGGGGATGGCGGGTGGAAGGTTCCTAGCACCGAGTAGGCACGTGGGTTTTAGGTGATAATTCTTGTCTTTATTGTTGCCATTCAGTGTTACTTTCCTGTGGAATTTCTCTTGTGGGGTACGGGAGGAGGAAATGGCAGGGCACTTCCCAGGTTGCAAGGAAACAGTTCTTTTCAGGGCTGCTAAATGAGTTGTTGAGATGGAAATACGCGTCACGGCCCTCACGTCAGTTTTCTCATAATGGTGACAAACATTATTAGGTATCTGAAGATGCCTATTTAGCTGGTAAAACTGTTAGAGGAAAGTTCAGAATTTGATAGCATATTTCTCTAAATTGAGTTCATATTCAGACTTATTTTTTCCTTTATGAACACCTCCAGAAAGGAAAAAAAAAATTATCAAATACTACTAGACATTGTTACTCTGACCTTTGCCTCCACTCTTGGGTGTTGATCGCAAGGTGAGAAGAGAAAGCCGTGGCATCTGGAAAGATGCATTTTCTCCCATCAGCAAGCCCACAGCCGCATCCTCTGCCTGACCTGCCCTGCCCCTACTCCTAGCAACCCTCCTCCCCTTGTCCTTGTTTTTCACCCAGAAGCCTTGGTGGGCTGTCCCCCTACCCTGGAGCATGTGACCTCTTCCCTTCCTCTGGATTGTTAGCCTCTGCCTCCCATGGGTGCTCTGGGTCAGCACTTAGGCACTGCCTGGCACTGTGTCTGTCTCTGTGCCTGCGTCTCCCACCACACTCATCTCCTGGAGGGCAGAGACTGGGTCCTGTCCTTCTCTGTGCTCTTAGCACCTGTCCTAGGGCTAGGGTCAGAGGAGGCCCCAGAAACTAGTTGATGAAAAAAAAAAAACAGTAGGGAACACCCATAAAGCAAATAAATGATTTGTTTTGTAGTAGGATTTTTTTTTTTTTTTTTAATTTTTTTTTTTTCAACGTTTATTTATTTTTGGGACAGAGAGAGACAGAGCATGAACGGGGGAGGGGCAGAGAGAGAGGGAGACACAGAATCGGAAACAGGCTCCAGGCTCTGAGCCATCAGCCCAGAGCCTGACGCGGGGCTCGAACTCACGAACCGCGAGATCGTGACCTGGCTGAAGTCGGACGCTTAACCGACTGCGCCACCCAGGCGCCCCTGTAGTAGGATTTTGATTCAGAATAGATAGTGAACGACTGTGGATGGCTGGGTTTGCAGCGGCCGCTCCCCAACCTCGTGGATCCAGATGGAGAAGCCTAGAGTCGGGCAGCTGGCTGCTTCCTATACCGGAAGTCCTCTTTTTGAGGCTCGAGTCTTGATGCCTCACTAGTGAGTAGCGCGAGATATTCCTGTGTCCCAGTGCCAGCTCATTTTCGGTTATAAACCAGGGGCCCAGGGCTACAGAGCGGCTTCCCGAGCCACGTGTGCACATCAGCTCTTAAGACTGAGCTCCCTCTGTTTCTATGTCTTTTATCAAAAATGTAAAGCCTGATCGTCATCCTTGATCATTTCATGTTTCAGAAGATCTATAAAGAAGGAATGCTTTTTGTGAGTTTGATGTTTTCATGGTTGTTGGCCTCGGGGTGGAAACTCCTGGGAGTCCGTTCTCTGTACCTGGATGTCACATGTGCCAGGGACGTGGAGCTAATGGAGCAGAGGGGGGCAGGGAAGGAGAAAGGGGAAGGAAGGAAATGGGGAACAGTTTGGAAAAGCCAGGGGAGAGGGGGCAGAGGCAGAGGCAGGCGTTGATCAGGTGCCTGTGGTCAGATCAACTTTCACTTGGTGTCCTGTCTCAGGGTGGCGAGTGGGGGGGGTGGTCTCTGCCATCAGGCCCTTGCCCTCAAGCTTCCCCTGTCTCCCGCTGGGACTGCAGCCCTCCCCTGCTCAGGTGCCAGCCCTCCAGCCCAGCCTCTCCCTGCTGACAGAGGGACAGATGGCGAGGTCTTTGTAGAGCCGTGCTTGGTCCCACTTATCTGCTGGTGGGCCCCTCGTCTCTAGGATGAAATCTGAAGTGCTCTGTGTGGCAGAGAGCTGGCTGTAGCCTCCCCTTTGTCACCTCTCCAGCCTCGGTTGCTTTCTGGTTTTTTTCACCACCTCCCTGCTGCCCAAACCACCAGTTTGTTCTCTGTATTTATGAGTCCGTCTCTGTTTGTTCGTTCATTCATTTTTTGGATTCCACACAGGAATGAAGTCATGGTATCTGCCTTTCTGTGTGTGTGACTCACCTCTCTCACTCCGCCTCAGTTTCTCATCCCAGAGCAACACCAGATCTCTTGTGCTCCATGTGTTAGTTAGGGCCCTGGTGGCAAGTGACAGAAATCCAGCTCAGACTGGCCTGATGTGAAGGGGACAGGCTGGTTCCATTACTAAGCCAGGTGGGGCTGGTGCCTCCCTCCAGACCTGTTCTGTGTGGGCCACTCTCCCAGGCCTAGTCCCTGCACCCCGGCTTTCTAGTTCCTCCCCCTCAAGTCTAGGATGTAGTGGCCTGTGGCCTTGGGATTAGCTCCCCAAGTCCATTCTACCCAGAGGATGTCTGGTACGTGAGGATGCCCCTCCCCTGCCAGTGACTGGTGAGCCAGATTTGGCCAGTGAGATGGGAAGGGAGGTCTCTTGGGGGGTTTCTCCTGCTACTGGACGTTGAAGCAGGGAGGGCCATGTGACCTTTGGACTTGAGGGGTAAGTTTGAGGAGGAGGCATGCAGAAAGTTGCCAGAGGAAAACAGCCCAAAGCAGGGCCCTGACGAGTGTCTGAGTCTGCCCTACCTCAGCACTTGGTGTTAGGAGAGAAATGACATTTCCTTTCTGTTCAGTCAGACTCGTCTGCAGTTATAGAATGGGATATGCTTGGCTGGCTGGACCAGGAGCTCAGCCCCAAGGCCAGGACGCGTGCAACAATTTGCTGGATGAGCTGGATTTCACATTCACCCACCCCTGGAGCAGGGGTGGGGACTACTGGGAAGAATGGTTCCCAAAGAAGTTGGGGTACTGATCTAGGAGATAGACGCTGGGCAGGCAAAACTGAGAGACATCCACATACTTGGTGTTGGTTCCTGCGTATGGCTGCCTTGACAGCCCGGCCTGGGACACAGAGGGGCTGAGCTTGAGTCCCTCCCCCTCACTTATTTGCTCGGGAAGTTACATCACCTCCTGGGGCCTGTTTTCTCCTGAGCTACTTGTGAAGATTCAAGGACATTTACGTACTGTGCTTGTAACCAGACCTGCACATGGGGATCGCCGTCATTGTTATCACGTGCCACTCTGAATCTTGTCTTTCCTCCCACTTACCGTGCATTGTTACTTGGCCCACAGAGTGCAGTGACTCAGGGGTGGGGTCCCTGAGCTTAGCATAGCCTGCACACCACCCCCCTCAACCCTGAGCACCTTGGCACGGTGAGACCTTTGCCTGTGCCCCGCCTTCCTTCTGGCCTGGGGATCAGAATCACATCTGCAGCTGAGTTGTAATATCCTGTTGTCTCCCCAGCGAGGCCCTGAGAAGGAAGGACAGGCGACAGGCGAGGACAGAGATTGATCTCAGAGCAGGCAGGGAGCTCAGGAAGGTTTTTCTGTGTAGGTGCTGTTGTCAGAGGCGTGTGCCCAGCATGGTAAAGATCTAGCAGGCTGCAGGATACCGCCTCCCTACAGGCCTTTTCCTGTGGGCTCCCTCTGGCTTGTCCTCCCCTCAGTCCCAAGGGAACCGAGTGCCGTTCTGCCTCAGCCCCTGGATAAGGCTGCAGTTTCTTCTCCCAGAAGCCCTCTCTTTTGTTCTTGTGTGTTTGTCTTCCTTTATTTCTGAGAATGGATTTCATCACACTCATGTGTCCGTCTACAGAGATGGTGCTGACACCCACCGCCCATACTGGGTCCTGATCGCTCAGACGCTGGTGGCTGGATGAAGAAGGCCGCCACGTCTGGCCTCGTCGAGGTCCAGCTTCTCTTAGTTTAGCCTCAGATGGCTTCTAGAAGTGTGAGTTCTGCAACACAGCAGGGTATTGGGCCGGCATGGGGAAGGAGCCTCAGCGCAGGCAGCACTGTAGGATGGTTTGTTGGCTGTCTTTGAGCGGTGCTGTGTCCAGGCTTGGGCCTAAGACCTCTGGAGGTGTTCATTCTGTGCTTCCAGCGGCCCTGGGGGAGGTGCTGTTGTCCCCCATTTGATAGGCATGGAACAGAGACACAGAGACAGAAATCTTCTATAAGCTAATCAGTGGAAGACTCTGGAGTCAAATTCTGGCAGCCAGGCTCTCCAATGTGTGCTCACTCCAGCTCCCTGCGCAGGCATGAGGAGGCCACTGAGGCCAGCTCGACCCTGTCCCTCTCACATCAGATGAAGTCGTTATGGAGATGACCCAGGGACTCTCAGACAAGAAGATCCTGGAACTGATTTTAGAGGTGCTGCTTCATTCTGCCTTATCCTTCTTCATAACTCCACGGGACCCTCCATCCAGGAGCTGGAGGTCCTGGGCCTGTCCCGAGAACAGCTGTGCGGGCAGGGGCCACAGCTAGCTTCTGGTGCCTGGAGAGGCCCAGACCAACCACAGTGGGCTGCATCTGATCCTGGGCGGTCTGAGCATGCCCCACCGTCCTCTGCAGAGCTGACCCTGGCTCTCTCAGGCCCCGATTGGAGTGGGGGAGAAATGGCTGCTACAACCCCAGCGGTATCCTCTGAAGAAAGGGCAAGAGCCCGGAGTGGCTGTCCAGCCCACCCCAGCTTAGTTCTGCCCCACTGCAAAGGCGGGCCCCCTTTGTGAAGCTGCCAGCTCATCTGGTTGTGCTGAGCCTTGTGCTCACAACTGTGTGGGCAGGTTGGGCTCAGGTTGACCTGCAGCCCTCCTAGCCCTTTTTCGGGACCCTGAGGCCACAAATAAAACCCATCCCAATCCAACCAGCTGCTTCCCCTGAGGGCAAGAGTGGGCACTGCCCCCCTGCAGCTTCCTGCTACTACAGCTCTCACTAGGCTGGATGGACATCTTGGGAGCCAGCCTCTTGCCTGCCCACCCGAAGCCTGAATGCAGGCACCCCCACTGCCCACACGTGCCCTTCCCTTCCTTCACAGCCGACGTGTAGTATAGCAGGGAGGTGGAGAGCAGGGCGTTGAGCACCACTCTGCCTGGGTTTGCACACCTGCTCTGTGACCACAAGGAAGCCGCCTCACCTGTCTGTGCTCCAGCTTCCCCCTCTGTAAGGTGGGGGTAATGTTACCTACGTCAGAGGGTCACTGTAAGAATTAGATGGGTTATACGGCATCTTTCGATGGCGCTTAGGTTCTAGGACGTGCTCAGTAATCATCGCCTATTGTTACCACCACGTGAAACCTAGTGTCCCTCATGCCTTGGCCAGCACCCTACAGGTAGAGCCCTGGTGGCCAGGTGGCACCCGCAGGTTGCCGGGTGGCAAGCAGACACAGAAGTGGCAAATGTGGGGTCGGAGGGGAGCGTGGCTGGCTTCCAGACCTCTCCTGAGGAAAGTGTGTGTCCCAGACCATGGTGGCCTCACAAGACCCCCAGAGTAGCCAGGGGACCTGCTGTGCCCTGCAAGTCGTTGTGTGAAAACCCCTCAAACGTATAAAAGCTTCTGAGTCAAATTAAATCAGTTTATTGTGTCCTGGAAGAGGCTGTGATTCAATTAGAAAGAACACTAATGAGTGCTATGTTGTGGCCTAGGCACCATGCCAGGGCAGTCCCTGCCCACGCTCCAGGCAGGGGACCAGGGTCTGGGGTCCTGGGTGTGATGCCCAGCTGTGTGACCAGGGGCAGGTCCCTCCCCTCTTTCCTGCCAGGCCACCTTCACAGAGAAGTAAGAATCGTTCTCACACGGCAGCTCTTCCTCCCATGGGCCTCAGGCAGCTGCTTTCCCAGTGCTCTTGACCCCACCGCAGTCAGGTGAGTGTCACGGGGAGGCACCCACTCAGCCCAGGGGAACTGGCACAGACATGAATGCGGGCTGAGACTCCCGGGGGTGCCGCAGTTCCCTCCTCGGCTGTGGGCCGTGGCTAGTATGACGTGCAGGCCTGTCATCGAGGGGGTGGAAAATGTGAGCTGGCAGCGAGGCCGAGAAGGCAGGACCTAGAACACTGGGGGCCCAAAGGGGGCTTCCTCCGTCAGGAAGTGGGAGCCCAGCCAGGATTAGAGCACTAGCTGGAAGCAGTCTCGCTGCAGAAAATGCTCAGTCAGCAGCCAGTTGACTGGTGCTAGGCTGTGCCCAGTGCAAACATGGGTGCCGCCTGCCCCACGGAAGAGTGTTTGATCTTTGGCCTGAGGTCCATTGCCTTCTTTCTGCCCGGAAGCAAGTTCTGGTTCAAGCAGGAAGCATGGCCATACAGGTTCAGTTTAACCAGGGAGATTGCACACCCGCGAAGCCAGCCCTGAGTGCAGCCTTCTCACAGCACTGTCGGTGCCTCTCTCGTTGAGTTGGGTGCTGAAAGCTGTCAAAGCCCGGGCTGACCCTTGGGGAGCCTGCTGTGGGAGTAGGTGGCATAGGGGTGGTGGGCCGGCAGGCAGCTGTCTCCCCGTGTGGGAAAGGTATTAAGTGAGAACACCCGGCGAATACCCCGGGAGAGCTTTCAGTCCCGCTCCTCGGATGGGGCGTACTGAAGCTGAAGCTCAGAGGACGGCGGGGAGCTTTGCCAGGCCATCCCAAGCAAAAGAGTAGCATGTGGTGAAACCCAGAGGTGAGAGAATGCTGATACGTCCGCGGGAAGTGTGACGTTCATCGTGGCGGAGTCTGGGAAGAGGACTGGGCGGCACGTGGTTTTGGCGATCTTCCGAAGATCGCTAGGAGGGCTGGGCTTTGGACATAGGGAGGGTGTTCCGAAGGCCACGTCTAGAAGAGGCTCTAGCAGCGTCATGTCCTATGGTAAAGTCCCACGTGGCTCGAGAGTACGCCTTGTCCTGTTGGGGAGGCACCGCTGCACCCAGGAATTAGGCTTCTCGTGAGAGAAGTCTTCTGGCGGTTCTGGTGCCCTGCTTCTCTGCTCTGGGCCCTGTGTTCTGGTTTGTCTGGGCTCCTTCTTGCTCTCCACACCCTCCTGGTTTTGGACCCCAGGCTCGGTCCCAGGCCCTTTGTGCAGTGTTTGGAATAAATCCCTCATGGAGCTTCTGTTCCTGGCTTTCCTCCCCTTGACAGGAATTCAGGGCCTAGCGGTATCTGATCCATTACTTCTCATACTCAGCTGGGGGTGAGGGTGGGCCATTCGGAATCACTGAGGATGCTTGTTAGAAATTCTCAGCTCCACTCTAGTTCGCTAAATCCCAGTCCACAGGAACCAGGGAATTAACGTCCAGGAATTGGGGGTCTGGAGTTGGACAGACCTGGCTCACATCCCTGACTTGCCATGTGCCGTGTAGCCACCTCCCTCTGCCTCGGCTTCCTCACCTGCACAGCAGGGAGGTGTGGATCACAGCACCTGCTTTGCAGGGTCACTCTGAGAAGTAGGAGGGGATAAAGACCTCACATAAAGTGGCCAGGGTGTCCACTCAGCACGTATCATTGACTACCTACTGTGCGCCAGGCGGTAGACCAGGTCATAGGGGTCGAGGGTGAACAAGGCAGGTCATATTTCTGTTGTCACAGAGTTTACCTTCTAACGGTAGGGGGTATGGGCAAAAAAAATGGCCTGATTTACCTTATGGTGACGTGACTGAGAATAGCAGGGGTTGGGGGCTGATTTAGGTCAGGAAAACTCTGGACACAAAGGATCTGGACTGTCAGAGCTCTGGGGGAAGAGCACAGTGGCAACATCATGCAGCCCCTGTGATGGAGAGGAGGGAGGTAGGGGGGAGGGTAGAGAGATAGAGGGGAGGAGATCATCGAGGGCCTCGGAGGCCATGGCCAGGGTCTGGGTTTGACTGTGAACACACAGTTCACTAGGCTTCCTTTCCCTCGGCTGAAGGAACCATTGCCGGGCTGGCCAGGGTGCCTCTCCCAGCCCCCACCAGCCCCTCTGACTTGGCATCTCATGGAGAGGCAGGCCAACCTTCAGCTTGTGGTGAGTCTCTAACTGCCCTGGCAGCCTTCTGGGGCTCTGCTGGGACCTTTTTGTTTTTATTTTTCTTGTTAAAGGAAAGTTGAGTGTTTCCTGAGTGTGCATAAAGCCAATGCACCACTTAAACTGAATATTTCTAATTCCTTCTTTTGAGAAATAAAACAATAATAAAAATACCATAAACTTTGCTTTAATTGTTCACAGGCTTCAACTTGTAATCATCATAGGGAAAGGGCAAGTGAGATGTCTTATTAAAATAAAGGCACTCGCCTGCTTTTGTTTGAAGTTTTGCTAAAACGCCTGATTATAACATGTCCGTGTTTAAAAATAAATTCCAGCCATTCAGGGTTTTCTCTTTTTTTTTCTTGTTGTCTTTTCCGAAGTATTTAAATGAGATGATGCTGGGCCAGGGTAACTCGGCGAGTCTGAGCCAGCCTTTGTGGGACGGGGCCGACTGTGGCGCAGCTGCGGCCCCTGCCCCCATCAGACCGCACCACCACCTCCTTGGCTTTGCTAGTAGTCACCGGCGTTGGTGAAGACACAAATGGGTGTGCAGATGAGGATGAGTCCCCGGTCTGCATAACTGCCTCTGCGGGCCGCACAGCATACTCTTTCCCTACATACACACACCGGTAGAGTTTTGGCCCAAGGTAGGGCCTCCTTGGGATCCGGTAGAGCTCCCTGAGAGCGGAGAGCAAAGGTACCAACCGAGGCCGAGGGTCAGAGCAGACTTTCCTGGATCTGAAGGCGGAGGAGGACTGATCTAGGAAAAGAGCCGAGGCGTGGGTGTACCAAGTGTTCCAGGAAGAGGGACCGCCAGGGCAAAGCCACCTCCTGTGGTGGGAGATAACTTAGTGCGTTCAAAGACCTGCAAACGAGGCGTTTTAGCTGGAGCTCAGCAAACAGCCCCGGAGTAAGACGTGCGATAGAGGTAGGTAGGAGCAGACCACATAGGGTCTAGAGATTGCAGTCTATTAAAGATTTTATCTACTTTAATAACGCAGATGGTTTTGAAGGGTGGAGTGTGTATACATCACATGTGTGCGTATGTATTTATTGTGTGTCGGAGGGGCAGACAGTATGGAGGACGGGTTCAGCGTGGCCGCGGTACCTTTCTGGGGCCCAGTTAGGAAGGGGGCTGCTGCAGCAGTGCAGGCAGATTGAGGTCGTTTGGGCCAACCTGGTGGCGGCACAGTAGGACCTAGGGATGTTGAGGAGGTGGAATTAACAAGACTTGGCGATGGAGTAGATATGGGGAAAGTGGAGGGGAGAGACATGTCCAAGACAACTCCCAGACCTCTGGCTGGAGCAGCAGGCCGGGCGGTGGAGCCGTTAGCGAGCGGGGAGCCCTGGAAGGTCCGAGGGTGAGGGTGGAGGCCAAGAGGGGAGTATGCGGTGGGCTTTAATAAGTTTGAGGTGTTTGGGGGCCTCCAGTTGGCACGCAGGTCTAGGAGGCAAACTGATACATGGGGCTGCAGCTCAGAGAAGTTTGGGAGAAGACACTTGAGTTTGTGAGCTCTTACTGTACCCGACCTTTGCTGCTGGGGCCTCTGGTGAGGAAAGATAAGAAAAGTTAAAAAGCGGGCTTTTGCTGTTTCTTCTAAGGTTTTATTTCTGATGTTTAAATGCTCCCAACCCTCCTCTTGTTCTCAGCTTGGGAGCCTTCCCCGCTCTGAAAGGTGAGGGCCTGAGTAGCTCAGGCTTTGGCATTTGGGGATTGAGGGGAGGGTATCTGTGGGCACAGTTGCCTTTTTTAAGATCACAGGCATCGGGGCCAGCCTCCGGAGGAGCTGCCCTGGCCTGCCCCAGTGCCAGCCCGGTGTGCAAAGCGCCCCGCAGCGAGGAGGGCAGCGCCGTGCCCCCCAGCCTCCGAGATGCTGCCGCCACAAAACAAACGGGGTGACTGGGCGGAAGGTCAGGAGTTTAAGAGCTTGTTTTATTCAAGACGGGGTAAGAGACAGGCGGGGAGTGCGCAGGTTTTATATGTGGATCCTGGTATTTTCTTTTGAGTTGGGGCGGAGAGTGGTTGGGGCAGGGAGGGAAGGCAGCCCGCCAGAGGGAACGTTGCCAAGCAGAGCGCCGCTAATGCGAACCAGAAGGCAGCGGCCCATCTCCTGGCCGGGCTTAATGCAGTCCTTGCCGGCAGGCGGGCAGGCAGGAAGGCGGCCTGGGCAGTGGGCTGCTTAACCCTTTGGCTGCTGGGCCGCCAGTGGGCTCCCCACCAGAGCACACTCACGTTTCTCAGTCCCGTGCCTTGTAAGATGTTTAGCAGCATCCCTGGCCTATACCCACGAGATGACAGCAGCACCTCCTCCCCAGCCAGGCCGGCCAAAAGTGTCTCCTGACATTTTCGGTCCCTCGGCCCTGGCCTGGGCTCTGACTGGCCTGCACCCCTTAGGGATCCGTCCTTGGACACACCACTTCCTTCTGTGGGACCCTGAGTGGGGTGAGCATGTGGGGGACATTTTCTCAAGAAAGAGGTGGCCACAGAGTCAGAGGGGAGGTGTGACCTGCCCAGGGTTGCATGGCTAGTAGGAGCCGGGATGTGAACTCATGTGTTCCTGGGGTTGAGAGCTGGTTGGGCACCCCTCTCTGCATTCCCCGGGCACAGTCGGCTGGGGGACCAGGGGACCCTATGCCTGTAACAGTATCTCTGGTTGTGAGTGTTTTTTAAAAATTTCTTGAAGTTTATTTTTTTATTCTGAGAAAAAGGGAGAAAGAGAGTGAGGTAGGGTCAGGGAGAGAGAGAGAGAGGTAGAGAGACTTCCAGGCAGGCTCCATGCTGACACAGTGCAGAGCCAGATGCAGGGGGGTCTCACAAACCTCACAAACCGTGGGGTCATGACCTGAGCCAAAATCAAGAGTCGGATGCTTAACTGACTGAGCCTCCCAGGCGCCCCTCTGGTTATGAGTGGGGTTTAGGAAGCGTCCTCCTTTCTTGCTTCCTGGGAGGACCGGTTACTGGGTCTGTTTTCTCTGCCTGTTCCGAGTGTGGCAGCCCAAGGAGACGCGCGTGGGGGTGTCTGCTGCAGCGATGTTTATGCTGCGAGCAGATGGAACCGGAGTCCGTGTGCAGTGACAGGCTGGTTAATACAAACCGGGCGGCACAACACAGCCATTGAGAAAAGTGACGTCAATGTAGGTGGCAAGGCTGCCACTAGAACTGTCAGATCCACGAGGCTGGAGATTCTGGTCCATCTGTTTCTCCGTCCTTAATAAACGTTTTGTAAATAAATGGGATGCGTATATTGTTAAGTGAAAAGCAAGTCTCGGAACAATATGTGTGATTGGTCTCGTTTATGTAGGAAAACGGTGTACATATGTACATATGTTTGTATCTAGATGCGTCAAAAGATCTGAAAGGAGACACAGCAAACTGTGAATAGTGGTTACATCTTGGGGGAGTGAGGGAAAGTGGAATTTAGGGGGCTGAAAGAGAGCTTTCATGTCTAAGTCTGTAACTGGTGTTCGAATCTTTTACCACGAGCTTGTGTTCATCTGTTTCGTGTGTGGCTTTTATGAAAGAAAAAAATGCAAAGAAGCAGAGAAAGAGCAACTTTCGTTCTGCCCTTCCCTGCTTCTCTCTCACCTCCCTTGTGCCCTCACCCTGCTTGGGCCTGGGAGAGCCATCCTCCCCAGGGAGGCCTGGCTCTGCTGCTCAGGAAGACCACCTCTTCCTCCGGCAGCCCGAGCGAGGGGGCAGGGCTGGTGGTCATCTGGGCCCTCCTCGTGGATGGCCTCGGCCCAGCTCCCGGCGCCCCGCCCCTTGTGCCTGCCCAGTGCGCTCAGCAGGTGCCACGGTCCCCGCCTCACCCCATCTCTGGCCGTTCTAGCCCATTTCTCCCGGCCTTCAGCCCCCCACCCCACTCTGCGCTCTCCACATTCCCCTCTCAGAGATGCATAAAAGTCCTTGCTTGGTGATCTTTATCTCCCGCTGCCTCGTTGCCTCCTGCACTTCAGCATATACGGATACTCTTGTCCCTTTTACAGCTGTGGCCATCTTCCCTGACCGTGTCCGGGGAGACCGGATCCACCACTTGCAGTCACCCGCTTGGCCTCAGCCTCGGCAGGCGGGCCTTTGCGGCAATAACGGTGATAAGCTTCCAGGTATCAAAAGCTTGCTCTTTCTTCGTTGCCATAGCAGCTTCTTTTTTCTCTTGCTTCTCCGTGACCCCAGGAAAGAGGCATTTACTCCCCCATTGAACAGGTGAGGACAAACCAAGGCCCAGAGAGGTCAAGTCGTCTCGTTCAGGCTCACACGTCTTCAACATAGACCTGGCCCCAGCAGAACGTGCGCTCCGCGGCACAGATCTGGCCCATGTGCCTCTTCTGTGAGCCTGTAACTTACGGTTTACAGCGTCTTTGGATTTGAGCCCCCTGAACTGAGCCCAGCTTTCTTCAGCTCCCGTGGGGGTCCCTGGGAGTGCCCTTGCCCCTGTCAGCACTGCGTGGTCTCAGGCTCCACAGACCTCCCCGGTCATCCTTTGTGTTGGCTGAGCCTGTGGGACCTTGAGAGAGGACGGGTTTGGTGTCATGTGGCTTGGGTTCTGTGGCTGACTCCAGCACAGCTGTGGTAAGAGCAGGGCCCCAGAAACACACTTTGTGGGCAGATGTAAGCCATGTGCTTCGGGGGTTGGGGGAGACAGTGAAGAGAACGGCCCGTTGGAGGTTCTAGAACCTCAGGAAGCCGGGCAGTGAAGGGGTTTGGACCTGGCGACAGGAAGCTCTTGGGGCGTTTTCACTGTGGAAACACCAGGATGGAGAGGAGTGCGCACTCGTCCTCTGTGTCTTGCTGAGGGGACCTTCTTGCCGAAGGTCAGAGTTGGTGGCCCAGAGCCCGGGACTAGCAGCATGGAGCCCTCTACCCTTGGAGGCCTCGGTGGCCCAGCTTGTGAAGCCGTCCAGGGACAGGTGATTGGGTGAAGGGGTGAAATCGCCTTCTGTGAAAGGCGATTAGGTGTCCTCCTGTGGGCCTAGCACCAGCCTTTGTGCCTCAGCCCTTGCTGTGGGGCTCTGGGTTGGTGACTCCAGCTCTGTGATCCTCAGTGGATGGGTGGGAAGCCGTGAGTCCTGTTCAGTCGGCGGTGGAGTGGAGTCCGAAGCAGGCAGTTGCAGATCTGGTTCTGTCTTGGCCCTTGGGTCTGAATGGATTTTGACAGCAAAAGCCTTGGGAACTTAGCCGTCTCACCGAGCAGGGACTCTGAGAGTCTCCCATGGCACAGAGCCCCATGCTGCCCGCTTGTTCTCACTGTCACCTGCCCTGCAGGGCCCATTGGAGCTGGCTGTCTGGAGCAAGGGCGCCTGGCTGGAGGGGATGGTGGGGGCTCTGCCCTTTCCTGCTCCGAGCAGGGTTCTGGCCTCCTGGCCCTGACTCGTGGTCTGATCCTATGACCTGAATGAAATGCCAGTGACCAGTGGTGGGAAGTGGGTGGCCTGTCCCGTTCCAGGCCATAAGTGCATCAGCTCCAGCCTCCTTCCCAGCTGCCGGCCTCGGTTCACAGGGAGCCCTTTGAGGGGCTTTTTGATGTGCACCATGGATGTTTGGCTTGACCAAGTTTGTTTGCTTAAGCATTACTCTTGCCAGTTCATTCGGACCTTCTCTTTCTTTTAAAAATATGCTGCTTGCCAAAGGTTATTTTGGATCTGTTTTTGTTTATCAGGTAGAATTGTTCCAGCACAATTGAAAGCAGACCCACATGTTGACACGCGCTTGAGCTGCTCGCCAGGACACGCGCATACATGCACACGCAGCATCTGTGGAGAGTACTCTAGGACCCAAGAATATGCATGGTTGTGCACAGGGTTAGGGGAAGTCGCCTCTTTCCCTGGAGACTTGAGCTTGAAGATTTTCAGCTTCTAGGTGCTAGCAATGGCAGGAAGTCAGGTGCAGAGAAACTAGGGTCTGCTACCCCTTGGGAGAAGCAGCCTGGTGGCTGATGTAGCTTTGGGATCAGGCTGGCTTGAGTGGAACCTTGTTTCCGCCATGGCTGTCTGTGGACCTGCCTGCTCTGGGCCAAGGCTTCCCACTCTGGGGCCAACTCACCCCACCTCCCAGACGCACCGTGGGGGACTCTGTGCTGGATGTGAGTGATGGCTCTGGAGAGCAGGCAGGTCTGTCTGCAGTCAGCAAGGGAGAGGGAATGGAATGTGGCGCTCTGTACTTGTGGTTCCTGTTTGAGTGAGTGGCTTTCTCTTGTGCATGCAGTTGGATGTTTCCTGCCAGAACACCTGCAGTGAATTTCTTCTGAAAATACATCTCTCCGTCTCCATTGGGACCTGCTGTGTGTACACAGGGCTACTCAGAAAGCCCTTCCTGCAGCTAACCCTTCCTTGTTCCCTGGGCCCCATCGTACCTGGGAGGCACACAGAGGGATGTCGGTGAAGGTTAACCTCTTTTCTACCCCAGGCTGGCAGCTTGGGAGTACTAGTCCAGCTCAGCATGTCCCTGGAATGGGACACTGTGCCCGGAGGGGTGGGCATACTAGCTCGTTCATGCTTGGTTACTGGTGACGGAGGCCAACTCAGGTGAGTACACATAGAAGAAGAGAATCTATTTGTCTACATCACTGACAAGTTAGGGCGTTCCCGCTTGAAGCAAGGCTCCTCTGGTACTTGAAGGCTTAAATATCCTCCTGTTTCTTGACTTACGCTGTGCTCCATACGGTTTTGCCCTCAAGCAGACTCTCCTTGTGGGAGCTGCCAGCAGCTCCAGGTTACCTTTCTCGGAGCCGGAACCGATGACCAGCCCCTCCTTCCCGGCGGTGCTGCGCGAGTGCCGGATCCCCAGGACTCAGGTGCTGCCACCAGCAGAGGCCTGGCTGGCAGCCCGTGGGGGGCTCTGCTGCACATGGGTGGTCTACCTTAGGCCGGAGACAACTGTGTGGTACTGCCATCACCCCTGGCCTGCAGGAACACCTGTTCCGTTTCCAGTCTTGGACCAACGAAGGTGTCCCTATTGGGGGATTTGGAGAAAGCTTCATTCCCTCCCAATGGGAAGGGGAAACTCACATTTTAACCTTTTCTTCAGATGAAAAAAAAATGCTTATCGTTAAAAATTCAACACTACTGAAAAGGATGTAAAAATGACCTCCAGTCCCACCCACTGGAGAGAAGCGCTAATACCCTTTGTCAGCACCCCTCCCGAAGCTCTGGTGAATCCACAGACGCATGGATACAGTATGACATCCATGGAGTCACATTTATATGTTGCTGTGCGTCCTCCACCCCCCTCCATTCCCACACAACCTGGACATCATTTCTTTTCAATAAGTAGAGATCATATAGTTATGAAACTGACAGTAAAGCACAAAAGTAATTATGTTTTATCTGAGTTTGGGAATCTTTCTAAAATGTGTTTTATACTCCCTTCGTTCCTTGAACTACACAATTCTTCCTAGAATACTGCATATAATTTCATCTTTTTTTTGATGACTCAGCTCATTTTGATGAACCACTTGATATTACAAGATTGGAGCTGTTGAAATGTATGGTCTGTTTGCTCCTCTAAATAGCTCCATGCAAGCAGGCCCTGGAGGCTGTGGTGGCCTGTCCGGTGGGAGGGGTCCTGGCAGTCACCAGTCTCCAGGGATCCGGAACCTTCCCTGTTACAGGGCCCTCTCAGAGGCCAGCTAGGCTGTGGGCAGAGGGTCCGAATGGGCTTCTGGTGCTCTTCAGGTTGCCTAATGATGAGGAAACCCTCTTCCCATTTGTCTTTGCCTAGAGAGCAAGAGGAAGCCCTGAAGGATTTTAAGCAGCAAGGAAGGGGGGGGGGCAGTAGTAACCACCCCGGCTAGCTAGAGGTCTGATTAGAGGCCAGAGTGGGTGTGGGGAGGCGAGGGATGACGTTGGTTTGGGTTAGGGTACTGCTGGGAGAGAGAACAGGCCGGGGTTGAGATGTATCCAGCATACAGTAAGGCTTCATCATGCACCGGGTCAGGCAAGAGGAAGGGGGAGGGCTGAAGAGGACCAGTGGATAAGATGGGTGGTGGCGCTGAGGGTGCAGGGAGACCAGGTATGGAGGAAGGTGTACCTGGCGTGCAGGCTGCGGTGCCAGGGACATTGGCAAGGAGAACGTGGTGCCCAGTTAATGTTGTACAGGGCAGGAGTCATATTTTTTTTTTAATTTTTTTTTAACGTTATTTATTTTTGAGACAGAGAGAGACAGAGCATGAACAGGGGAGGAGCAGAGAGAGGGGGAGACACAGAATCTGAAGCAGGCTCCAGGCTCTGAGCTGTCAGCACAGAGCCCGACGCGGGGCTCGAACTCACGGACCATGAGATCATGACCTGAGCCGAAGTCGGATGCTTAACCGACCAAGCCACCCAGGCGCCCCGGGAGTCATCCTTGATTACTAGTCACTGAAGCTGCGGGCAGGATGATATTAGCTGGAGAGCTTAAGAAGAGGAGCAGGCCTTGCTTTTTTAAGAACTGACATGTCATGACTGAGCAGAAGGGGACAGGCCTGTGAAATAGAAGGACTGGCCAGAGCGGTATGAGGGGAGAGGGAAAGCAAGGACTTGGATGCCGTTGTGTCCTCCTCCCATCCTCCCTTTCCACCTCCTTTCCCTCCTCCCCCTTCTTCTCTCCCCTCTCCTTCCCTTTCCTCCTGCCTGCCCCCCTCCTCCCTCCACCCATCCCAATGTCCACTTCCTCCTTGTATTCCTTGCTGGATCGGCACTAGTCCCCACCCTGACCCTAACCCGTGTGCTTACCCACTCCCTCCGAATCTGTAGTGCATTCTCAATAGTTCAGCTGTGGTTTCCTTTCACATGCAAGCCTGTGGACCTCAACCCAGCTGTCCCGGCACATGCACGCTTAGCCAGCTCCTGTCTGGCCTTAGGGCTGGTTCACATCGTCCCGGAAAGTACCTGGCACTCGGCCTCTTGTCACCCTTTTCCTGATTGTTCCCAAATATGTGTATTACCTGTACTGTCATGTACTCTATATTCGTTTAGCCAACACACTTAAAAGTTTTTTTTAATTTATTTAAAAGGGGAACTTGACAATAGCTATGGATTCATGAGTTCACTCTGCCAGTTATATTCTTTTATATTCTTTTTTAATCTGGAATTTGATAGAAATACTCCCCCCCCCCCCATTTTGTATTCACAAATAATATATAACATTTTTTCATTTGTTTTAAAGCTATGTACAAATGGTAAGGTCCTCTGTGTGTCCCACTCCAGGCTTGCCTTTTCTTCCAACACTGTGATATTGAGGTTTATATTTGCTGATAGGTATGGTTTTAGCTCATGAATTTCTCCTGCTGTGCAGTGTTCTGTTATGACTCAACTGTAGTTCATTTATCTGCTCTTTCTCTTGAGGGACATTCCCAGAGCATTTTGCACCCTTCTCTTAAGGCTCCTGCCCACTCATTGGCTCCCTGTTTGGTGTCTGTCTCCACCCCCATGTACCCACTGGAAGTTCTTTTGGGGGCAGAACCAGTGTCTTGATCAAGTTTGGGTGGGGAAGTGAGCCTCCACCTCCTTGAGGGCAGAGTATCTATGCAAATTATTTGGAATTCTTTATAGGAGACTTGTCTCTTCTCACCTTTTATAGATTCAGTATTTATTTTTATCCACGTAGGCCATGGATATGTATTTTATGCTCTGGGTTATAATCCAGCACTATATTATTTTGCTGCTTGAATTGTCCCAGCCTTGGCCACCGGGAGCTCCTCCAGGCTGGCTCCTGTGTTCCTTGACATGCCCCCATCCTTTAGCCTTTTGAGTACTTCCTTACTTTGTGGCACTACAAGATGTTCCAGGCTCATCTTGTGCTACTCCTGTCCTAACCCTGGAACCCACCACTTCTCTGAAGGAGTCCCATTCCTTTTCCTGGGGAATGGTATCAGAGACCAAAGTCTGGAGCTGGCTGTGTTTGTTGCTGCTAGGATGTCATTGTTTCTAGGGCCTCTCAGCAGACAGAGCGTGGAGGTGTGTGTGTGTATGCTAACCCGTGCATGTGTGTCTACAATTGTAGATGCAGAGGTCACGATCGGTCCGTATCTATGTCAAGCTACACATGAGTTGATGCTGGCATCTCTGCCGCTAAGCAAGTACGCAGGGATCATTCTAGCCTTTCCTCCTTGCTTGTTGGTAACCTCCCCTCAACGCCGACAGACCTGATACCCACCATCCACTTCTGCATTCAGGCTCTGTATACCTGTGCGACTTCTACTAGATTGTGAGTCCATGCCCCGGGGGTTGTTTTGACTGGTCGCCTGCAGGTTCCCAAGCCCCATCTGCAGAGAGAAAGGTTGCTGTTCTTGCAGATATTTTGAGGAGCAAACCCTGAAAGCTAATTTGGCAGATAAAATGGTGAAACGTCTGCCTTCACCCCGGAGCACGAATTGCAGGCAGGCTGGGAAGGAGAGGTTGGGAGGAGAAGCTCTTAGTGATGCAAAGGGGAGCGGGCAGGTCGGCCTGTCCAGGGGCTGCCGTGGAAGATTGCCCCGAGGCAGGATGCCGTGTGAGGAAGGACTGAGACCAGGAGTGGAATCAGGGAGCCCTGGGAAGGCCTGGTCCCAGCAGGCAAATTGCATTCATTGGGAGACATGGAGGAGGCTGGGGAAGGGCAGAAGCTGGTTAACAGCTGCACCGCCCTACCTCCTAGCCTTGGCTTCCTTAAGACCCCAGCACACCCCGGAATGATTGCTGTGGACAGCAAGGCCAGTTGTAGACAGAAGGAGGAAGGAATGGCGTGGATGGCTGAAGGAGGAAACCCCAGTGGTTGGCCTGCCTGAGAATAGGCTGGGGAGTCAGTCGCTCTCTGGGAAAGTCAGCCCATGGGCCAGAGGCATTCAGGGACCAGGGGGGGACGGGTTCCCTCTTGGGTTATACCCAGATGGGGATTCAGTAATTACAGTATTTGACTTAATGTTTAATTGCTAAAAAAAATTAGGTAATAACGTTCTCATGATAGGAAAAAATCCAAGCTGTACAAAAGACGTAAGGAATGTTTTCCACCCTTGTATCATTTCTTTCCAGAAATAGTCCATGCACATTCAAGCATATCCGTGTACATTCCCTACCCCCTGTTTTTTCTTTAAATTAACGATACCATAATATACATTGTTTTGTACCTTGCTTTTTTTCCTCCCCACAAAAAGTGTCTTGAAAGATACTTGCATGTGAAAACAGCTGGATTTCCCTTTTTTTTTTTTTTTTTTTTTGCCACTGCCATCGTGATAGTATGTACGGATGCCCCTTCGTTCATACTGGCCTTCTAGTGATGGACACATCTGTTGCTTCAGACCTTTTGCGGACTTTCTATTTCTTGTCTTAGTGTATAAATTCATGGCGCAGGTGCTTTTTGCAATTACTTTGGGTTCGGTGGTTTTTGGTTTGTAAAACATTTTCACAGGATCCTTGGGAGATGGCTTTAGCAGATTCTCCAAAGACAAAAATTGAGGCTCTGATGAATGATGTTTTTGCTCAGATCATAGAGGTGCCTGAGTCCGGGTCTCTTAACTCTACATCCAGGGCCCTTTTCACTATCTTCTAGGTAGAAAGAATGTGTATGTTCATATATAAGTTATATATGCTAGAGCAAAAGACTGAGTCCTACCTCCATTGACAGTGATCTGCAAACGAGGGGGCTGTGGCCTGGGGTTGTAGTCACTGAGGTGACTCATCCTTGGGATCCTAGGATAGGGACAGGCCCAGAGCAGGGATCAGGAATCTCTTGTTGAACATATGTGCACCCCTGGGCCCTGGGATTTGGGGCCCACTGTGGCCATTGGCTCATAGGATATGGCGGTCTGCTGGTATGTTGGGGTTGGATGGGAAGCCTCTACGTTATTCTTCTCAGGTACAAGTGTTTATTTCACCAGAAGTCTCCAAATGAAACTGTTCTGCCCCATCATTGTAGTAAGTCGGGTTTCTGTAAGGAGACCCTAAGATCTGCACTGTCAGACTAGGCTAGTGCAGACAGCTCAGGCATTCTTCAAAGGCTTAGTAAGTTATTTGTAGTCAAGGGATCTCCTATCTGAAACATTTACAGTTCCTCTTGGGTCCTTTTGTGCTTCGGGCATGGGACTCTCAAGGGAAGGCGATTGTGATTGTCCTTTGGTGGTCTTTTCAATTGGAGTAGTAACCTACAGAGATGAGAAGACAGAAGTCAGAGTCTGGAAGTGGGGGGGTAGAGGTGGTGACAGGGATGTGGGCTAGCTTCCTTACTAGTGCAGGGTAAGTACTCCTCAATCCATGCCCCACACATTTTCCCTCCTGAGACAGCTGAGTCTTAACCAGTTGGGCCTCTCTAAGAAATGTTGCCACTTTCTCTTGGTACCACCAGTTAGCTTCTTAGAGCTTCTCTCGGATGGCTCAGTGCTGGCCCCTGGATGAGTTCCAAGTGGGTGTCCCCCTGTAGAACCAGTTTACAAACACCTGGAGGCCCTGTCACACGTTTTTTTCTGCATCCTGCACAGTCTCACTGCTTTCCAGAGTCTTTCCAAGATACAGGTTCTAGAGTGGATCACACACTCAGGTGCCCTTTGGGGCCTGGCAGAGGCCAAATGGAGGGAAGCAGCACACAAGAGGAATTGCATTTCTGTGCCCTGTGTATGTAACAGAGACCTTGGTGCACCCAAGAGACACTGCTCATCACTCAGCTCTGTAGGGAAATATAGAGCTGGCATAGCCACATCTTGCCATTTTAAAGAGAAGCTGGAAATCTAGATCTTCATGTGAAGTGTCCCATATTTAGATACAGGCTCAAGGTTTTTTTGTCACACAGTGTGCATCAAACAAAATCTGCCCACAGCCTGGATTCTGCCTTGGGGCTACATTTGGGAACCTTTGCTCACCCCTCTGCACCACCCTTTTGTCCATCCTTTTGCTGCATTACTGTGGGGCCACCAATATAGTAGAATAAATATGTTGCTTGTTTGTTAATGTGTTTATTGGCCACTTGATTATCATTTTGAAATCATCATTCAATTCTTTGAAACATTTTTATATTGGGCTGTTTACTTTACAGTTGATCTGTAGGAGTTCTTATAAATTTGGGATGTGCGACCTTTGTCAGAAAACATGTGAGATAATTTCTCCCCGTCTGTAGCTTGCCTTTCCATTTTCTTAATGGCGTCTTTTGAAGGTTTTCCATTTTGATGAACTTCAGCTATCGGTACTTCATTTATGGCTTGTGCTTTTTTTGCCCTCTCTAAGAAATCTTTGTCTTTGGGGTACCTAGGTGATTCAGTCAGGTAAGCGTCTGACTCTTGATCTCAGCTCAGGTCATGGTCCCACGGTTCATGAGTTTGAGCCCTGCATTGGGCTCCGTGCTGACAGTGTGGAGCCTGCTTGGGATCCTCTCTCTCTGGCCCTCCCCCCATTTTCATGCGTGCACATGTATGCACGCACATGCTATCTCTCAAAATAAATAAACTTAAAAAAAAGAGAAACTTTTGTCTTTGCCTACTCCAGAGTGTCTTTGCCTTCCTATGTTTTCATCTAGAAGCATTATAGTTTTAGCTTTTATGTTTAGGTCTGTGTTCCATCCCAGATTATTATTTTTTTATTATGTGATGAATTTTGTGGGTTTTTTCATATGTTTAATTATTTTACCATCTGAATATGAGTGGGTCTATTTCTGAATGCTGTTCTGTACTCTTGAACTGTCTACTTTTATTCCAGTCTTATACTGTCTTGATTACTGTAGCTTTACAGTGAATTTTGAAGTCATGTAGTCTGAGTCTTTCCTTTCTTCTTTAAAATATTTTCTTGGCCCTTTGAGGTCCTTTGCATCCTTATAAATCTTCAAATCAACTCAATTTCTTTTTTAAAAAAAATGTGTATTGGAATTTTAATTGGCATTGTATGGAACCTATGAAACACTTTAGGGACAATTGAAATCATATAAATATGAGCTGTTCCAATCCATGAACATGGTATATCCTTCCATTGATTTAGGTGTTTCTTTTCTGTCAGCAGTTTTTTTTAGTGTTAAGTGCAAAGTTTTGCAGGTCTTTTATTAAGTTTATTACTAAGTATTTTATTTGATGCTATTGAAAATGATATTTTCTTGTTTTCCAATTCTTTGTTGCTACAGTATAGAAATAAAATTGGTTTATGTATTTTGATCATGTATCCTGCAACCTTGCTAAAATCACTAGATCTAGTAAACAATCATGTCAGCTAGAAAAACTTTTTTCCCTATCTTTTTTGCCATTTTGTTTCCCTTACTTTAATTTACTTGCTTAGGAACTAGTACAATGTTCAATAGAAGTTGAGAGAACAGATTATCTTTGTCTTCTTCCTGATGTTAGGGGAAAGTGTTTACTATTCCACCAGTTTATGTTAGCCATGGTTTTTTTCATGCATATTCTTTATCAGATTGAGGAAGTTCCTTTCTATTCCTAGTTTGCTGAAAGTTTTTATCACACATAAGTGTTGAAGTTTGTAAAATGCCCTTTCTGCTTCTACTGAGACAATTATATGATTTTTCCCCTCTATTCTATTAATGTGGTGAGTTAATATTTATTAATTTTTGAATATCAGACCCACCTTGCATTCCTCAAATTAATCCTAATTGGTTGTGAAAATTATTCTTTTTTTATATTGATGGATTTATATTGCTGGATATAGTTGTCAAATATATAGTTATATCAAATATATATAGTTTTATATATATATATAGTCATATATAGTTTTATTTCTTCTTTTATCAGTTTTGTTGTTATGTTTTTATAAGGAATTAACCTATTTTTATCTATTTATTGGCTTAAAATGATTAATAAGATCCTCTTACTATCCTTTTATATTTTTTGGAATCTGTAGTGATGTCCCCATTTTATTTCTGATATGATGATTTGTGGGTTTTTTCTTTCTCTTTTTCCTGACCAGTTTTGCTAGGTATTTATCAATTTTACTAATATTTTCAAATAACCAATTTTTGGCTATGTTGATTTTCTTTATTATTCATTTGCTTCTATTCTGCCGATTTCTCTTCCATCTTATTTTCTTTTTTCTACTTTCCTTGGATTTACTGTGCAGTTCTTTAGCTTCTTAAGATGAAAGCTTAGATCCTTGATTATCAACCCTTTTCTTTTTTTAATATGTAATTTAGAGCTATCAGTTTTCCTATAAGTACTACTTTAGTTTCATCCCAATAATATGCCATATTTTTAGTTGCCATTTGGTTAAAACTATTTCAATTTTTTTTCAAACTTTTCAAAATTGTAGTTCCTTGTTTGACCCATGAGTTATTTATAAATGTGTTGCTTAATTTCCAAACATTGGGGATTTTCTAATTTTTTGATGTTGACTTATGCTTTCATTCCACTGTGGTGAGAGAACAAATATTTTATGGTTTTAGTCTCTTGAAGTTGATAATTCCTTTATGGCCTATATGATGACTCTGGGAATGTGGATAGGCAGGTGAGGCAGGTGCTGGTGTCCTGGGAGAAGGAAGTTGTAGATGTGCAAGGGACCAGCTCAGAGTAGAAAGGGTTCCTTCCCATGGGGACATCTCTCTTTCCTCCTCTAGTTCTGTGTCTGTCTGCCTCTACTAGACATCTGTATTTGCTGCCACCTTTTCAAACTTTGCTTTTAGGATCACCCAAGTTTTAAGTACCCAAGCTTTAGAGTCAGAAAGTGCTGCCTTACAATGCCATTTCTGTCACTTTCTGGCTTGATGACCTTGAGCAAATGATTCCACCTTTCTGAGCCTCAGTTAATTTTCCTAAAACAATGATGGGAATACCTTCCATGTGGACTTGTTAAGAGGATTAAATGAAATGTGTATAAAATGCCTTTCGTAGTTCATGGTTTTGTAAGTGGTAGATATTTTTAGTAGTACCAGTACTCAGAGGATGTAGGAAAGCTTACGTGCACACAGGTTCCCGGTCCCCCGATTTGAGCTATAGTGTTTGTTCTGCTATTGGTAAAAGGCTGCTCCCTACATGTGGCTGTATCCTTGGCCCAGGGGTCCCAGAAGAGACAGCCAGCACAGGGCCAGGGCTCCAGTAGACTGACTGGCTGGTGCTTGCGGGGATGTTGAAATGGAGAGCCATCCGTGTCTTGCTGCCGGGGTCTTGACCCTGATGCCTGGTGAGCAGACGGTCCTCCTGGTCAAGGGGTCCCCCTTGACCTAGGTAGGAGGTCATTCTCTCCATCCCCCCATGAAGATTACCAGGAATAGAGTTGGCTGACCCCCCTGGGACCTGGCATTTGAAGTGCATACAGGAAGACCTGTATCTTTTTGTTCTAGGCTGGGGAACCTAGAGGGGAAAAGTGTATTCGGCCTGGTCATGTCCAAACATTAAAAAAAGGTCAGATGTTGGGCCCCTAGCAATGACAGGTCAGTGCTCTGCTAGGCACAGAAGGTGAGAGTCTTAGCACATTGTGCTGAGTGCCTCCCCTGGGCTGAGTGGCAAGGACCTAGATCTAAACTAGACACTGGCTCTATTGTCAGAGCTCATGATCTGTGGAAGAGAGAGTGCCAAGAGATACCGAATCTGAACGTTGGGAGCACGCTCTGAGGGGGGATGCCAAAGGAAGGACTGGTTGGCTTTCTTGAAAATGTAGAGGGTGCTCAGAAGAAAGTGACATGTGACCTGCTCCTAAAAGGTAAACAGGAGTTTGCTAGGTGGGAAAAGTGAGGAAAGGGCATTCTCATCAGAGGGAGAAGCCTATGCAGAGACCCAGAAGAATAGAATAGCAAAGACTATGCTTGGATATTTGACCCTTTGTTTGAATTGTAATTGTTACAAAACAAAAACAGAAACAAACAATCCCTCCACTGCAGCTTGCCGCCATTTCGACCAGAAGTCAGCCAGCCTCTTGCCTGCGTCTCCAGGACTGTGCTGTGTTCAACAGGGAGGGCTGCTCCTGGGATGCCGGGAGGGCAGCTGTGGTCAGGCCAGCAGCAGGCCAGGGCAGGGCATTTTGCTGGCTACAGCGTGTGTGGTGTTGGTCCTGTACTGGAATGTGCTCCGTCGGGGGTATTTGTTTCATTTGGTCACCCAGACTCAAGTAAAACAAAAGGGGGCCCATTCGAAAGGTTGCCACTGATTCCAGGCACCCCAAGATGCTGTCTCCTTGATACTGGCACCCGCGAGGCAGCCCCTCAGTGCTGCCTTCGGTGATGGCAAGGCACTTGCCAACTGCCGGAGCTAGGGTGACCCCCAGGCTGCCTCCTAGGGTCTGGGCAGCAGAGGAAGCAAGTTCACATCTGTCACCTGTTTGCAGTTTTCATAATTCTTGATTTGGCATTTTGATCAGTCTGGTTTTGGTCAAGGAAATGCATCCGTATCTCATAACAGGAAACCCCTTTTGTGATCTTTACTTCAAGGCATTTTTCTCTCTCTACTTCCCCCTACCTTTTTTTTTCTTTTTTGGCAAAAATACAGACCTAATATGATGTGCATCTTATTAAAAGTTCAGCATAATTTATTGCCGTTGGTTTGTTTACAAAATAAACAATTCCAAACTGCATAACATGGCCTTCCTACAGTCCCTGGTCTTTCTTTTTTTTTCTTTTTTTCTTTTTCCTTAATCTTCCTTGGGGCTGGGATTGGGCTGCGAAGGTAGAGAAGGACCCAAGCTTAGGAGAAGTCACATGGCTCAAGGCTGCTTCCTGTCCAGAGTCACAGTGTTAACCAGCAGAGTCCCAGGATGCGGCAGGGACCGCTTGAGGTGGGCCCTGCCTTCCTCAGTGATGAGAGGGTCTCAGTGCCATGGTGGGAGCCCAGAAGTTCTCAAACCTTCCTCTGCCCAGCCGTCCTCCTGCCCACAGGGTGTGCCGTGGAAAGTATGGGAGTGGGGAAGAGGGGAAAGCAGCCCAAAGAGGGAGCTTCCACACAAGAACTGTGGATGTTTTTAATACACAGTGTTGGAGGGCGGGGGGAGCATTTCCAGTGTGGGGGCTTGGACCCTCCAGCCCCAGTACTTCTCATAGGTGCATCGGCCTGTGGGGCAGGCTCAGCATTTCTCCCTTGATGGAGCTCACCCTGCCAGCCCACAAGAGGAGGACAGACAGAGGTGAGATTGGCCCTGGTCCCTAGGACTGAGCTAGCCTGGCTGCTTCTGGGGGACAGGGTCCTGGCAGAGCATGAGATGGTTGTGTCCCCTTTGACGGTCACATCATACCTCATTACCCTCAGCCGAGGCATAGTGGGCACAGGTGGATGTGCTGACTCAAGAAAGCCCCCAAAAGTCCCAACCCTGGGAGGTGTAGTCCACATAGGATCCTAGAATGCAACTGACAGGATCAGGCCTCCTGCTTCTCAGTAAGGAGAAAGGTGGGGCAGAGGCAAGAGGAAGGAGGGAGTGTGAGCTGACCATTCTGTGCAGCCAACACCACAAAATGCCCCTCTGACCCTGACTTGGCCATTGTCAACCCTCCTCGTCTCCTCTTTCCCTCACCCCAAAGTCCAGTATTCAAGGCCGGCTAGTCTGTGCCCCCCGCCTTCCTTTCATACACAAGGACTGCATTTCCTCTGTGTTTATATTCCCTTTCCCCACAGGGAGCATGGGTGCAGACACTTCAGGGAGCGGCTTGAAGTTCTCCTCCACTCTCCTGCTCCCTGAACCTGCATGCTTCCGCCCTCTGTGTTGCTCTAGCATCCGACTGTTGCCTTGCTGCAGTGATCCCTTGGCCTTAGTGCCCCTGGGAGGCCTGAGAGGTGGCCTGGCTTAGAGGCAGCACTCTGTATATACTGGCTGGAAGGCCTCCAGTGGGGTGGGGGAACTGTAGCCTCCAGTGCCTCTGGTCCTCAAAACTGCACCTCATGGTGTGTAGCAGCCAGGTGAGAGGATCTCTCAGAGCCCAGAGTTTGGCAAAGCTTCTGCAGTCTTTTCTGTTCAAGAGAAATACAGGCACGATACCCGAGGTGTTGGTGACCCACTGGTGAATCAGCAGCTTGGTGCTGGCCTTTGTCCTCCAGGAGCACACTCCTCCTGGGAGACCAGAAGTGCACACTGGGGAGAAGCAGCACGCAGGAATAAGGGCGTGCCATCTTGGGCCTGACCGTTTGCAATAGGGTCTGGGAGGGGCGGTCAGAGATACCCTGTGAAAGCCATCAGTTGTCCCAAGGGAGGGGTGGCTTGTGGGGACTCACTTAGATAATAAATTGGAAGTCTAGCATGTAGTAGCTGCTCAGGATATATGCTTTCCCTTCTGATTACCATTAGGTTTGATAATAACTTTCTGGGGAATTATTTTAGGGGAAAAACCCTTCATGGAGCTCCTTTCTGGAGGCTTGGCTCTACCACTGCCTCCATCTTTGTTTTTGGAGTAAGCTCTCTGCTCTGGTGTCTTTTTTTTTTTTTTTAATTTTTTTTCAAGGTTTTTTATTTATTTTTGGGACAGAGAGAGACAGAGCATGAACGGAGGAGGGGCAGAGAGAGAGGGAGACACAGAATCAGAAACAGGCTCCAGGCTCTGAGCCATCAGCCCAGAGCCCGACGCGGGGCTCGAACTCACGGACTGCGAGACCGTGACCTGGCTGAAGTCGGACACTTAACCGACTGCGCCACCCAGGCGCCCCTGCTCTGGCGTCTTTGATGGGAGGAGAGACCAAAGGAGCCTTCCGAGCTTCCGGTGGCTAGGGGATGCCTTAGGGAGGCAAGCAGCTCATGTTGCAAAGCGTGGCATAGTAGGCATGGCCTCACAAAGCAATCTGTGTTCATAGTTACTCTGTGCACCCCAAAGCTTCTTTCCAGCCTCACTCTGATTCCTCTGATGGCCTCATCACAGGACTTCACAGGACTACCCTGGATTCTGGGCTCTGGTTGCGAGCTTCCTTCCTCATAACTCTCCCATGCTGTAAAATAATACTTTTTCAAATCATTGAAAATATCAACACATAAATATATAAGATAAAAAGATATAAAATGAGGTTCTTTCCAGCCAGTTCTGTGGAGTTAGTCCCTTCAACTCTCCCAGATGTTGGATTCAAAGCAGGTTCTGGTCTCAGTACCCTAGAAACCCTCATCCATGAGCTCCCGCCAACCCTGCTAATTTCTCCTAGTGCTTGCCGGATGCTGGAGGGACATGCCTTGCCTGGAGCCCAGGAGTGGGTCGGGAGCCCCAGGGCAGAAGGGGAAGGTGCCTTCGTGTGTACCCTCATGCAGGGAATGGGCATCCTCCAGTTTAGAGTAGTGTTTAGCCAGGGGGGCTTACGTAGCCTTCTGGAAAATCACCTTACCCTTGGGGCAGAGGGGCACATGTCTGGATCAGCTCTTCTTGCTCCCCGTGCCAAGCCAGGTCACCCCTGTTTTCTAGCACATCATATTGCTCGGGAACTATTTACTTAGTGCCCTAAGAAGACATGTTCATGAACACACAACAATCCGGGTGGGCTTTGAGAAAAGTAGTGGGGCCAGTAGCACAGACCTGGATTCCCATCAAGGCCCGGCTGCCAGGTCATTATGTAGTGTGGTCCTTTCATCTCTGTGAGTTTCACTTTCCTCATCTCTAAGACAGAGCTTGTAATGCCTGCTCCACAGACATGACCTGCCCTCCCACCCTTTTCACATAGTCAATGTGAGGATTAAATCAGAAAAGATATATATTTTGGGCCCCCTGTGGATGCTGGAGATGTGGCCTGAGCCCCCTGTGGTTCCTGTGGGCCCACCGCTGTGGGGCCTGGACCCTGGCTCTGTGCTGTTTTCCACCACACAAGCCCCATGGCTTTCCGTGGTTTGGGGTCGGGGCCAAGGCAGGGTTGTCCTCCCTGGTGGCACTCCCTGGTGGGGGTCAGCTCCCCAAAAGAATAGACCCCCAGCTCATTGTTGTCTCCTGAGTCTGGGTGCACTAGAGCTGGCCTAGAGACCCCTGGTGGGACAGATGTTCTGGCCACTTCCACAGCTGCCTTTCTCCCTGTCTGAGAATTTCCCCCATCTTGACTTTCTGTGTTTTTCATCTCCTGTTCTTGACTTCAGCACTGTGTGCAGGTTGGCTTTTTATCTCACTCCTGGATCTTGATAGGCTGGGAGGGTTATCAAAGGCTACTGGGATGAACTATATTATGAATATATTTTTCATGGCTGTTGTGTTAGTTCCCTGTCCTTGTTCCTATTGCTGCTCTAACAAATTACCACTAGGTCTGTGCTACCACTAATTTAGTAGCTTAAAACAACACAGGTTTTTTTTCTCCCATAGTTGTCAAGGTCAGAATTCTGAAATGGGTCTCACAGGGCTAAAATCAGCATGTCAGGGCCGCGTTCCTTTCTGGAGGCTCCGAGGGAGAATCCATTTTCCTGACTTTTCCAGCTTCTAGATGCTGCCCTCATTCCTTGGCTGGTGGCCCCCTCCTCGGTCTTCAAAGCCTGCAGTGGCCAATTGAGCCTTTCTTCTGATGCCATCTCTCTGGTTCTGACTCTTCTGCCCCCCTCTTCCCTATTTAAAGACCTTGTGGTCACATTGGGCCCACCCAGATAATCCCAGATAATCTCCCCATTTTAAGGTCAGGTGATTAGCAACTTTAATGCCATCTACAACCTTAATTCCCCCTTGTTATGTACTATAACATACCACAAGTTCCAGGGATTAGGACCTGGACACCAGTGGGGCATTATTCTGCCAGCCACAGCGGTAATATTAATAGTCACAGAAACAGCTGTCTTTTCTGGAGTGCCTGCTATGTATGAGGCAATGTACATAAATTCACATTAATCCCTTACAACTGCATCATAAAGAACTGACAGAGTCCTATTTTATGGGAGAGGAAGTAGGTCCTATTTCCTATTTGGCCCAGTGCTGGCCCAAAGTTTCAGCTAGTAAATGGAAGGAGCCGGGATTCAAATCTGTGTGCCATGCTGCCTTAAAGCTGTGTGTGTGCACACATGTGCATGCCTGTACGTACACGTACGCTGAGTATGTTGAATAATCCTAATGCCATGTGAAAAGTCAAAGCCCCTTTTAACACCGTTCCAAAGAAGTCCGATAATTTGAAAATTCACTCTTCCAGACATTTTCTATGCAGGTATAAACAAATATATAATTTTTTAAAGAAGTCGGACTGTACCATATTGATTGTTCTATGCTGAGGCATTTTTTTTCTTTGTTAATTCATGGCACTATCCTTCATCCTTCCTAAAAGCAGTGAAATATTGCACACACTATAAATTATTTTCTCTTTGGATATTTAAGCTGATTCTAGGTTTCTGCCCTTGACTGTTATAGCTAAATAGGCATAAATGTAAAATTCCATACCTGGTTCTCCCAAACCAGATCCGCAGATGGAGAAACAACTCCCAATCTGCACAGGTCGAAATGGGATCGTTTGCCCCCAAGGGTTGCTGAGATGTGTCCAAGGAGCCTACCTTCTGGCCACCAGGCCAGACCATGTGATGTGTGTGGTGTCCCATCCCAGGGCGTGCTTTGAAATGGACTTGGCCGAGTTGGAGTAGCCAGAGGAACCTTGGAGACTTGCTGGCCGTACTGGAAGGGTGTGCGGCTGGGTGGCATCCCGCTCCATCTGTGTCCAGTGCCCTGGCCTCCAGCTGTGCCTGGTGTACACCCTCGTCCCGGTCCTCCCGTCTGCCTAGCAAGCTCCCACTCGGCAGTGAGGGCTTGGTACACATCTTGCTTCCTCCGTGAAACCCCGTCCCACCTTGGCTGGGAGCTCCTCCTAGCCTTGGGCTCGGCACAGCTGAGATGTGAGGTGGTGAATTGGTCGGGCTTCACAGCTGCCAGTCACAAGCAGCCCCACTCTGGCCCTCGGGGGGTCGTCCCCAGGAGTCATCAGAATGGAAAGTGGGGACAGGTGTTGGATTCCAGACCTGTGAACCCAGACTACCCGCCTCTGTTCACCCCACCGGTCCGGTGTCCTGTTAGGCCCCTTTCTTGTCTCTCCCTGTCCTTCATTTCCCTCGAGACAACCTGCTTCTCTCCTTGGGCTGTGGCAGTTCACTTTGCAGGCCGGAGGGCAGCAGAACTTGGTGGGTTGGGAGCAGGGCAGGAGCAGTGCCTGGTGCCTGGAGGGACTTCAGACTCAGTCCTTTCATGATGAAAGAGCAGGGGGAGAGGCCACCATGGTCCTCCGGGAGTGGCCCACGGGGGAAGGGCATGCAGCAGAGGACTCCGTTGGGAAAGTGGCCCTGTGGGCCTGTGTGGGAGCAGGCTGCTGACGGGCCTGGGTGGCTGCTAACATTTACGTAATGGAGCGAAGATGAATTTTTCTCATCGAAGTGGAAAAACTGCCAGATTTTTATCAGGGCAAGTTGGTTAGAGTGTTAGTTAAGTCATTTGTCAAAGCTCATTTAGTTGTCAAAATTAAAATCATTTCCCTCCATTTCCTAGTGGATTGGTTATAATGATAACTTTCTTGGCATGACATTTATCATCCTGGTCCAAAGGCAGAGGGCTGGGAGTGGGGGTGGAAGGTATACACAGCGATATGACTCTCTGTTCCTTTTGTGGTAGGAAGATGCTATTTTAATAATATTTTATTTTTGTTATCACATATAACATTAGTGTTCATTTAGCTGTAAATGTGTGCCTGGTTTCAAAGCAGAACAAAACCAGTGGTCATATTCATGAAGGAGGGAAAAGGGATAAGGTGGGTTATTACCCCCCATCTGGTGACACTGATAGCAGGAGAGGTCAGCCATATAGACAGACTGATTTAGTGCCCTGATTTCCAACATGAAATTAAAAACAATAAAAGTCCTGAAATAATTATTTTTAAAAGGTTTGACATAGGGTGCCCGGGTGGCTCAGTCAGTTAAGCGTCCTACTCTTGATTTCAGCTCAGGTCGTGATCTCACAGTTCGCGGGATCCAGCCCTGCATCGGGCTCTGCACTGACAGCGTGGAGCCTGCTTGACATTCTCTCTCCCTCTCTCTGCCCCTCCCCTGCGCCCTTGTGCATGCACACTCTTTCTCTCTCAAAATAAATAAATAAACATTTTAAAAATTAAAATTAAAAAGGTTTGGCTTATAAGCAGAATACCTAAAAACATTTATTAGTTTTTTATACAGAAAAGAAATGGGCCAAATCACATTCCTCAAATAATCCTTGAGTTTTCTACAAAGATAAATCATGTATGTGGTTGAAACTTCAAACAGCACAAGAGTTACTAATAAAGGGTGAAAGTCTCCCCATTTCACCCCAGACCCACTCCTATAACCAGTGTTAACTATTTTTCTAAAATTTTCCCAGAAAAAAATTTATGCATAAACCACTATATACATAGCTGTGTATATATATGTAAAAGTCCTTTAAGAATTATACTCAGAGGGGCGCCTGGCTAGCTCAGTTTATGGTGCATGCAACTCTTGATCTCAGGGTTATGAGTTCAAGCCCCATGTTGGGTGTAGAGATTACTTAAAAATAAAATCTTAAAGTTATACTCAGAAAAAATGCTTACTTTTTAATTTAATATTACACTCTTAGAGATATTTGTCAACATGTAGGTGTTTCTTACTTTTAAATGTTTTGTATATATTGTGTCATGTAGACGTACCGTATTTTATTTGACCACTATTGAGCCCTGGTCTGTTTGTTGCCTTTTAAAAAAAATTGCAAGTGATGCTGCATAAACATCCTATTTTGTTTATCTTGATGGCCTTGTGTGAATATATCCATGGATAAATCCTTAACAATGTGATTACTAGATCAAATGATCTGTAGCTCTGCACTTGTAGTTTGATAAATATTGCCTAATTTCTCTTCAGAAAGGTAGTGCCAGCTTACAGTCCTACGGTAATGTGTGAGGTTGCCCATATCCCCAGAACTCTGCCCAGATGAAATATTATCAGTTACTTTAATTCTTACCTGACCTGGTAAGTAAGGTAGCAGTATTTCCTGATAGCTTGATTTTTGTTTCTTTCATTTATGAATGAGGCTATCTCCACATGTGTCTATTGGCCATTTGAGTTTCATTGTCCGTAAGTTCCCTGTTTCTGCTCTAGTCCATTCTTGTAGTGGGCTTTCTTTTTCACATTACTTTACATAAAGTCTGTACAATGAGGAAATTAGTCCCATGTTAGTTGTGTTGTAAATAACTAGTCCCTACCCCTTTGTTAATCTTTTGATTTGGCTTTTTTCCCCCCTATTTAGAAGTTTTACACATTTCTATAGGCTGTTTCATGGGACTTACATGACTTCTGTGTTTTTTGTCCTGCTTAGAATGGCCTCCAAGCTTATAATTCACCCATGCTTGCATCTGAAATTTTTCTCATCCATCCATATGCTTACATTTAATCTGACTTTTTTTTGGTACAAGGAGGAAGGAAGGTAGTATCTCGCTTTATTTTCCCCCACCAGTCAGCTGGTAATGCCAGCACCCTTTGTTGATAATCCTTTTACCCCCCAATTTGAAGTGTTACCTTTGTTACTAGCTATTTAAATCCATCGCAGTGTTGTTGTTGTTGTTGTTCTGTTGATTTGCTCACTTTTTCCTCCTGTCCCAACCTGTTTCTTTGCTGTCTTTCTGATTGTTAAAGCTTCATAATAATATATTTGTAGCTGGTAGGGCTAGACTTGCCTCTCCCCCACTCCCATTTCCCCTTTTGCTTTCTCTTAGCATCTTTGTAGCTATTATTGCGTGTTTATTTTTCAGATGAACTTTAATATCCTTTTTAATTGCCAAAAGGTAATTTTTGATATTATAATTGGAATTGAGTTGACTATAGATTAATTCAAAAAGAGTTTACATCTTTAAAATCTTGACTCTTCCTATCTGAGAGCACTGTATGTCTTCTCATTTACTTCAAGTTTTTGAGTTCTCTTCAAATAGATCCTGCACATTTCTTCAGTTTTTACCTAGGCATTTCATCTTTCTGGCTGCTATTATCAATGGGATCTTTTCTTTGTTGTAATTTTAATTTGTCTCTATAGGAAAGCTGTTGATTTTTTAATATTAATACTGTAACCCACCACTTTACTGAAACAGACTTCAATATTGTTTCCCTTATTTTTTTCCATTTATTCTCTTCAGTTTTCTAGCTTTATAATTAATTCCATTTTTCCTTTTCATTATTTAGACCTCCAGTTTCCTTCTCTTGTCTTATTACATTGCTTAGTAGTTTCAGCGTCCTGTTAAATGACAGACATCCTTTTGTTTATAATTTTAATGAAAATGTGGCTAACGTTTTATCCTTAAGCAAGATGCTAGCTTTTGCTCTCGTGTATCTCTTTTCTCGTATAAAGGAAAATATCCACTTATTCTTATCTTCTTAAGTCAAGAGCTGCCCTTGAATTTTGTCACAATCCTTTATGGCATCTTTTGGAAAGATTCAGGGTTTTTGTCTTTTGACCGTTAACATACTGTTTTACATTCCCCGGCTCTCCAGTATTGCATTCTAGGATGTGTCCTCCTGAGTTGTAGCAGACGATTCTTTTAATATACCACTGAATTGTATTTACTGGTATTTCAGCTGTTTACATGGATATTTGGGATTGAAACATCTGCTTTTGTCACATCAAGTGTGGGTGTCAGTATACTGCCTTCACAGAAGGAATTTGGAAGCTTTCCTTCTTGAATCTTCTTAAACATTTTAAATAGTTATCTGTTCCTTAGACCATTTGGAATCTTAAACTGCAGTTTAAGAATTTGTCTCTGATACCATCTGAACTTGGTACTGCCTTGGGATTAAGCACTTTGGTAACTTTAATGTTTTTCCTCCATGTTCTTTTAGACCTCCACCTCCTCCAGGGACAGTTTTGGGAAACACACTTTCCTAGAAAATTCTCTATTTAAGTTCTGTTGTCAAATGTATTTGCATTGAGTGTTGCAAATGAACTCCATGCTATTTTTTTATATATGGTCACTTCCTGTTTTTTTTTTTATTTCTAATTCTGTGTAATTATTTTTTACCATTTTTAAGAACTTGCTGTTGCATTTATCAATCCCACTATTCTCTTTTTTTATTGAATAATTTGTGCTCTTACTTTTGCTCTGTACTTCTCTCCTTGGGTTCATTGTCCTTCTAGCCTCCTGACTTAGAAGCTAAGTGTACTGCTCTCGCGTAGTTCTCTAGGCGTGTAAGGTTGTGACTGTCCCCAAGCACTGTTCTTGTTGTGTTCCACTATTTATTTTGTTGTTACTTGCTAGATAGTCTGCCACTTCCGTTTTAAGTCCTCCTTTGACTCAAGAGTTGTGTAATGGTAAACTCTTCTTCATTTCCAAGTTATTTTTTTTCCTATTAGTTTTGTTATGCATTTAGAGTTTTTATTGCACTGTGGGGGGAGAATGTGGCCTGTATCATGTCAACTGTTTGGAGTTTATTGAGTTTTCCTTCATGGCTTAATATATGATTTTGTAAATGTTCCAGGGGCTTTTAAAAAGACTTACTCTGTTATCAGGATATAAAGTTTGAGGTGAACACACACACACACACACACACACACACACACACACATCTCTTGTATATCCTATGTATGTAGATCTTAGTTCAAGCTGGTTTCTTATTTTGTTCAGATCCTCTAATATTCTTACTCACTTTCCTTGCTAGAGCCGTCAGAGGCTCACAGGAGTGAATTGGTTGTTTTTTGAGTTTTGTCTCCTTCCCTGCAATTTATGCTTTATGTATTTTGCTGCTCTGTGTTTTGGTATGTGAATATCTATGACTCATATCCTCATTGTGAATTAAACCTTCATTAATCATCAGTGCCCCCTTTGACTCATTTAACCTTTCTGCCTAGAATTTCGGGTTGTTAGATTTCAATTTGTTGATCCAGTTTTCTTTTTGTTCTTTATATTTTTTCACTTTTAACCTTCTGGTTCATTTTGGTTTAGATGTGATTCTGATTTATAATACATAATGGCCTTTTTAAAATCAATATGGAATTTTAAAGTCCTACAGAGCTCTTTGAACCTTAGTTTCCCCATCTGTAAAATGGGTAGTTTTTTTTTCTGCAAAAGACTTGACTAAGATAAGGTTTGTGCTATTTACTGTACATACATTATCTCCCTTAATTCGCATAATGCTATCCTTTAGAGGTACTTCTTATTCCCTTTGACAGCTGAGAAGAGTAGGACTCAGGAAGGTGAATTTTCCAAAGTTGCACAATGGATGTGTTTGAACTATGATTCATCCCCAATCTAGGGCTTTCTAATTCCAAGCCCACATTCTTTCTCCCATATAGCCACTGTAGCACCGTGGATGAAACCCCAGGTCACTCTGTGTGACATGATTTCTGGCTTTTCAGACGAGTTGTGGCAAGTAGGGTAACCTAGTAACTAGGCTCATTTTTGTACTTAATTGAAACCAGACTGCGGTGGGCTCAAGGGTCAAGCAAACAGTCTTCTCACCAGCACCCTCCTGCTCCGCCCCATCCTCCGAGAACGAGGGCAGCCTTGCACTGGGTGTGGGGGCCTGGCCACACTCAGGGCCATTCTTACCCTGGCCTTGGCCCTCCACAAGCCATCCTCAAGGCTTACAGGCACCCTCTGGACATTGCTTCCAGCCTCAGCTCCTTGTGACATTCAGAGACAGCAGATGGAGCCAGAGACTTGGAGAAAAAGGACACCCAGTTCAGAGTCCGTGTTTCCTGGGGCCAAGGCCACTGTGCTGAATGTGGAGGAAAGGGCTTGGTTCCTGGGAGGGGGAGCAGGGATGTGGGGGGCTCTTTTTAGATCTTCTCATTGTGGCAGGTGATGCCTCAGGCTGTCAGTGAGGAGGAGGGACTCGAAGGGCCCAGCTAACGCGAGGAGCTCCCAAGAGGTAAGGCCTGGCTCCCACAAGCCCAGCTTGGTATCTGAAAAGCCTTTACAGAGCATCCTGAGCCACAGCCCATGTTCACTTTGTCTCTCTTCCCCTGTGGCCTGGCTCCAAGCAGCCTTCAGGGAACATTGGCTGGATGAACGGGGCCAGGAACTCACTGAGCTGTCTTATTTGCAACAAGGACAGATAGGGAGGTGTATTTAGACTGAACCATGGGGTATCAGTACCCGGCTCTGAGATAGGTACTTGACTCACACTAAGCAGGGGAGCAGCCCAGCCTCACCACTTCCAGCTGTGTGCATAGGGCCATCGCTGGGTCTCTTGGGACATTCCCTGGGAAGCAGAGATGATGCTGTTTGCATGGTTGGGCCCTGAGCTGGTTCCATTTGGGGGACGATGAGGAGGATTTCAGTGTGCTCTCTGTGGCAGGGAGGAGTACTGACTTGCTGGTATTTTGTGAGATCAGCATTTCTCCTCAGTCCTAAATTATGAGGCCCAGACCATGTGTGGTCCCAGTGGTACCCTGCGCTCACCAGTAATCTGTCTTGCCACTTGAGCTGTGTGACTAAGAGTAAATGGGCCAAGGAGTTTGAACTTACAGCAATTTCCAGACGTGCTGTGCACATGCAGATAAGTACAATTGGAGAAGTGGAACTCTCAGCAATGAGCCCAGGTCTCTGCCATTCAGGCCGTGGGCTGGCCTCAGAGAAGAGGCCACATGCCAAACTTGGGCCCAGCTCTGCCTATATTGCATGGTGCCTGGTGGTTCAGGTTCCTGCCCGTTCGAGGCTGCAAGAGCCAGGCCGTCCATCCAGAAAGGGGCCAAGCCTCTGACCTCAGCCCCTCTGGGGCTAGGTTTACTCTGGGCTTAGTGTGTGCACCAGACTAAGTGGGGAAATGTGGGGAGGTGGGCGGAAGGTGTCAGTTGAGAAAAGACAGCTTTTATTGAGTTCCCACCGTATGCCATGGGCTAAACTAGGCTTTAAACAAAGATTTTTTTTTAAATGTTTATTTTATTTTTGAGAGAGACAGACAGACCACATGAACGGGAAGGGGCAGAGAGAAAGGGAGACATGGAATCCGAAGCAGGCTCCAGGCTCTGAGCTGTCAGCACAGAGCCCTATGTGGGACTTGACCCCACCAACCTTGAGATCATGACCTGAGCCAAAGTTGGACAGTTAACTGACCGAGTCACCGAGATGCCCCAGGGAGTCAGTATTCTTATCCCCTCCCAGCAGATGAAGCAGTTGAGGCCAGTGCCATTAAATTGCACAGCACTTGAGTGTCAGGGCCAGTCTCCTCAAAGGCCAGGCTTTGCCCGCATGACAGTGATTCTGTTCTTTTGAGCTGGAAAGTGAGGTGTTTCAGCCACCACTGCTTCAGGGCCTACTGTGTGCTGAATAGCCAACTAGAAGCCTGCACACAGTATCTCATTTGAATAGACTGGCTTTGACCGTAAGAGTATGAAAGGGAATATTTACTTGTTCTCTTATTGATTCTTCATGAAAATCAACTGAGGATTGAAGTGGACTGGTCACAGGAGGATGATAAAGCAGCATGTTGCTTACTGTTGGGTGTTCCTAACACGAGTCTTGGAGAGACCAGAATTCCAGGATGGAGCGGGAGTGGGGGCCACAGATAGAATTTGGTGCAACCGTCCTTGTTCACAGAAAAGGCCAGGTAGAACCTTTGAGGGAAGATGAATGTGTTTGGGTGAGTTTCCTTTTTCGGGGATCAGGGTCCATCCAAGTGCAGGTGATCTGTGAATGGTGTGTCCAGAAAGGGTGAGAACCCGTGCGGGGACACGGATTTGCACAGGGCACCACAGCTGGGCAGGAGTGTGGGCAGCACTGAACCATGGGTCCTTGCGGGAAAGACAGCCCAGGGGGGCTGACCATGGGGACGTGTTTGAGAGCAGCCCCTTAAGGCTGGGTCAGTTAGAAGAGGGACGGATCCAGGGTGGTAGAGAAAGCCTCGAGGCAAGATGTCAAGGGGCCGAGACCTTCTTGGAGGAGAGGGGCAACACACAGGGCTGGGGAGGCAGGCAGTTGCGGTTTGCTGAGGGCTTGCTGGCTCCATGCAGATGACAAACACGCTCACTGAGCAGACCCTTGGGTGCTCTGCCAGAGGTGCCTTCTCCGTTTTTCAGATGGGGAAACTGAGGCTCAAGGAGGGAACTTGTCCAGGATCATACAACTAGTAAGTAGCAGAACCAGGATTTAAATTTGGATTTTTAGTTGCCAAAAGACCATTAGTTCTGTCTGTAGGTCATTTTGATTTTATATGTAAAGATTCAAAGCCGCTATTTGAGGATCTGTGGTAGAACTTAGAGAAAAACTGGGAAAGGCAGATTGCCTGGGGAGTGAGGTATAAATCCGAATCACCTGAGAGTGCTCTTCCTGGCCAGAGCAGCGTGGCCTCCTCTAGCTGGGGAGCTTCTGGGACCCCCTCTTCCACTCGAGGAGAGCAGAGATGCTTCCCAGGAGGCACCTGGGCACGTGGCACTTGGCACCGTCTCCAGGGTCTCTCTTCCCTATTCTGGCTCTCCTGGCCTAGCCTGGCTTGGCCTGCTGAGATGCTGGATGCCACATTCTGGGATCTTATTCAAATGCCATCTTTTCCTAGCTTTAACATCCACTGACCCATTTAAAATAGACACATTTAGAGAAAGAAACTGAAAAGCAACACAAAGGAGCAGTTGTTTTTCCAACCACATACACCTTGTGCAGCTTAATGAAGTCGTAACAGAACCAAAGGCAGTGCGCGGTATCTGCACTTTCCAGGAAGAAAAGCAGGTGTCACCATTATCGTCTGGATGCCCTTTGGCCACAACGTTTTGAGACCATCTGAGGCACCGTTGAGAACGTTCCTGTGGCATGGTCTATGATGAGCCTCTCGGCAAGGTTAGGAAATTAGGACTCAGCAGAGTTGTGTATTTAATTAAAGACAGGAGAAAGTTGCAGGATTTCCTATGTTTTCTCTTCTTTCGTTGTAAGGAAGGGGCCATATAGAACTGCTTCCTGCCGCCTCTTAGCTCCAAAGCCTCCCCCCTGTGCTTGGAGACGCAGGGTTGAACTAGAGGCCACTGAAGGGATGCTGCTACCATTCACCTCCATCCCAGTGGGGTTGGGGCTTTCACCTTGACCTTGAGAGTTCCTAAAATTGTACAAAGTCATCAGAGCTGGGAGACTGCCTCTTAGCACACTTGTGGCCTGGCGCCCACCCCCTCCTCCCCCGCTCACACATCTGCAGGCAGGGAACTGGAGCCAGAGGGCAAGGGACGCTGCTGGTTTCTTTGTAAGGAGCACACAGTAGTGCAGTGTCTGCCCGCTCGTTTCCCCCATAATCCACAGCAGCGGTAGATTTCACATCCTGATGCAGGACACATACAGGCAGAGAACATGCAAGTTTTACAAAGCAACACATTCGCCTCCTGGTTTCTTTTGCATTGCCCCATACTCCATTCTGTTTGGTTCCTTTTTCACTTAAAACAAGAACAGTTGGTTTTGACCCCTCTGAATTCTCAACTCACAGTCTGGAAAGGTGCCGCCAGGATCAGGCATGCAGGCTCTCTGTGCTCCCTGGGTCTACCCGCGCCCCCACCCCCGCCTCTGGCCGCCTTCAGCAGCACCCTTTGACTTTGGCATTGCCCCGGGGGAGGCCTTCTGTTAAATAAAGCAATCTCTGTGGGGAACAGCCCACTCAGTAAAACTTTTGTATGTATTTAAAGGAGTCTAGGTAAGGACACAAACTACACAACAATGTGAACCAACTGGAAAAATAAGTGAACCAAGGTTATGGATAATGTAGGAGATCTCCCTCTAAGACAATGTTAAAAATTAAAATTTGGATTCAGACCAAAGTCTCATGAGAGGATGGTAATATGTTTTAGAAAAGGATTAACCACGAGATTCTCTTTAATTGTATGGTCCCTTCATTCATTAACAATGTAGTTATTTTTACAGAAATGTGATCTTTCTGCAGTTTTCAACAGTGGGCCCGTGGGCAACGTTCAGCACACAGGAACTGCAACGTGTTGTTCTTGCATAGCATCTGCGGCAGCCAGGGTTCCCGCCTGTACCCCCTGGCCTCGTCCTGGGGCTGTCATACTGCAAAGCGCAGAGTCCGAAAGGCAGTCAGAAGAGGATCAGAACCCTTTCCCCTCAGAAGGAGGAGAGAACCCAGCTCCATGGCAGGTCCAGAGCTATTTCTGGGTCCTTCCTTCTGCCTTAATGCCAGGGCACCTGGGTGGCTCAGTCAGTTAAGCGTCTGACTTCGGCTCAGGTCATGATCTTGCGGTTTGTGAGTTTGAGCCCCTCATCGGGCTCTGTACTGACAGCTCGGAGTCTGGAGCCTGTTTCAGATTCTGTGTCTCCCTCTCTCTGCCTCTCCCCTGCTCATGCTCTGTCTCTCTCTCTCAAAAATAAATAAACATTAAAAAAAAAAATTTAACGCCAGACAACCTTGTGAAAGAGATGCTATCACAGTCCTTTTCCCTCTGAGATGAAGGCGCCACAGTGCAAAAGGGCACACTCTGTGCCTGAGTCCCGCGTCAGCCGTGGACCTCAGACGGGCAGGGCCTCCCAGCCGTCCTCAGAGCCTGAGTCTGCACCGGCTCCCTGGGCTCGGGGCCCCTTCTCAGGCTAGGCTCTTTTCTCCAGAACGTCGGCCCTGTCCATCTGCTGGCCACTTCCATGTGCAGAGGACAGGATAGAGAGAGCCTGCCGCCCTTGTGTCACCAGACCGTGCTGAGATAGGGGAGCTTTTGTTTGGTGTGAGCACCCACCAGGAGAAATACCAGTGTTCGGAACAGGGTCCGCCCTCGCCCTCCAAGGAAGGACAGAGGCGTCCTTGGTTGTTGAAAAGTGGAATGTTCCAGCTAATGAGGAACAGTTGAGAGATGGGTGGGCCACCATCCTTGCGGCAGGCCGCTGCCTCACCTCGGGTCCTGACCTGCTTCTGGAGGTGCAGACGACAGGCAGAGCTGCCGATGGGCGAGGCTTCGTCTCCCAGCACCTCCTAGTTGCGCGACAGGCCGATGGGAGGGGCCCTCTTCACATGTGCTCTTCCCTTCCCTTTTCTCTTCACCATTTAGCTGTGTCTCTTTATAAACGAAGACTAAGAAGACAGTGTTCTTGCTCTACGATGAATGCATCGTAAGAATTCTAGGAGATATAGGTCCCCGGGAAGGTGGTCTGCTTTGGGGTGAGTGTCAGCTTTGGACTCGCAGCTCCTGGTTGAAGTCTCGGGCTTACCATTTCTTGGCCGTGTGGGCTTGGTCCAGTCACACAGCCCCTGTAGGTCTCGTCCCCCGCTCGTACATCAGTTCTGCATCACAACATTGCCGTGAGGACGCCCACATGAAGCACCTGGTACGTTGTCTATTCTGGACAACATGCAACTGTTCCCTAGCTGTGTGACTCGGGAAGGGACCCTTAACCCTCCCTCTTCCCTCTCTTCTCGGCTGTCCACCAGGAATGAGACCAGTACCTACTCATGGGTGTGGGGAGTGATGCATTCGTGCGTGTAGAGCCCCACTTAGTCCAGGGTCAGGTGTGTCGTACATGCTGCGTGTGCACCGCCCTTACTCTCTACAGAAAATACAAGTGCTTAGGTTTATCCGTGTGCCAGGGTCTTCCCACTGAAGATGGCAATTAAATTTGTCTACAGTCATGGGGAGAGGGGACCTTCATCCGGTTTACATTCAGGAAGCAGGGGCCCTTACTCAGGGTCACATGGCTGGCAAGTCGTAGTGAGCAGGGCCGGGGCTGAGGGCCACGCTCGGGTTCCTCCTGCAGCCTCTGCTCTGTGCTTCCAGAAGGCAGGACGTGGGCTTTGGAGGAGGAGAGTCAGTCTGCCAATGGTACCACACGCTGCAGCCAATTAATCCTTTGGCGGAAGTCCTTGTTGGCCTGAGGTCCCTGCACTGCGTTAGCGCCGTAGAGGGTGAGGCTCCATTTCTAGGAGCCCCTACACTCACCTGGGACCTGCAGGGTCCCCTCTACTGCCAGGGCAGCTGGGACTGTGGGCCCTGCCTGGTACACGCTTTTTCAGCACTTTTTCTTCTTCTTAGTTGTTGACCTCTTTTTTTCAGATTATAAAAGCAATACATGCCTAATGGGGAAAATGCAAAAAAAAAACTAAGGGAAAAAAATTGACCATAATTCTAACGATCATTTTTATGTGAATTTCCTTTAATTCACCTTCCTGTGATTATATGCTCTATATTTGCATAGCAGAGATTACGGTACTTAATTTTTACGTAATGTCATGTCACTCTTTCTGATGCATTTTAGCACTACTCTTTCGCAAATATGGGTCATATATTTGAGAGCTCTTGGTTAGTTGCCATCTTTATCGGTTGCCTGATATTATTTTTATGTTAAGTGTTTTCTTTCTTAAATTGTTCTATATTAATTTTACGTATGCAAGTAACCCATGAAGTACATCTTCATCATAATGCCTCTTGCATTGCCGGGAAAGGAAAGCCCTTCTGGATCAACTTGACTCCAGCCTCTGACACAGGGGTATTGCTGCTTGTTTGTGGTTTTACTTTTTGAAGAATGATGTTTATTTATTGTTTTATTCAATTACGATAGATATATACTCGTGGAAAGTTAATACACCGTCACCTCTAGTTGAAAGTTAAAGTTCCCTGAAATTCTGCTCCCCAGCATTGCCAGCATTAAGAGCATGCTCCATACCCCTCTTTACGTACGTACAGTACACACACACACACACACACACACACACATACACACAGACACACACACACAAGCTCATATGCATATTTAAGAATGAAAAGCCAAAGTGGGCTTCTCTTACATGCACTGTTATGTTAGTATTTTCACCTAATATGTAGTGGCATCTTCACATGTGGCTTCTGTCTTTGTGTCCTGCGTTTTGATGCACAAAAGGGTGGTGCCATGCTGTTGAGCCATCCCTCACGATTGACTTGCGGACTGTTCCGGGTGTTTCTGGCTCCGGGAACTGCTGCACAGCCCCTCTGTGTGTACAGAGCTGTGAGGGCTATTTCTGACTTTCTGGATGGCTGTTGGGTCGGCCGGTCAGCCTGTGTGCACGGTGTCACGTGGGCCTGGAGGTCACGAGACCGAGGGAACGCGGGGGATGAGGAGTGAGCGCTGAGCCTGCCCGGAGGTTGGGTGCTGAGGAACCAGGGCTGGGAGCCAGAAGGCTGAGGCCCTCCACCCACCGCCCGGCTCGGTGCCGCCAGCATCCGTGAACCAGGGCACGGCCCTCCCTCGGCGCTGCGTGGTGCCATCATTTTCCCCTCCCGTGACATACGACAGCGGGGAGTTGAGTGGTTTGTTTCATCTCTTCTTAAGAAAAAGTTAAATTTATAATCCCAGCCCCGACCTTCCTTGTAACTCATGTGCTCATCCTGTTAACTGGTTTAATATATGGCACCACTATTTCATTAAACAACATACAGGAATAATTAGTTCAGCAACGATGCCTCAGAACAAAAGCCCTTGATTTAGTTTAACTTTATAAGTTGCTCTCTTTTGATGTGCAAGAACACATCTGGGGTCTTAAAGAAAGCAGAAAGAAAAATAGAAGACGTTTAGTCAGGCTGGGGGTTAGGGTTTTCCGGGCGCGGCTAGTAACCCTTTGGTCCCAGGCCTCGCTAGCTCCGTGCGAGCCCTGCAGATGGTGTGCCCCACTGGCGAAGGGCACGAGGGCCGGGCACACCGACCACTGCCAGGCCCGAGAGGCAGTGCGCCTTACCCCCCTGCACACTCCGCTAGGTGTGCTCCCATTGTCCAGGCTCGTGGCCCGGGCTCTCGTCTGACTTCAGATTCTCATTCTGTTCTTCATTCGCTCAGCAGACATTTACTTGGTGCCTGTTGTGTACCAGACACACAGCACTCTGAATGTAATTGGCAAACAAGACCGAGGTCCCACCCCCCGGAGCCGGCGTTCTGTCTGCCCGCCACAGTTCCTCCATCTGCTCCGCGTGCCCTCGGTCTTTTCCCCGTCAGCCATTTGTCCACATGTGCTACCCCTGGGGTCTTTCTGACTTTTATACTTCATCACATCTCCCCTCTGCATGACGGCATCTCATGGCCTTCTCCTGCCCCCAGAAGAAAGCTCCAGCAACTTGGCATGAGCTCTGGGGCTCTGTACTGCCAGCTGCAGCCATGCTTCCTCGTGTGCTCTCACTCTCTCCTGACCTGTGTGCTTCCCCACCCCCATCCTCAAGACCCAGCGCAGACGTCACTTCCTCTCTGGATTTCCGCTCCAGGTTCTCTGCCGAGTGGTTCCTTCCTCAAACCTTCCTTGCCACCCCGGGACAGCCCTTGCCACATGATGCACAGGAGCAGGTCATCAGGTGGGGGGAAGCTCCAGGGAATGGAGGGTTCTGTCCAGTTCATCCTTGGATCCTTGGATCCTTGGATGTGGTGTAGTGTAGGGCATGCGACGGGCTTCTGGTGTGCCCCGCCTGGCCCCAGAACCTTCTGGTTGTGTGGCTAACGGCGAGAGTCCATGAGCCCTAGGCTCCTTGATCATTAAGGCTGCATGGGAATCCCTCCCCCATGGACTGTTGTGAGTCAAGGGCATGCTTAAGAAGGGCCTCATCCAAGGGCGCCTGGGTGGCTCAGTCGGTTGAGCATCTGACCTTGGCTCAGGTCATGATCTCACGGTTCGTGAGTTCGAGCCCTCTGCGTTGGGCTCCGTGCTGACAGTTTGCTCAGAGCCTGGAGCCTGCTTCGGATTCTGCATCTCCCTTGCTCTCCCTGCCCCTCCCCCACTCACACTCTGTTTCTGTGTCTCTCAAACATAAATAAATGTTAAAAAAAATATTTTTTTTAAAGACAGAAAAAGAAGGGCCTCGTCTGATACCCGAAATACAATAGGCGCTCAAGAAGTGGTAGTTTTGTCCTTTGCAAAGGTTTTTTGGACTGAATTTCGCCCAGGTTTTGTGCCAGTTGGTTTTTGAGAGCCCTGAGATTAGCTGAGCCAGATTAAGTGACTCTTTCTATCTCTGGCTTTTGGTTTCCAGGGAACCAGGTTTTGTGGCGGGCAGACAGGTGTCCCGCGTTTGTAGGAGGCCAGCAGCTTCCCCTAGCTACCTGTCACAGTACCCGCAGCCCTGCTCTGCCACTTGATGTCCTCCCCCCCGCCCCCCCACCTTGCCCTCTCGCCCAAGACAGCAAAAGTCACGGGAGGCTTTGTTCTTGCTCCCTCGACCAGCGAGGCCCAGTTGGAAATGTTGGCTCTTCTTTGGCCTCACTACAGGCATTTAGTTAAGCCCAGCTAGACTGCAGTCGGTCTGGGGGTTGGATGTTGTGCCAGAATTGCCCTGGGTGAGAGTCAGTGTCACCTCCTTGGCCGGCATCACTGCCCCTGCCAAGCCTTTCTGGTCCTTGCCCATGAGGTCTCGGCCCGCATCCCATGTGCCATCCTGCACGGTGCGTGTTCTGACAGGCAGGAGATGCATGAGGAGCTGCGGGCCTGCGGCCACAGAGGAAGAGCTCGGAGCCAGGCACCTTGCACAGACATCTTGATTCTCACATCAGCCACGGGAGGAAGGCAGTATTTAATCAACCTTTTTACAGAGAGAGATGCTGAGGCCCAGAGAAGTGAGATGACATGCCCCAGGTTCAAGTCCTGGATGGGGTTTGAAGCTAGGTCTGTCTGGTTATAAAGTTGCTGCTCTTTTGGCTACTCGGAAACCCCTCTCAACCGTCAAAAAGAAACGCCTGGGGTGTTTTCCCACCTTTCCAGCCTGAAACAGGTTTCCATTTTAAGTGACATTCCTGTTCCCGCTCTGTTTTCCTAGGTCCTGACCCCCCTGCCACCCCTCGTCCCATTTTCTCTTGCTTCTGACCCTCAAGGCAGAAGGCCCAGGCCAGCGGGCAAGAGCTGGCTTACCCTGCCCGGCTCCCTCACCAGGGACAGCAGGCTTCAGGAGGCTCTCCTGTAATCTCTCTATCCACACAGCCCTCATTTTAATTTGCAAAATTGAACCCAGATCGAGAGCAGTAAAGCCAGAGGACGGTAAATATTCATGCCTCAGTGAGCGAGGGTGGCTCCATTACCGTTGCGAGATTGGGAGAATTACCTTGGGGATTATGTATATTCATGGGCCGATTTTTATTTGCGATAGAACATGACTCACATTGGCCTGTGTGTTACCCGTTCTACCCCAAACAGACTTTGCACAAAGCTTATGCCCTTAAGCTTCTGAAAGTCATCTCAAGTGGATTGCCCTCTCCTTCTGCTTCCTAGGAGACGGGTAAGAATAATAATCACTCCAGCACCCAACCAGGGGCTTCCCATGCATTTTTCTCATTCTGCTTTACAAGATTTGGTATTATTCTTGTGTCCAGGTTGCAGATGAGGAGACTGAACCTCAATGTCACACCGTGTTCTATTTTTATGGCTGTGTTCCTGGACTGGGCTGCTAGCCCCTCTGCTGCAGGGACCGTGACATATTCTGTCCCGTGCACCGGACACAGAGTGGGTGCTCAGAAAATGACCGCTGAGCGAATGCCTGTCTTGTGACCCTGTTCTGCCGCTTGCACCCGTCAGTGCCTTCAGTGCCTGGTGGCACAGATCTATGGCTGCTGCAGGTACAGGGCTGGGTTTCCGTGCTCAGCTGTTTGGCTCAGAGTAGCCTAGGCCTCAGTGCATGGCAGGGTCAGCAAACCGCGGCCTGCCATCTGTTTTCGAAGTAAAGCTTTTTTGTCGATGGCTGCTTTTGTCCCAGAATGGCAGACTTGAGTAGTTGCCGCAGAGATTATAGGGCATGCAAAGCCTGAACTATTTACTATCTGGCCTTTCCCAGAAAAGTTTGTGAGCCCCGGTCCACAGGCCTGGAGGGAGCGGAGCAGAGAGCCTTTCTTCATGCTGTTCCTTCAAATCCTTTATGCCAGGCATTGGCGGGCGCCCCCCACATCGCACCTCTTTTGATTTCGTCACCATCCAAGTGAAGTCGGGATGCTCATCTCCACTCTGCTGATGGTGCAGTAGTAGGAGGAGTAGTGTCAGTGACTGATCGTTATTGAACAATTTCTGTTTTTCACGATGCCACCACACTCACCGTTTCACACGGACCGTGTCAATGTAATGCTCACCGCTGCCCCACGAGGTAGATGTGTTGTCCATTTAAGGAAACACAGACGTAAGATCCCTTGCCCAAGGTCACACGGCCAGTATGTAGGATTTGAACCTGGGAAGTCTGACTCCAACACCACTTCTGCAGCTGCTGCGTTAGGTGGAGGTTCGGTCGCCTGCCCTCAGTCGCACGATCATTTAGCAGTTATTACCAACAGCAACGTCCCAGGCCCCCTGGGATTCCAGTTCCACCATGGCTGAGCTGGGTGACCTGGAGCCCTTAAGCTTGAACCCCCATGCAGTGTGGGTCACAGTAGGACCTACCTCTCAGGGATTTCATGACGATGAAGTAGGTTGATATATGTGAACTCGTTAGAACACTATCTGGGACACACAGCAGGTGCTCACTAAATTACAGCCGTGGTGAGGGTGGGAGTGGGATGCTGGTGATGGTGATGCTGACAGGAATCGGGGCAGGGGGCCCTGGAACCTGGGACCCTGGAACTTGGGAGGCAACCTAGAGGCTTCAGCTGAGCCAGGAGAGGGAGGAATTAGCCAGGTAGAGGAGGGTGAGGGGCCTGAGAGATACTGAGAAGAAGGCTACCCATCAGCCGCATGTGACCGCTCCCCTTGGCCGGCGGTGCATCGGTTAGCATGTTACCAGAATGTGTGCAGATCCTGGGCCATTCGGACACAGAGAGCAGCAGCCAAGCTGACGGAGCAGAGTTGGGTCCAGTGGGTCGCCTCACCCCAGCCCTGGGGGTGGGCGGTTTGGATCCGGGACACTAGGTGCTGTGCTAAGGAGACGCTGGGAGCGGTGGGGAGTTCAGGTCCAGAGCTGGCAGAGCAGGAGTGGTCGGGACTCCACTTCCGTCCTGCACGCCACCTCTGTGCGGTGCCTCCTGTCTGTCTTTGCTGGCATGCGGCTGTCACCCTGTGGGAAGCTCCCTCTGACTCTCCAGGTGGGAGGGTACTGCTTTGCCGTCCCGCCCTGGGGCAGCTCGTTCCTTTGACGTTTCCCCCCTCGAAGTTCTCGTTTACACGTTTAAACTGATTTTCATTAACCTTAACAACGGCTCGGGAACTGTCAGATAGTGTTTAATATTATTATCCCCCAACCTCCTTTCTGGGCAGGTACTTAGAAATTCATAATGGCTTTTGGGAAAGGGCTTGTCTCAGCTCCATGTTCGTTGTCTGCACTTGGGAGTAGTTCACGTTAGATAAACCTCTCCAGATATCCAGGAAGACAGTCGTCAGCCCCAAGCTTTGCCAGCACCTTTGGAGGGATCTCTCGCATATGGAAATGGAAACTGCTGCCAGCAGCCACGCCTCCTGCAAGTCTCTTGGCCACCCAGCTTCTCCCGGAGCCCTCCATCCAGGGTGGTGCCTTAAGGGTCGGGTGCAGCAGAGCTGAGGGGCCTTCCCTGTGCTGGGCTCCCTGGTTTTCTGGCAGCGGTGGGGGTTGTTCCGCAACGCAAGCCGGTGACTTGGGGATTTTAGGGCTTAGCCTGAGCGGAAGGGCCTTTGACCTGTGTCGTCTGAAGCGCTGGAGACAGTGTGCTTTCCAGGTGCAGCCTTCTGCTGCTTGCCCCACTCCCCCAACGCCAGGTCATTTCATTTCTCTCCTCCCATCATCAGTCTTTCCTGAGTGGTGGGTCCTGCATTTGGGCTTCACTGGCATCGTTTTGCCACCAAACGGTTTGCCACAGCCTTGCAGGCGCTGTCCTCTCCTCCTCACAAACAAGGAGGCTGAGGCTCAGAGGGTAAAGAGGCCAGGCTCTCCCCTCGGCTGGCTGGGATGTGGCAGATCTGGCCAGCACGTTTCACTCTGAAGCTGGAGTGCTTCCTGCCGCACTGGAGCCGCATCTTGGCACAGGACTACCTTCCGAGGCCAGCCCCGGGGCAAACGCCACAGAGACCAGCATTCCCCTCAAAAATCCCTTGGGCGGTTGCCAGGTCGGATGCCAGCTCCCCCCTCAGTAGGTCAGCGAGTATTGGGACAGCCGGTGTTCCTTTGGTGCGGCAGGAGAGGCAGGGTTGGATGGCACGCACACCTCCGGATACTAGCACCTCCCTCGGTGGCGTGCAGGTGCTCAGTCCAGCAGAGGTTAGGTGCTAGAGGGCAGTGGGCTCCCCACTCCATCTGAATGCGCTCCTGGGCTGGCAGCCAGTGAGTGAGCCGGGGAGATGGGCAGTGGTGTGCAAGAGCCTCTCTCGGCTGGTCTGCATCCTGCCCCAGGCCCCGTGAGTGCTTGTTGCCCTTCAGTTGAGTGCATCCCTCCTTCCGCCTTCCTTGCTTTGGGGCCAGGGGGCCGGGGTAAATGCCACCATGTGCCCCCGGCCAGCAGGTCAGTTTTCACAAGGGCAGTTAATTCCAAACTTCATATTTAAAACAACCATGGATCTATTATGGCATAAAACACACAAAAAATGTTTATATTAACATATAAAACTTGGGGTTTCCAAGAAATTCTGTGCTTCTAGCAGATGACTTTAGGCATTTATTCTCCTCTGCCACGGGGAAAGGGCAGATGCACATCACATTGTCTTTGGGGAACTGTGGGCACCTTGGCGCCCTGGCATCTTGGCAAGAGGCCCCCTGAGGAGTGGACGTTGTCCTTGAGGGCTCCGGGTGGAAAACGCAGGTTTCCTGTGGGTCAGCGGGCTCCAGACTCCACTGTGGAACTGAGAGCTTTCCCTAAGAAAACCCAAAGAGGAGGGGTCGAAAGGGGGGAAGCTGCTCTTTTATTTTCTGATATCCAGCTTCTGACCCATTCCATCCTACCCTGCCTGAATGTGAGCTCCCTGCCCTGGTGGCCCATAAGTGGTACAGAGCTGTAGGCCCAGTGCCTTGGATGGCCTGGCACATAGTAGGACCTTCATTGTTGTTGGTGGAATCAATTCCCAGTGATGTATTTGAGCTTAAAAATGAGATATTGGTGTTTGCCTTCAAAGTTGGGTTTTTTTTTTCAGTCTAATACTAAAGACTCGGAAAACTACAAACTTGGAAAACACAGAATAATGTACAGAAAATAGAAAGAAGGAGGAAAAAATCCTCGGCACAGGGTGCCCTTCCTATTACTGTTTCAAGACTTCCAAACGTGAGGCCGCCTCTGTCTCCCAAGGCCTTACTTTGGTTTTTCTTTTGTAATTAGAAGGTGGCTTCATGACGGAAGGCGACAAAGGCCAGTCAGGTGCAGTTTCCCTTATTACAGGCAAGGCCCAGCCCTAGACGTTCCCCACCAGCCTTGCGCTCTGTCTGGAGGTGGGATTCTTCGGTCCCCCAAGGGGGCCTGGGCCCACCCACCGCTGCTGCCACCCGTACTACTCCTGGGGACAGGAGAGGCAAGGCCCTCATTCTTCTCTCTGATGACACCGAGCCATTTTTGACTGCTTCTCCACCTCGCTGCAGATTTGGGGCTGGGCCTCTGTGCTCAGTCGTAGCCTGAAGTATAGGCCACCGAGCACGCACTCCAGGACCAGCATTATGGCTGGGTTTGCAGCCTCGGTTCACCATTTTCCAGCCGAGGGGCCTTCGGCAGATTACGGACTCTGTTTCCTCACCTGACAGACGGTGGTGACAGCACCTACTTGGTGGGGTAACTGTGAGGGTGGGCGGGAACACACAGAGTGGCCGGCAGCACGCCCGCCTGACACAGGCTTCCCGGGCAGGGGCTTTTGGCGGGGGAAGGAATCTGATGGTCCTTCTGCAGAGACAACACATCGCTGCAGCCCGGTGGGATGGTCGTCCTTTTTCTTTCAACTTAGGTTTTTAAAAGCCTTTCCTCCTAAATCAAAGCTATATGTGATCACTTCAGAAGTTTTTATGAAGTATAAGGAAATTGGAAAACAAACTCACCGAGAAGCCCATCGCCCAGAGGCCATTGCTATTTATAGTTAGGATTGTATTTTCAATATTTTTATGCCTTGATTAGTTGTCCGGTATTATAGAGTATATTTCCATGCCGATAAAATTGCTTCATGTATTTGATTACTTACATGACATCTCATCTGCTGTGTATTTAGCCGTCCATCTATTGCTGGGGTGCGAGGTTGTCACCGTCTTGTGGTTAACATAAAGAAGAGTGAAGTGAATATTTTAGTAACCCATCCTTGCCCTTCTGAGAGTTTCCTAAGGGGTGGGATTCTTAGACATAAAACGTAGAAGCAATGAGCCCTTTCAGAAAGGCTTGGACCAGTGTGATCTCAAGTGGCCGTGAGGGTTGTGGCCGTGAGGGTTGTGGTCACGGGCGCATGTCTTTGTCTCTAGGCCACTGCGTGAAAAACAGCTGCTTCCTATCGTGCACCTAGGTGGAGTTAAGGTGGGTCTGTCCCCTCGGGTTGGGGACAAAACAGAGTAGTGTCTTCAGAGCACCTGGCTCTCTGTCTGGCCCGGGGCTGCCCCTCCTGCTAGCCAGTCCTCTGGCTGGATGCTGCACAGAGCTGGGGTTGTTCTGAGTGGCTGCGTCTCACATTGTGCCACTCTTCCCTTTTATTTTGTAGGAACTCAGAGCCTTGGGCCATCTCTTTTGTCCTCCCCATCCTGGCAGGTGGCATGGCTGTTTCCACAGGTTTTAGGGACAATGACAAGAGTCTTCCATTCTGTGCCAGAGGCCTCCGCCAGAGTCCCCTCGGTCTCCCCATGTGGAGAGTGTAGGTTGGGCCAGACTTTAGTTAGGGGGCCTTCTGTCTCCTCGTCCTGCGGCGGTGGCTTCAGGGTGTTGCTGGGGAAATGGAGACTCAAGTCTGCGGTTACAGCACTCAGCAGGGAGGCTGGGGAGTGTGTCTCCTCCTCCTGCTGCCCCTCCCACCCCATCCACATCCCTTTTTGCTTCTCTTGGCCCAGCACCCTCACAGAGTCTGGCTCAGAGTAGACTGTCAGTCTTCATTGAGTGAATTGATTGGAACCTGATTCTATTAAATTTAATTGACTAAAATGTCTGTCTTTTATTTTTAAAGAATTAATTTTTAATTATACAACCAATTTATGAATGCCTCCATGTAACAAAAGTGAAACTTTTCAGTTAAGGGGAAAAAAGGGCCCGTTCTATCATACCTCATCCTGGCCTCCCATGTAGAGGAGGCCCCCTGTTAATTCCTCTGAGTGTATCCTTTAAACCCTTCTCTATGCAGTACACGTCTATTTACGTAAAAGTACGTAATGCCATTTTGTAAGCATATCATGTCATGTGGATCTTGCACTTTTTCTGTTTCGGCCCAGTATTGGCCTCACCTTGTCACTACATACGGAGCCTGGCCAGTGCATGTGAGTATGGACATTTCATATTGTCCATTGCCACGTGCCATTGATGGGCTCTCGGGCCTCTGCCCAGTCTCTGTGGATATTACCTGTGCCGCAGTGACCGTCTTATCTTGCACACGCGTGCACGGGTTTCTCCCCGGTAGGTATCAGGGAGTGAGAAGCCCAGCCTTGTTTTTCCTGGAACTCAGTTCCACAAGCTCTTCCTGAATCCCTTCTGTATCGGCAGACCCTGCCCATCAGGACAAGACACACAGATGGAAAGAGGGGCCTCCTGGCCCTCAAAGCCCTACCCCGGCATCACCTTCATCTCGTTCTGAGCCCCACCCCATAGAACTCTGCCCAGGCCTGCCAGCACCTCCTAGCACTCTCCTCACAACCCCCTCCCCATGCCGTCCCCTCTCTCCTGATCTCATTTGCAGGCATCACCCTTCAAAATCCGACTCAGATGTCACCTCCTCTCTGCAGGCCTCCCGAGTCCCTCTCATGGCACTCAGCACACTGTGTTCTAAATAGTACTTAACACGTCTGCTGCCCCCAGTGAGCCATGGCTTCCCCTACGTCCCCAGTGTTGAGTGAAAGCCTGCCTGGTAGCAGGTGCTACTAGAATGTGTGTTGAGGGAACGCAGGTGATGACATTGACAGCAGACCCCAAAGAATGCCCCCTGTGAAAGGTGGATAACTAAGCAGGAGCAGAGGCTCGGAGTGAGCCGGGGCCTAGACACGGAAGGAGGCCAGGCGGGAGCAGAGGGCTGGGCTGAGTGCCAGGCAGAGAGGGAGCGAGACACCTGGAGCCCTGGCAGGCTTGAGCGAGGGCATTGTATGACCCGTGCTCTGTACTAGGCAGGTGGCCAGGCAGAAACGTGGGGAAGGGGTGGCTGTTGGGGGGAGTCTGAGTGGGAAATGAGGCCCAGAAATGGAAAGAAACTGTGGGTGTGGGGCAGATGAATTCCAGGATTTGCCACTAATGGGCCGTGGGAACTTGAAGGATGAGGAAGAAGCCAGAGGCTGAGGTCTGGACTGTGAGTTGGGGCTGGGCCACCATGTTCTTGGAAGACCTGGCATATTCCAAGTGCTCCACTAGATACTAGGTGCTAGATACTAGGTACTCCTTAAATCTTTCACAGAAGCCCTGTGGCCTACGATGTATTACCCCCATTTTATCGGTGAAGAAACTGAAACTTGGGAATGTCACGGAACTTGCCCAAAGCTCTGAGCTAGAGCACAGGGCCTGGTGTGCCCACCCAGGAGCAGGGGCCGTGGGGGAGAGGGGACACTCACAGAGGGCTGTCAGACAAGGGAGCCTTAGGACCGACCCTTTTGAGACCCAAGCCCACCTGGGTGCTCTGCACAGGCCCACACGCACAGGTGTGGTCATTCTCGCTGCTCCGCAGACAGCTTTTCTGGCCCTGCCCCGAGGACAGAGCTGGCTCCCTTGGCTTACCTCCCAAGGATTCCTTACCCCCAAAAAGCCCAGGGATGTCATTAAAAACAATTAAAGCCCCAGTTGTATGGAAAACAGAAGACTCTAACATTGGTGTAATTCAATTTAAAGTTTTATGGGATGACAAATGCGTGGAGGGTGGCTGGGAGGAGGAGCATAAAGCTTCCTGGCAGGCCCCTTGTCACTTTTACGGTTCTCCATTGTTGCAGCGACTGGGAGGTTCATAACCAGGGTTTGTTTGCGAGGAGGTCGCCATGGAGGCGCAGGGGCCTTTTGCTGGGCCATGTGGTAGGAAACCAAATCCATTCCTTCCTCCCTGGCTGCCCTCTGTGTGGCAGGCGCCCTGTGGGGGACCGGTGGTGAGCAAAATAAGCCTGGCCTATGCGGGGGCAGTTGTCCGTGTGGCGTGGGAGCCCCACAGAAAACAACAGAGTGCGCAGGCACGTAGTGGACGATATGACGAGGTGCCGCGAGTGCCGCGAGGAACATTGTAGGGTGCTCCAAGGCCCGAGCAGGTGACCTGAGCTGCTCTCGGTGGGGGAGGTACGCAGGTGGGGACGAGGCACGCGGGCCCTGGGCAGCGCTGACTGCGGGGCGTGGGAGCCTGGCCTGGGCGTCCAGGGCGAGGGGGAGAGCCAGAGCAGACAGACATGCAGACAGGCGAATTGGGCCTTTGGGGGCCTGTGGGTCCCCAGACTCCTGAAGATCCTCTTTTCCTTCACATAGGGGGCATTCCTTATTAGTAGGGGTCTCTGAGAGGAAGTTCTCCTTTGCTCCCTCTTCTCTCTCTCCAGGGCACAATTGGTCTTTTGTTGAGGCCTCAGTGGAATTTTTTTTTTGCATAGAACAGACCCCACCTCTGGTCGGCCAGCACAGTTCCTCAGAGACACAGCCAGGTGGGAGGAGAAGTGTGTCGAGTGCCGCGAGTACCACGTTTTCTGGCACTGGTGCTCAGAAGGCAGGGAGCCCAGGACGGGGAGGAGGGGCCTCCGCAGATCTCCTCCACCTCGTCTCCTCCCTGCCCCTCCCGTGCATCGCTCCTTCCTCCAGAGCTGTGTCGGCTCGGGGGCATACCCACACAGCCCCCGGGGCCTGGCAGGCTCTTCGCCACTTTATCTTGGGTGACCTAGTGGCAGCAGGGACTCTGAGGAGCCGGCTCTAGAAACGCACATTAGGACAGCAATGGGACGCCGGGCCTAATCCATCAGCCTGGCAACAGTTAAAAAGCCTGAGGTACCAAGTGCGGGCGAGGGTATCCGCTGCTGGTGGGGGTGGAAACCGACCACTGCAGAAAGCAGTCGGTAAGACCTGGTGAAACTGGAATGTGTCCCCCACACCAGTCTTCCACGCAGATACCCACGCTAGAGAAACTCTGCATATGTGTACAAGTCCGTGTGTGCAGGAATGGTCACTGCAGCATCATTTATAGCAACGAGAATAGCAACCCATGTCCGTCAATAAAGGCATGGATACGGGGTGGAGTTTTCCTATAAAGACATACCACGCGGCCGTCAAAAAGAATCACCTAGATGTGTACAGAGATAGCAGTATCTCTGCTGAGATAAGTATATGGTAAATACACAGCTCTCTCCGTATCTGTATTTCCCAGGATGAACAGATGCCAGAAATAGAATACAGAAGGAAGGAGGCAGGTAGGAGTCAAGCAATAATATGGCACCATTTGTATGAACTAATAAACGTATATACTATTCAGGGATACACACACAGGTCAAAGTATATAAAATAGAAGGACACATGCAGAATTCATGGAAGTAATTGCTACACGGAGCTGAGGAGGGAAGTGGGACTAGAGGTCTTCAGTTAGATGTCGGGATGGAATGACGAGATCTGAGTGGTCAGTTCCAGGGGATGGGAACACAGGTGGTCACGATGTCATTTGATTCCCCGTACCTTTCTGAATGGTTTTCGCTGCTCTGAAAAATAAGCGGGTGAGAACTGAGTCCGCAGGACCCATGTGACGTTCTCCTCTCGCAGGTGGTGCCAGGGGAGCCAGGATCTGCACCAGGCAGGGGAGGTGCCGGCAGCCCCCAGGGGCCCACGCTGCTCTCTCCTTGTGCAGAGTCCCGAGTTTGGCTTTTTGTGTGAGATGCAATTAATGCATTAGGCGGGGTGGGGGGATGCCTTATCTGTACCCGGCCTAGCTCGAAGAAGAGGGAGAAATGAGAGCAGCCAAATTGAAACTTTATTAAACAAAACTGGTTAGGTCTGATGGAGCCAAACCTAGACTGGTCTTTAAAAGCTTATTTCATTTCTCCCCCTCCGGTCTGAACCTCTTTGAATTGAAGTAACTGATCCTGCTGTAAGCTTATTAGTGTCAAACCCTGCGTGTTTCTTTTCCTCTCCGATTTACATTTTATTAAGTAATGATGAAGTTGCAAGGCCCCGACCCTCGCCTTTGGCACAGCCAGGAGCTTCCAGGCTCATTAGTGGAACAAAAATGGATAATAGCGGTCCAATCTCATTACAGCCAGTGCCATTATTACAGAATCTCTGCACATCAGAAAGACTGCTAGGCACAGGCTACTGTCCACTTCTTCGAAGCATCTGTTGATTCCGTAGAACACCAGGAGGACCCTCAACACTGCTGTTCCTTTGCAGTTTATTATGATGGTGTCGGGCCTCTCCGTTTCTTACCCCACAGAAGGAATGCTGCCAGGGAACTTCATGCAGTGATCGTATTTCGTTTCGACTTCCGGGGTGGAGTAGATGGGTTTTTATGGCATGATATAGTGAAAGAATTTAGGCTTTCATGGTGGGCGTATCTGGATGCCGAGGATAAATGTCTTAACCCCTGGGACCTCAGTTACCTTGTCTGTAAAACGAGGTCATTGTTAGCCACCTAAAGGTTGCTCTGGGAATGATACGGACCCAGCTCTGTAAAGCGTCGTCACAGGTAGACATCCAACCAACGTCGAGGGTCTCTTTTCTTTACTTCTATGTAGATCACGCAGTGAAGCAATGAAGTCCAATGTTAGTTAGGTGCCACTATTCCGTGCAAGGTGTCCTGGAGAGCAGAGATGAATGCTTTATGATCTCCACTTCGAGTCACTTCTATTGGAGGTTTTTAGTAGTCTCCAGAACAGAAATCAGATCCTTCTGAGTACAGTTCCCTACAGAGTCCTCAGAGGCTGGAAAACTACACTTCAGATGCCCAGAAGACCAGAAGGGGTATCTGCCCAGACACAGACACAAAGGCAGCTAAGGGAGGAGCAAAGGTGTTGAGAAGTCAGGTCTGAAGCTGTCCTCTGTGCTTGGCCAGGAGGAGGCTGTTGCTGACCATGGCCAGGGCAGCCGCAATGGCCTGGGCAGGGGGAGGAAGGGGCCGCCCCTGTCCCTGTCCCTGCCCCCACCGCTCCCGAGTCCCAGGCAGGCTGGCCTCCCCTCAGCTTCCTTCCACACCTGAGCAGGGCCCTCTCACAGTGGAGTCTTCCCTCTGCCCCTTCCCTAGAGCCATCTTTCTGGTTCCCACCACGTGGGCACCCACATCGTTGGTCCTCCGGACCTGGAGCAGCCTGGCAGGGCAGGGCCACTCTGCCCCTAGCGCCAGCCACCCAGGCACAGTTTCTGCTCATCTGATCCAGAGACCGGGCCGTGGGATGTCAGGCCTGCCTTACAGTCCCCGCATTCATTGTCCCAAGTCTCACCCGATTTGCTTTGTGACCTTGGAGACATCAAAAACCTCTGTTTCTTCATCCATAAAATTGAATGTAAAAATATTGACCTGCCTCGTAGGGTTTTCATGAAGAATAACTTGACCCAGTTGATGGCAAAGCCTCTTTGTTAGTCAGAAAGGACCAAACTGCTTAGCAAGCATGAACTTGAGTTTTAAAAATTGTTTGCTTGCTTGATGTATTCCTTCCTCCCTTTCTCCCTGGGTCCATCCTCCCTTCCCCAGAAGTGCTTGGGGCCAGAAAGAGGGGAAGGACAAGGGGAAGAGACTCAGCAGCCGCTGTCCCTGCTGGGAGCCGAGCTCAGGGGATGGGCCTGACTGGTGGTCCCACACAGAGTGACCTCCCCACTCTGCCACCTGCCTTCTCTGCTGCCATTCTAACTGTGCCCTGCCAGGGAAACCTGAGTCCCTGGGAGAGGCTTGGAAGGCTCCTCCCCCTGGGTTGTCTGGAACCTCCAACTCCTAGCCAGCCTCAGGGCTAGCCCTACTCCACAGTGTGGGTGCGTACTTCCATGGGCCTTTGTGGATGTATACACCCCAGACCCAGACCAGAGCTCCCTGAGGGCAGAGACAATGCCGCGCCCATCCATGGCTCCATTTGTTCCGTCCGCAAACATGTGTTGAGGTCCTCCATACATCAGGCACTGCGCTGGGCACTGGAGATAGAAACAGAAATTAAAAAATAAAAACACACCCCTCGCCCTCATGAAGGTTACATTCCAGCGTGGAAGAGACAGTCAGTAAACAAATATATATGTCAGCTAGTGGTGAGTGCTATGAAGAAGAGTGAAACACAGAAAAGAAGATAGAGAGGAATGAGTTCTTATTACAGAGTCAAGGATGGACTCTGATAAAGTTTATTTACTTTGAGAGAGACCGAGAGCACAAGTGGGGAAGGGGCAGAGAGAGTGGGGGACAGAGGATCTAAAGCAGGCTCTGCACTGACAGCAGCGAGCCCGATGTGGAGCTCAAAGTCACAAAGTGTGAGATCGTGACCTGAGCCGAAGTCAGACACTTAACCAACTGAACCGCCCAGGTGCCCCAAAAATGGACTCTGATAAAGAAACTTCTGAACAGAGGGGCACCTGAGTGTCTCCGTTGGTTAAGCATCTGACTTTGGCTCAGGTCATGATCTTGCCATTCCAAGTTTGAGCCCTACATCAGGCTCTGTGCTGACAGTTCAGAGCCTGGAGCCTGCTTCTGATTCTGTGTCTCCCTCTCTCTCTCTGCCCCTCCCCTGCTTGCTGTCTCTCTCAAAAATGAATAAACGTTAAAAGAAACTTTTTTAAAGAAACATCTGAGCAGATAGGAAGGAAATAAGGAAAAGAGAAATAATGTGTATGGGGAAGAACATCCCAGTCAAAGGCACTGGCAAGTGCAAAGGCCCTGAGGTAGGAGCAAGCTTGATGTGTTCCGGGAGCAAGAAGTAGGAAGGCTCATGTGACTAAACTGGCTTGAATGGGGGCTGAGGGTGGAAACCTAGCTAATAAAGTCAGAGAAATGACAGGAGCTGACTATATGGCCTTGGGGTCCTAGCGAAGACATTAGTTTTACAGAGCAAAATGGGAAGCCACTAGAGAGCTCAGAGGTGAAACTGCAGAGTCATATCTTATATTTAAGCCGCTTTATGGAGAACAGGCTGCAGGGAAAGGGGCAATAGCCAAAGCCAGGTGGGCCTGAGACCAGGATGGGCAGTGGTTACAGAGGGAGGGGCTCAGGTGCCGGCCCTGTTTGGAAGGTGAGGCCTGCTAGAGCCCCCGATGGCTGGGTAGGGTATGAGAGAACAAGGAGAGTCAAGGGGGAACCCACCGTTTTCACACGAGCAACCAGAAGCGCAGAGCTGCCATTTCTGAGACGACCAGACGTCTAGGTGGAAAAAGGCCAGAGGCAGTTAGGTGTGTGAGCCGTCTTCTCCTAGTCCCTGACCTCCACCTGCAGCCTCCACGTCTCCTGGAGCTCTGACCTCTGTGCTCACCCAAGGCCTGCTGCCTTTCCTCAGCTGCCTCGCAGGCCTCTCCTGGGCACAGGTCACTTAGCTGCCCCTCCCCACCTCAGCGTTGGGCTGTTCCTCCAGCCGGAGCCTCAGTGTCCATCTGAGCGTGTCTCCATCGTCCCCATGTCCAGTCTATCAGCACATCCCCACAATGTACTGCGTAAAGAACTCTTGGGGTAGCTTCCTTGCTGGTTTCCCTGTGTCCTTTCTGGCTTCTCCACACCGTGTAGCCAAAGTGACCTTTTCAAAGTATGCATAGCAGGTGTTATTCTTATGCTCAACCCCAGGTCACCACTGCCACCAGGGGCTTCTGTTGTCCTTCCCACGTTGAAGGTGGCTGGCCTGTGTCTCCATCCCGATGCCGCTGCCCCTGGCCGGTTCTCTGCCAGCCAGCCAGCCCACCGCCTTTCAGTCCCTCAACCAGGCCATGTTCTTTCCCCCCTCAGGGCCTCAGGCCTGCTCTGCTGCTCCCTCTGCCTGGATCCCCTATGGGTGGTTTCTTCTCTTCCCTCCGGTCTCAGCTTTAGTACCACCTCCTCAGGGAAGCCCTCCCTGATGACCCAGGATTACATCCCCCAGCTATTCTCTCTCATAACACCTCTCCATGGTTTTGTAATTCTGAATTTATTAATTGATGATTTTATTAACGTCTCCCCCTCCCCCAACGGTGGACTCCAGAGTCCATTCTGCTCACCCCGTATCATTCCAGGGCCTGGGCCTGCTACATGAGAGAAACTTGATAAATACGTGTTGAGTGAATGCACACACAGTGTGCCACCACTCCCCTTGGATATTAGTAAATATGAGTGAGTTGTTGAATGGATGGATGGAATCCCTCAGAGTTGGCTAGAAAATGAAAGGCCATTTTTTTTCCCCCTTCTTGAGTTGGCAAAACTACTTTCCCGTGTTTTTTTGGTGTCCTAGATGGGATCTTACGTTCTTAAAGGATACCCTGTAAACGTGGGCTTGGCGATAGGTCCGTGTGGGCGATGCTGTCTGCGTGCACCCAGGAGAGCCCATGGTAGTGCCATGCCACCCTGTCCCCAGCTTTATCGGTTTCACAGTTTCCTGTCTGGGCCCTTGAAATCTTGATTTGCACAGTTATTTGTCTTTCTGCTGTTCCCGGTGCCCTCTTAAGGCATTCTTTATCATTTCGGTCCTAAGAACACAAGCCCCGTTGAAAAGAGAACATACCTGTGACAAAGCTTGCTTACAGATGGGCTTGATGGTGGGGGTGGGGGCTGGCAGGGTGGCACAAGGCCCTGAGCCCTATGTCACAGGAAGTGTCATAAACCCAAGGATCCCGCTCAGGCCCCGGCCAGTCTGGAGTCTCAGCTCCGTGCTTTGCCAGGTGTGTTTTTGCCACGGGAGACATTTCTCTTCCAGAATCAGATGCAGCCATTCTCTTCCAATGGGCTGGGTGTGTAACTGGGTCTGCCATAAGCAGCATTTTCAGCCACCCTCTGTGCTAGGCACTGAGGATGCAGCAGTAGGAACATGGCCCCTGGCTTCAGAATTTAAAAGGCAAAAAAAAAAAAAAAAGTGACAGGCAAAAATGAAGAAATCTGGCTGTGCCAGATGTTGGAGAAGACCTATATCCATTGAGAGTCTCCAGCCTGTGGTGGAAGTGTACATTGATACTTTATTTATCTAGGAGACACGAGCAGTCGCCCCTGACCCAGCAGTTCTGGTACAGGGCCCGTGTCTTCCAGAACCCCTCCTAGCACCGTGCACCAGGCAGGATTCCTGTGTGAGAGGGCATTCACTGCATCCTCTTCCCCCGAAAACCTGGAAACGACCCATGTGCACACCAATAGAAGAGTGAATGGGGGTTGGTGCGTGCCTTGTGCCAGACGGCATCAGCAACAAATGAACTGCAGGTGTAGGCAGCACGGACACCAACTCCGAAGTTCAAAAACTCAGAAAACAAAGCAAAGTATTGATTAGGCATATGTACTACATATGTAGTGAGTCTCTGCTCAATCATGTACACACACATATATATATAAAGAAAGGAATGCCACACACCAAATTCAAGAGAATGGTTGCCTCCAGCTGGTGGGCAGGCAGGAGAGCTAGGTGGGGGAGGAGCACAGAAGGAGATGGAACTTACTGGTAATGTAGTTCTCAGGGTGCACGATGGGGCCACAGGTATTTACTATATTGTCATTTAAGTCAGTAGATACACAGAGGCACAGACTGGCAGAGCCATGAGGCAGCAATGACAGCTCAGTGCATCCGGTTCATAGCAACCCAGGGAGAGTAGCCAGTTCAGTCTGGAGCAGGCAGGGATGCCATGCCAGGAGGTACCCTGAGAGCCAGAGTTTCGGGATGAATGGGAATTTCAGGTGGAGGAAGTCCCGGGGAGAAGGAGCCTCACGGGCAAAACGCAGAGGCATACAGGGCCCTGCGTTCTGTATGTAGGGAATGGGGTTCTGTATGTAGGGAATTGCTCAAGCTTGCCCTGGTTGGGGCTTGAGGTGCTGGAAGAATATGGGGCAGGAAGAGAGCTGCCGAGGCAGGCCGTGTTGCGGGAGGCTCCAGGGAAGGCCATGTGGGAAAGCCAGGCAAGCCGAAGTCCTTGGTGGGGCAGCACAGAGGGCGTCAGGAGGTGCAGGAGCCCCTATCCACCCTGAGCAGCTCACCTGATGGGGGGGCGGCAGCCAGGGGGCCGATCCTCCCATAGAATTTCAGTTGACCAAAGGATCGTCCTGCTCACCACAGCTACGCCCAAGAGGTTTGAAAGCAGTGGTGCAGAGCAGGGGAGCCCGTGTAGAGGTTGGTGCCAAAGAATTGCATCATCCAACATGTGTTTGAGAAAGGCGGCCTGGAGAAGGGAGTGGGGTGGGGTGGGGGCCAGAGGACAGCTCACCAGGCGGCCACGGGCCTCAGGGGAAGAGTTGCGATTCGGGGCCTGCCTCTCTGGGCAGACGCTTAGTGTAAGATAATATTCTCCAGTTACTCTGAGATGCATTCCTGAAAATCTTAGTTTCCCGTCGCCCTTGTAGACCATTTTAGAGGTGTTTTATGTTTCTCTTTGATTGATCTTGGCTGTGGCTTTTGACACCGCACTTCTCACTTTCTCTGCTCCCTGACCTCATGGTTAGGTAGTTAATGATCTTTAAACAAACACTTGAGTATTATGGCTCTCCAGGAAAGGGCCTGGCCTCCTGCGCCCGGTATCAGCTCAGCATTCTCCCTTTATCCAGGGAAAAAGAGAGTGTTCCACATACTCAGGCTTTGTAGATGGGGATGCTTGAGACCTAAAGGCCAGTGTCTTTAATTTAACAAGTTTTGATGGCAGGTTTTCTGAAATCTATTACCCATCTTTTTGCTGCACTAAGCAGAAATCTGTGAATGTGATTTCATCTCCTCTCTGACAGTGGCTCTTAGTAGGAATGTCCATTGATTTCATGAACATTTATTAGAGCCTTTCCTATGTCTGTTCCTGATTTACAAACTGTGGGTGCAGAGATCTGCCCAGTGTAGTAGTTAGTGTGATGGTTTCCAAACAGAGATAAGATCAGGTTACTCCTTTGCCTAAACTCCTCGGTGACTTCCGGCCTGCCCGGCCTCCCCTCCCTGTCCTCCCTGCCCTCCCTGCCCTCCCTGCTACAGCCCTCCTGCCTCTTTGTTTATTTCTCAGACTCACGGAACCTGTGTCCCAGCCTGTACATTTATCAGCAACTCTGTGCAGAACTATTTTTTCTTGGACCTTCACACAACTTCTTATAATCAGGTGATAGCTCAGACATCACCTGTACAGAAGTCTTCTCTGACCACCGCTCCGAAAAGCCAGACCTTTCCCCAACCCTGGGCCTTCTCTAGATGTTATATGTGAACACATATTATACATAATGTGGCATACTATATGTAATATGTATAGTATAGTATTATATATACCATATATATTTAATATGGTATACTACATGTACTATATTATATGCCATATGCTATGTATAATATAGTATGCTATATATAATGTACATATGTAATTATGTTATATACATATGTAATTATTGTTATATTTACACATAAGATTTTTATGTTAATTCTGTCAATATAGACTTAGTTCATTTGATGTGTTTATAGTTTGGTTCTTGTTTCTCACTCTATTCATACCCCTAGAACGGTCTCTGGCACACTGCGGTCCCCCAGTGACTGTGTGTCTAGGGAGTGAGGAGTGGCCTGCCCTGGAGAAGCCCACAGGCTAGCAGGCAGGCTGGCGCAGAGTGGGCCCTAACTGCAGAGAAGTCTGTGTATGACTCAGAGGGGCTGGGGTAGCACCGGAGAGGGACAGATCCTGCCCGCTGGGGGTCAGGGCAGACTTTCCAGAGCAGTGGTGTTTGGTCCAGGTTTTCAAGGACAGGTGGTCATGGCTTGGCAGGCTGAGGACCTGGGCGGGGGGGGGGGGGGGGGGGGTGCGTTCTGCATGCAGTGGTGAGCCTGTATAGAGGGCTCAAGGCAAGAAAGTACTGGAATGGAGCCTGGGGCAGAGCGGGGACTCAAACGATGGAGGGAGCTACAGTAGCACAGGACTTGGCTGCTGTGCCTACCCCCCACATGCTGGACTAGTGTGCTGTGTGGACCCGGGCCCCATGTTTGCAGGGTGGAGCTTGCTGTGGCCAAGGGGAATCTGACCGCCCCAGTGCTCCCCTAGGCTGGCATGCCAGGTGCCAGGTGAGTGTTGGCAGCTCTGGGACAGGGACTTCTCCAGCTGGAGCCCCTCCCTCTTGCCTCAAGACTCTTTGTTTCATGAGCTTTCTCTTTTGCTATACCAGGTGGTGAAGAAGGTGAAGTCCATGCAGATGTTTCACATGCCCGTCTCGTCAGCTATGCAGGGAGACCGACTGGGCATCTGTGTCACCCAGTTTGACCCCAAGCTGCTGGAGCGTGGCCTGGTGTGTGCCCCTGAGTCCCTGCACACTGTCCATGCAGCCCTCATCTCTGTGGAGAAGATCCCGTACTTCCGGGGGCCCCTGCAGACCAAGGCCAAGTTCCACATCACAGTGGGCCATGAGACGGTGATGGGCCGCTTGATGTTCTTCAGCCCTGCCCCTGATAGCTTTGACCATGAGCCTGTGCTAGACTCCTTCGACTTCTCTCGAGAATACCTCTTCCAGGAGCAGTACCTAAGCAAGGATTTGGCACCAGAGGTGACAGACAGTGGCGAGGCTGACAAGAAGACGGGCCAGGCCACGGGAGGCCACTGTCCTCGGCAGCAGTGGGCCCTCGTGGAGTTTGAGAAGCCTGTCACCTGTCCTCAGCTGTGCCTGGTGATCGGCTCAAGGCTAGATGCAGACATTCATGCCAACACGTGCCGGCTGGCTTTCCACGGCATCTTGCTCCACGGGCTGGAGGACAAGGACTATGCCGAGAGTTTCTTGCCCAGGCTGAAAGTATATAAGCTCAAGCACAAGCATGGCCTCGTGGAGCGGGTAAGTAGTCCGTCTGCCCATCACCCTTCCTTGTCAGGCTCGGATGGCCAGGACGGGCATGGTTGGGGTCCGTAATGAGAAGCAGGAAGACCTTAGCGGCCTTCTGGTCCCAACTTCTGAGGTTTTTGAACAAGGAAGCTGAGGCCCCGTGTGGTCAAGTGGCCTGGGTTCTCTCTGCCCGTGGTCATAGAGCCGGGGCCTGAACTCAGGTCGGCAAGCTCCACCTCACCTGCCCCCAACCAGCCACCCCTACCCTCTACTTGGGCAGAGGAGGGCAGGGCAGCCCTGGCCCTCACTCAGTCCGGGTCCAGACAGCAGCACTTCAGCTGGGCCAGAAGCCAGTGTATCAGTGGCCTCCCTGAACTTCAGATAGGGTGCTGGGCCCTGCCCCTGACAGCCTGATGACCAGGCCCTGGCTCTCGTGGCCTCAGTGGGGGTTGAGCCTCCATCAGGCAGAGTGGCTGCTGGGTCTGCCCCAAACCAATCGTATCAAAGGAGAGAGCACGGCTGGTCAGTGCAGGGCAGGCCTGGCCAAGCATGTCCTCAGCCTGTGGGGTTGGGGAAGGGGGGTGCCAGAGGGCAAGAGGTGGAAAGGTACAGGAAGGTGACATGGCAGGAGGCCCTGGGCTGCTGGCTTCCTGGGGTCCCTGTCACCATCACTGGAGGCAGGTCTTTAGATGTGGGTGAACCACTATGGTTCCCAGACCTTTCATGAGGGTGGCCTAGAGCCTGAAAGGGTTCAGAAATCCTCGGATTACCTCCTGTCAGGTGGGCCCTGCCCACCCACTTTGTCTGTCCCTGTAGGTCTCCCTGGGAATCCCTGCCTCCTGGGCCTTGAAGACATGGGTGAAGAATGTCTAAACCTTGCTCCCTGGATGTGCACCCCTGTGGGGCAGGGGTGGCTGTGGGTGGTCCTGGGACTTGTCTCTGAGCCAGGTGAGCACGGTGGTGATAAGGCCCCAGTGTTGGGGACTTAGGCTCCAGTGGGGTCTACCCTGAGGCTCTCAGCAGGCCTGCAGTTCTATTTCTTAGCAAGATGAGGGTCACCCCTCCTGGTACAGCCCTGCCCACGTCAGCTTAGGCTCCAGCATGGTGTCTGATCCTTACCAAGCAGGCACTCAGGAGAAAGTTTCAGGGCCTTGGGCACCGGACAGTGTTGGGGTTCCATTGCCACCTGTCTCTTTCCCTTCTTTCGGATCCCCAGATCTTCCAGATCTCTTTCTCCTCTGGTACTCTCTGTCACAGTGGAAACCCCCACTCCCCTCCTCCCTGTCTTGGGTTTCTTCCTGGTGGTCAGGCCCTGTATCTAGACCTGCCCTCTGACCTCAGCCCCTTCTTCTCCTGCCTGTATCGAGACCTGCCCTCTGAAGAGGGAATCAGTGGAAGCTTCTTACTTACCTGCTCATATCGGTCTGAAACTCGGGATCCTCAGCTTTGTTAACTCAGGGCTCCCACTTCAAGGCCAGCCTTGCCCACTCTGCCAGGCAGGTGTGGTCACCCTGCGTTGCTGCCCTGTGTGAGTCTGGGAGCTGGAGCCGTGTTGCATCCCCCTCTGCTGTTCTCTGGACAGGGCCTGTCCCTCCGTGGATGTTGGTTTCCTCATCTGTACAGTGGCAGCTTGAACTCCAGGGCCACCAGGAGGGGTCAAGGACCAACCGTGGGGCCACTCAAGGGCTCCATCAGCCCTGGGCCAGCCCTGCGATGCTGATTGAAGACAAAGGTGATAAAGTGCACGTCGCTCGTTTGTCTAGCTTTGTTTATTAGCAGTATTATGAAGTGTAATTATTCTCTGGGGAAGTATCTGTCATGGAGTAATGCCCCACTTGGCGAGCTCACAGGTCTAATTGCCCACAGAGGCCCATTGTTGGGGGAGGAGCCGTTACTTCCTTTGAGAATGAGACGTGTGGGCTTGGACATATTATCAAATGACTCTTGCCTCCTAAGGGCAGTGGGGAGGACCCAGGAGGCGAGTTGACCCAGGCCCTGCCACCAACCTGGGGCATCCCTGGGGCCATCAACCCTTTCCTGCTCAATCCATGGAGGCTAGAAGTGAAGGCACAAGAGCCCTAGACTTGCAGTCAGCAGATCCCATAAAGATACCCTAAGTGGAAAGGCTCCCTCCAACCAGGGCTGGCTTCAGGTGGGGCTGTAGATGTGTGTGGAGGGGACCTGAGACCAGGCTCCTGAAAGGGAGTAAGGGAACAGGCACCCAGGTTCCCCCTACCAGCCCCTTAAGGCTCTGGCTGAGTGGACACCTGTCCTGATGCTGGGGACCTCTGTGCCACAGGTTCCCTTCTGGGCCCAGGAATACACCCACCCCCTGCTTCCCTCCACATTATCCCTTCTCTATTTATGCAGCACCTATTGTGTGCCATTACTAGCTGCATACATTATTTTAAATCCTTATAAAAATCCAAGGAGGAAGTTATTACTTTTCCTATATGTACTTTTGCAAAAAAGTATTAAACAGATCACTTTCTTCCTCCTAAAATTATATGTAACTAATTGAGAAAAGTAATATGTGCACACGATGAAACATAATTCAAACAAAACAAAAACTTACTTGAAAAAACATCTTCTTCCTACTCTGAATTCAGGCCACCAGGGTGCCTCTATAAAGGCGGTCGCACTAGAAGCTAGCTCAAGAGAGGTGAAGTGACCTGCCCAAGGTCACAGGATGGTAAAGTCAGGATTGGATCCCAGCCCTTACCGGCCTCCACGTCCTTACCTTTCCAGCATGTCAGGTCGATTCTTGTCCAGTGAGTTGAGAGGCTTGGGTGCTCTTAAGAAACTGGAGCCTCCTTGGTGGGAGACTTTCCTTCCTTGTAAGGTTGGTAAGGCATTGACCTTGGGAGTCACACGGACTGTGCTCAAACCCTGGCTATGCCACATAACCACCGTATGCCTTGTGCAGCCATTTTCTTTCACCATCCTCACTCATTTGTGGAGCAAGCAGTTTTCCTCTCAGGGTCGTTTTGAAAGAGCCACAATAGCGTGTGGCTTCATATGCAAGAGTTGAGTCCAGCTCAGGGGAAGGAGGAAGATTTCCTCGTGTAGCTAACCAGCAGGCCTGGTTTATTCCAAGAGGTGACCCTGTTTGCTTTCAGCAGGACTCAGAGTGTACAGAGATTTTCAGATAGCTTGGCTGGCCACAGCCTTTGCCTTGCAGCAGACCCATCAGATGTGCAGGCCTGGGCTTCAGTCCCAGCCTGACCACCTCCTAGTGTGGAAACATGGGCTGGTCATGAGACTTCCCTGTGTCCGGAGAATTTCACAGCACTGCACCATGGGGTGAGATGTAGGTGAACTGGGGGAGTGGATGAAGGTTCCGAGATCAGTGCTTGGCTCCTACTCTGTGTTTTCTGTCTTATTGTTATTAGTTTAGCCCTTAAAGTCCCAGAATGATATTCCAATCCTTTCCCCAGGACTTCTGTTCCTCTCTGAAGCACAGAGACCTCCCTCCCTCCGCCACCCCGGTCCCTGTCAGGAGGCAGCCAGGACTGCTGGAAGTGGCATGTTTGGGGAGGAAACTAAGAGCCAAGCTGGCTGCTGGGTGTGGTTGACAAGGGCAGGGAGTACCCAGTGCTGATCTTTTCCCAGCTGTGCTTGCCTGCCTCTGAAAAATTCCTAGACACATCACAGCTATCACCCGTCCCTAGGCATGTCTCCGTTCAAAGACATCTCCAGGAGGCCAAGCCATCTTGAAAAGATTAAATCCAGTCTCCTGGGCAGGTTCTTCACCACCATGGTGAACCAATTCCCAGCCCTTGCTCCATGATGCTGGGCAAACTCATTGTGTCTACTCTGCAAAACCCAGTCAGCTTTCTGGGAGCTCAACTTGGGCCTCTGAGACATCATCCGTTTACAACCAAGGAAGGCCCAGCCCTTTATAGATGTGTGTTGAATAAACGTTTTCCACCTGGACAGACTTAAGGCATACAGTCCAGGGCTCATTGCCTAAAACACGCTCTTCATTCATATATTCAGATGTTTCCTTAGCTCCTGTGTATGCCGCGCACTGCGGGTACAGCAAGACAGAGTGCTTGTTCTCATGGGAGAGACTTGACAAGGAACAGTACCTTAGATGCCTTCAGGTAGTAGTAAGTTCTAGAAAGAAAGTGACAGAGTGAAGTAAATACACAATGCTGTGGACAGTGCATGGCCCATACAGGGGCCAGCCATCTGCCCTCCCCAGGTTTTCTCTTCCTTCTGTGCTCTGCTTCACTTGCTCACATCGAAAGATGGGTCAGGCTCCCTTGTAGATGTGGCCGCACTCATTACTGTTGTTTTGAGTGTCTGTGGCCTGTAGGACACAACCAAGCAACTGGTCTTGCCCCAAATCTAATCATCTTCAATAAGCTTGTTTTCTCTGGATACTTTTTTTTAGTTGCTGCAATCAAACACAATTTAATTAACTTACCACCAGTAAATGGCTTTCCTTTGCTTGGCTAACAAATGAGCCACTTGGAAACTTACTTTGATTATAGCTTTATATCCTCTCTCTCTCTCTGTCTCTCTGTCTCTCTGTCTCTCTCTCTCTCTGTTGCTGTTTCGTGAAGAAATTCTGCTGTGATGAGATGTACTGCTTGAAGTCATCTCATTTTCTTTTTCTGTGAGCTGGGAATATTCTGATGTCAGTATATGCTGTATTTTATTAACACAGCCAGTAACAAACACAGAGCTTTGCCATGTGATTCGACAAAATAATAATCCACACCTCACTGAGCATTGTTGAAAGTGTGACATTTGAAGTCCACTTGTCCTGTTTAGACATGGCGCCTATGCACTGGTAATAAAAATGAATAAATAAAACATGTAGCCAGGTGAGACACTGTGGAGCCATCCCAGAGTTCCTGCACCCAGCAGCTCCTAGGTTTCTGTCACAACTGCTCAACTCTGCCACTGTGGCACAAAAGCAGCTGCACCAAGGTAGGAACAAGTAGGTGTGGTGAGGGGCCAGTAAAAGTTTATTTAGGGACACTGAAATTTACTTCTTATAGTTTTCATATGTCATGAAATGTTCTTCTTTTGATGTTTTTCAATCCATTAGAAAACAGAAAAAACATTCTTAGCTTGAAGACCGTACAAAAACAGATACTGGGCAGAATTTGGGCCTCTAGCTATTTGTTCACGCTTGGTCTAAATGGTAAATATGACTCTTGAAACAGATTGAGCATCCTGCAAGGAAAATCTAATCACCATCTACAACCACAAGTACTCTACTCTCTCTGCATTCCTCAGGAACTCCTAGGACTCGAGGACTTGAGGACTCTCTGCATTCCTCAAGAACTCCTAGGAAGGGAGTTCAGGTTACTAGAAACACTCCAGAGGTCTCACCTGAAGGGGAGAAGAAGGGAAGTGAAGGTGTTCTAAAGGCCTAGCCTTTCTCAGGGGAGGGCTTGGGGAAAAGAATTAGAGTATATGGTGGTGAGGGAGATGCTTAGTATCCTGTTTTCAGGTAAAAGTATAGAAATATGTATAAGATTATAAGCACAGAGAAAGGGGAAGAAGCTATGAATGGACCAGGAAAGTGTAGCACTTCCACAAACACAAAGGAAAATCTGGAATGAATTTGATTAAACCAAAAAAAATGAAGGAAACAAAAACATTGTTCATAAATAATGACAAAAACAGGAGGAATAAGAGTGTTAGTCATTACACTAAACGTGAATGGCCAAATTCTCCTCTGTAGTACAGAGTATGATAGATTGGATTAAAACACAAAACCCAGTAATATGCTATTTATAGGAAACATGCAATGGTAAACAAAGGTTAGGAATAAAAGGACGGACAGAGAAATGTCAGGAGACTGTGAACAAAAAGAAAGTATGAGTGGTAATGCTAATTTCAGACAAGCTAGAATTTAAGACAAAAATACTTACCAAGATAAAGAGAGATACCATGTAATGATAAAGGCATGGTTACAAACTTGCACCTGCCAAACATATAAAAACAAAATCTGTTAGAAATTCAAGGAGAACTTGGTTAAAAAAAAAAAAAAAAAGGAGTGATAATTATAGTTGGGCACATTAGAATGCAGGTTCCAGAATTGGACAGGCCCGCTAAACAACAGGTAAGGAAGGACACAGAGGTGTAACACAATTCCTACACTTGATTTCTAAATAGATAAAAACCCTTATATCCCTCAGACAGAGAAAATACCCTTTTTCCTTTTTTCTGTGGAACATTTGCAAAACTGGACATTCAGCAACAGTCACTCAAAAAACATTTGTGGAACACTTACCCTGTGCTGTTTTCAGGGCTGGGGGTATTACAGTAAATAAGAGCCAAATCCCTGTGCTTGTGGGCCTTAGATTCTAGTTGTACCTGTGGCCACAGAGAAAACGGTAGTAGATTTTCAAAAGTAGAAATCATGAACCATTAAAAGTAGAAATGAAGAATGGATATAGATACATAGATATATGTTGTGTGTGTGTGTGCTCATTTGTTTATTCTTTCATACATTTGCTGCTTGGAAATTGGCAAGCAGTAGGTTGCTGTTCATTTGGTTAAGGCTGTTTCCCATACTGTTCTACAATGTAGAATGCCTTAGTAATCACTTTGTTCTTTTTCAGGTTTTTTTTTGTTTTTTTGTTTTGTGTGTGTGGGGGGGGTTGTTTTTTGTTTTGTTTTGTTTTGTTTTGTTTTGTTTTGTTTTGTTGGTCCCTTGATTACATCGCAAAGAAAGTCCTAGATTCCTTTGAAGGTGACTTTAACACCCATCTCTTACATGCTGATCTGCTTTTTGAACAAGCAGAAAACAGGGCCAAGATAGATCCTTCCAGTATCAACAGTCTGTGACTAGGATCCAATTCATTTTTTTAATTGTATTTACTTTACCGTCAGGTTCCTATTTATGGCGACTCTCATTTTCTTTCTAGGGTACCATGTGAAGTTTCTCTTTTAAGCGTCAGTATTTAAAGAAAACGGTTAGGTAAAGAATCTTTCTTTGCAGGTGTGCAAAGATCTGGTGAAAGTAAAGGGTGGTGTTTCTAAGCTGGGGTGGAGCTCCTGGGCCATGCTCCAGAGGTCCCTGTATCCCAGCCACGTATGGATTTAAACCAGCTGCTCCTCTCTCAGTGAGCCAGGCTGAGCGTCACAGGCAACATGGCCTTTGTATGGAGGAGACATGTGCCTGGTCAGAGGGCCTACAGAGGGCCGCAGGAAGCAGGAGAGGGGCAAGGACTCTGCTAAGGTGGGAGGAGGTGGTCTTGTATGGGAAAATTACAAAGAGTTAATGACCTTTGAGCTGTGCCTTGTGACTGGTCAGACTGGGAGATGGAGGTCCCAGAGCCAGGCACTGTTTCTGCAGAGGCACGGAAACAGGGCCCTCTGGCCCAGGGTGCCTGGCAGCTGGAGGACAGAAGGCAGCTCCAAGGTGTATGTGGGCCAACCACCAAAGCCACCAGCAGGTTGGGGCCTGGGGGAGGCTGAAGCTTCATTCAGATTGTGCTGGAGAAATCCTTTGAGTGGGGCCAGCCAGGGCAGCCTACAGACAGGTGTCCACATGAGGTCCCCAACCTTGTCCCCTGTCACCTAGCCTGCATTCCCAGATCCTGGGCACCCCAGGTTGAGTCGAGTAGTCTGGCCTGACGGAAGCCACTTACTCTCTGGGGCCCTGTTTCCTCATTTGTAACAATTGCATGGGAAAAGGTGGGGCCACCGAGGGCTCAGTGCCGAGGACGCGGAGTGCTGTGCACTTGGCCTGCCCTGCCATGGTCCACTTCACACCTCCGACTGCTGCCACACCCCAGGGGCCCTCCTCTCCTCCCTCCCTGCCCTAGCAGCCTGTGCACCTCCGCCCACATCACTCTCTGAGAAACTAAGGTGGTCCTGCCACTGCCTACTCAGAAATCTCTTTGGGCCCACCTTACACCTTAGCTACCCCGGCTGGCCTGCTACTAATTGTGAAGTGGGGTCCCAGGACGTGGCAGGTCGGGGAAGCAGCCACACAGGACCAAGAGGGTGCCTCCTTGAGACCAGGACTAGAGGAGAGGAGGGAGGAGAACCAAGTATGGCAATGTCTGCGGGCTGAGGCCTTGAGGGCCCAGGGACCTCGGGCTCCAGCCAAGGCCCCAGGGGATGCTGAACGGCCCTGAGTGGGTGTGAAACTTTGGGGGAGTCTCTTCCCCTCAGCACCCCTCCTGGAAAAATAGGGGCTATCCTCCCTACTCCATGGGCTGGTGGAAGGCGGGGAGATGAGTACATATAAAATGCCGAGTGCTGTTCCTGGCACACTAGGCCATTGTTAAGCAGTGGCTCTCCTTGCTGCTATTTACTTGGACTTTCCTCAGGCACAGATGCCTGGGTTCCCAACTCGGGTGGTGGCGAGACGCTGATACCCGCACCTTTTCTGTGGTGGGATCAGGCCATGCATGCCGACTACCCTGGCTCTGGCACCCTGGCGCTGGATGGGGAAGGCCTTAGGGCTGGGCCAAGGAGCCTGCGGCATCAGCCCAACCAAGTGTAAACACACAGACGCCACCAGGGGCACTGGCTGGCTTTGAAGTCTAAAGTGCTGCTGCCTCCTGGCACTTGGCTCACCCCACGGTACTGCTGATGGCTTGTTCAATGTGCCCAGGGCACTGGAGAGTGTGCTGGCTGGGGTGCCGGCCGTTCCAGGCTCCCTGCAGTCCTTCCTGACCCGCCCTCGGAGGAAGCGGTGCTGTGGTCCACCTGGTCCCTTGCCCCACTCTGCTAACCCTTGCTCCGCTAGGCCCCTGTCCAGCAGGCTGAAGACTGTACTGGCTCCCAGGCCACTCAAGAGAACAGAGGTTCCCCCTGAACCAGAGGTCAGGAGGGCTCTTTCCTCAGGGAGAAGATCAGATAGTGAAGATCAGCCCTAGTTGTTCTGGCCTTGGCCCTGGCCCAAGCCCTTGGCCTCTCTCCTCCCTTCCAAACGGCAGCATCTGATAGTGGAGAATCTTGCTGGGCTATTGAGGTGCCTGTGAGCCTCCTCAGATTGAAGATTGCTTTTTTGCTTGAATATAGACACAGGGTCAAGGCAGCTCGACACAGTGGAAAGAGCTGGCACTGGCCTGGCTCAGCTTGGCCATAGACAGGACATTCTCTCCCCACCCTACCCCCGGAACCTGTCTCTTAGATGAGGAAGCTGTGGTGGAGTTGATGAGATCACGTGTGCTAAGGGCCAAGGGGAGGCCTGGCACGAAGCAAGTGCTCACTAAAATGTGCGTCTCCTTTTTCCTCCATGAAAATACAGCTGCCTTTAGGAGTGGTGCCTTTGTACCTCCCTATGAGCTGTGGACAGACAGCTTTACCTGCATTAGTGCCTGGGTGATGGAGGACAGAAACAGAGAGGGAGGCTCAGTGGGGGTGCAGGGAAGTGGGTGGCAGGGCTTCTACAGATGAGCAAGTGCTCTGCGCAGTGGTGGGCAGGCCCTAGTTCTGAGGAAGCCAGCCCCGCTGGCCCAAGAGGTGGGGCAGAGGCGGGCAGGTTCCTCCTTGGGTGGGCGCCCTGGGGGCGCCTGCCCTGGGCCTCCTCACTGGGCCTCTGCAAATCACTTGACAAAAGGAGATGAATTGAAGGCTGCTTTCCTTTCCTGGGTTTGCACCAGGGGACTGCAGTGAGGTTGGTTGTCGCTCACACAAATCTTTCAGTCAGAAATCTTGCCTCTTCTCACAACAACTTTGGAGGCAGATAGGCTCACCCTGTTTTCAAAGGGGAGGACACTTAAGGCTCAGAGGAGTGATGTGGTTTGCCCAGGGTCCCACCGTGGCTGGTGGAGGAGTGGCCCTACCTTGGGGGCCACTCCAGGGACCCCATCTCCCCACCATACCAGGCCATGGCCCTGTACTGGGGAGGAAGAAAAGGCATCTTTTGGGCGAGATGTTTCTTACGCCAAGTAAGGATGGGTGTACCAGAATAGCATCGTCGTCCCAGGGACGCTTGGGGAAGTTGTCGATCCTGGTGGCTGTCAAGTGCCCTGGGAGAATTACCACCCCGTGTGAGGACTGCATCGGGGATCCAGGCAACTTCTGAGTTCATCCCTTGCAGATCCCTTCCCTGGCTCTTGTCCTCAGCGAGGACCTCATTGTGAGGTGGAGGGTAAGAGGGAGAGAACCAGAGTCCCGAGAGCAGCCCCCGGTTAGATCACTCTCCATCTGTGGTCTCTGGATATGTCTTAGTTGTCCCTGCCAACACCAACACCCCTAATCCCCAAAACAGCCCTTTCAGAGGAAGAAACTAAGGGTCAGGGAAGTCCCTTGCCCCAGGTCATGGGCACAGAGCTGAAAGAAGCAGTCTGGACTCAAACCTTCCCAACCCCTTCTCTTGCCTCAGCCCTCCTCACAGCCAATGGAGCGAGCGACTCGGGTCCCCACTGCACGGCAGGCTGCCCTTCTTTTCTTGGTGCCACTTCTCCAATTTGAATTAGAATAGTCGCTTCGGAACTTGGGCAGTTCCCAAGCCTCATCCTGGGAACTGGGCCCCGAGAGACACACACATGTAATGACATAATTATGTGCACTGGCAGCCAGGTTCCCGCACAGGGGCTGGGGACAGTGGAGACTTGCCCGGCACGTAAGCAAGGGCCTGGGCTTCCATACGCAACCAGTGAGTGCTCTTTGGGAAGTCACCCTCTGATGACTGACGGCTAATAAACGAAGCGAAGTATTCATGCAAACAGTGAAAGTCCCCACTTCGGGCTAGTGTTGTAACCGTGCTGGCCCAGGTTCAGCATTGTTCCCAAGGAGTAAGTCCCACATGCATTGCCTTTGGTTTGACGTCACGATGATTGATTTCAAAATGAAAAGCCTCCAACTGTCCTCTGAAGATTTTTCCCTGCTGGATGTTCAGGTGTCTAATCTCTGAGGTCTTTCTCCTTTAGCTGGAAGAGTCTATAATTTGGAGACGAGCCAACCACTGGGCACACACACACACATTTCAAAGACAGACAGGGCCGAGAAAAGGCATGTCCTCTAGCCCCCCTGCCCTTTAACACCCAGGACAAATGATGACCCCTGGTCTTCCGGAAGCTCCCCAGAGATATCGGCCTCACTGCCTCCAGCAGGAAAGGCTATCGTCCCTCTCTCTAACGAGACTTTTCATGAGATTTCTTACAGCAGACATTTGTGAGTCCCCTCTTACCACGTCTACCCCCAGTAATATCTGGAGAGCTTACATTCTGGGGATGCAGAGATGCACTTCGGCCAGCTCCTGCCTTCCCCTACCACCCCTCTTCCAATGGGGGCAGCCGGTGCAGTCAAGCTGCTGCTGGGCCAAGACCCTCACACAGGCTGTGTCCCGGCCTGCTCCCCATGCAGCCTTCTGCCTGGGGCTCAGTGGCCAGCAGGGGGCCATGGAAGAGTGCCGTGGTCTGTCAGCAATGTCTGCTCGCATCTGCATGTGGCAGCCAGTGGGGCGGGGGACACAGGCCCTGTACCTGCCCCCCCCCCCCCGCCTTCCTGTGTATCGTGCAGTGGGGAGGGTCCTGAGGGAGGAAGACACCCTGCCCAGGGAGCGTGGGGGTGGCAGAGGCCAGGCCAGTGTCCACTCTGTGTAAACCTGCCATAGCTCTCTTACCTCACTTTGTGGATGAGCAGCTAAGGCCCGTAGGGGTTAGGCCACGGGCCAGAGGCTCCAAGACCACAAGACCAGGGCTTTGAGCCCAAGCAAGCTGGCTCCAGAGCCCAGGCTCTGGCCCACTGCACGAGCAGAAGCTCAGCCTTCCCTCTGGAATTGGCCCTTCTGTGCAGAGAGTCAAGAGCCATGTTGGACGATAGCATTTGAGTCTGTTCTTAGCTATTGCTTCTAGCTGAGCACCTCCTCCTCCCATCTTCCCTCGCCTGGTCCCCATCCCCTTAACCTTCTTTCTTCGTCTCTTCTGGTCTCCAGTGCACCCGTGCTCCTAAATGTGGCCTGTATTGGAATTCACCAGAAGGGTAACTGGCCTCTTGGCCTCATAACCATAGCTAGAGGAAAGCTTACCATCCCTCCAGCCTCATTTTATGGATGAGGAGCCTGGAGAATCCCTGGAGCAGCTTGCCTCACTGGCCTTCAGTACATTCTGGACCTGGCAGTCTCCACCCCGGGTTGGCCCCAGAGCCGACCAGAAGCACCTCACAGCCACACAGCCCTCCCTCCCAAGGCACTGAGTCCACTGGGCTGGCAGATCTTCCTTTGACAGGTGCTCAGGCCCCACCCCACTTCCTGCCTGGAGTGGCCAGGCTCCATCTGTCTTTACTCCCTGTCCTTGGGGTCGGCTTCTCCGGTGGCTTGGGGTTTTTAGGAGCTGAGACAGGCAGGGGTAGGGCTACCCTGCTGCCCCAGGGCTGAATTTGCCAGCTTGGGCCCAGGCAATCATGGCATGGCTCGGGGGAGCCCAGAGAATGGGAATGCCATGGCCAGGCCCATTCGCTGCTGCCAAACATCCACCTCTTCTGCTCTCATGCCGTGGAGGTGACGGCAGGGAAAGCTGGAATGTGTGACTTTGGGCCAGTCATTTCACTTTGCTAAATCCCTACTTGGCAACTAATGGTGTGGAGGCGTCTCTTCCAGAGCATGGCCAAAGACAGTTTGTGGCTCTCACCTGCTGAGGGTGCTGGGGTCGGGGACAGAGGAGGTGCAGAGGGCTGGACAGTCTGAGGGAAGAGGAGGTTGCTGCCAGCTCCTCTCGCTGCCCTGGCAGCTTGTGTCCATAGTGCCAGACTAGGCCATCTTCCAGCTCCTGGAAGGATCCACTCAGGCTGCTGGAAATGATAGTGTGGACCATCGGGGAGGGGGGGTGGTGCGTCAGCTTTTCTGAGACCACAAGGTGTTCCTGGCAATATGCTGAAGGCCAGCCTCCTCACCCACACTGCCTGACCCCTACAAGTGAAATTGAAGACACAGAAGTTAGTAGGAGGGACATTACACCTAATCAGTGCTATTATGCCTTCTGGCCAAGCCATAAAACAAGAGAACAGGAATGACCAGGGCCCTGCCTTTGAACTTGAATCCTTTCTAAACTGCCACTCCAGCCCAGGGAGACCACGAGGCAGCAAGCAAGAGGGAGCCCCTCGGGCCCCTCCTCGGAGGGTCAGAAAAAGCCCATTCGCTCCTCACCTTATCCCGGATGCTTAAAAAAATATTGTGGTAATGTAGGTCAGTGAACTGACCGGCACCACACACCGGCAGGATTACAGGGCCCGCCAGCCCGCACGCTGGCCCACTTGGCCAGATGAGAACATAAACAAGAAGTGCCGGGAGCCCTCAGCTTCCCTGGCCCTAGGCTTTTGTTTATGTAGCACTTAAACCAACTTTGGGGTCGTTGCAGTCTGCCATGAAGGCCCCGAAGCTTTTTGAAGTTCCCCTGAAGTTAATAAAATTAGTCTGCCCTCATTGCGAGGCTTGGGAGGGGGTGGGAGATGGGTCCTCCGCTGTGTCTGTGGCATTTAGCTTTTTAAGTTAATATTCTATAACCCAAAGAAAGGAAGAGGCGGGGGAGAAGGCCCAATAAAAAGTCTTGTGAAATGCCTTTTTGCTAATAGGTAGCATGCCTGCCACCCCAGGGCCCTGGTCACCATGAAGCCCCGCCACCAGGCCCGTTGGAGAGCCTGCTGTGCTCCGGTGCGAGGGATGGCCTGTACTGGGGCGGAAGGGGACCTAGCTGCGAGGCGGGGCTGTGGGCTCCCTCTAATGAAACGTACCCCCAGCCGCAAGTCCACTTGAGTGATTTACTTTGCGCCCAAAGAGCCAAGAGTCCCCTTCTGTCAGCAGTATCTCCCTCCCCACCTGCATATCACGTGCATATTTACTGGGACCTGTCATGGGCCAGGGCCCTGTAGGGCAGAACTCCCAGTCTGTCTCGTGAGGGACACAGACAGGCCAGCTGCCAGTGATGAGACAGAGTGGCCAGGCCTCAGGACAGGAGGTTCCTGCCATGTGGGGAGGCTGTCTGAAGGAAGGCTTGTCCAAACTGAGCCCGGGAGGACTGGAGGAAGTCTGGGGTAGGTACGGTTGAGGGGAGGGGGTGAGGGGTGATAGACATGTTCATTATGTTCATCGGCTTGATCGTGGTAATGTTTACATATCTCTAAAATTATCAGGTTACATACCTAAAATGTGTACATGCTTTTATAGATCAGTTATGCGTCGATGAAGTGTTAAAAAATGAAAGACCACAGGCAGGACTGAGCATTGCAGACGTACCAACAACCACAGTTAGGTACATTTAACATTGACTCAGGCATTCGGGAAGCATATAGCAAGGCTTGTTGATGTGCAGAGAACGCAGCTGTGGAGAAGAGAGACATGTTTCTGCTCTCACGGACCTGTGTCCCGCTTGGGAGGAAGAAACAAGTAACGGACAGGGGCACCTGGGTGGCTCCTGTCAGTTGCGCGTCCACCTCTTGATTCCGGCTCAGGTCATGATATGGTCGGGATATCGAGCCCCGCGTCAGGTGCTGAGCTGAGCGTGGAGCCTGCTTGGGATTCTCTGTCTCCCTCTCTCTCTGCCCCTCCCCTGCTTGCTCTCTCACTCTCTCTCTCTCTCTCTCTCTCAAAATAAATAAACGTTAAACAGCAGATAGGGGCGCCTGGGTGGCTCAGTCGGTTGGGCGGCCGACTTCGGCTCAGGTCATGATCTCGCGGTCCGTGAGTTCGAGCCCCGCATCAGGCTCTGTGCTGACAGCTCAGAGCCTGGAGCCTGTTTCAGATTCTGTGTCTCCCTCTCTCTGACCCTCCCCCGTTCATGCTTTGTCTCTCTCTGTCTCAAAAATAAATAAACGTTAAAAAAAAAATTAAAAAAAAAAACAAAAACAAACAAACAGCAGATAAAGCTATGGCATAATATCAGGGAGTGATCTGTGCTCCAAAGACAAGAGACAGGACCAGGGTTTACAGAGGAGCAAGGGCCAGGGTCCTGGGAGGACACAGGCACAAAAAGCTTGACTGGGGCCCTTGCAGGCACCAGGGCCCTGCCCAGAGACAGGGACACCCTGTAGCCAGTGAGCCGTCCAGAGGCAATGGGATGGAGGAAAGAATATAATTACCCTCCACAAGGATATACATGAGCCCCTGGAGGCAGGAGCTTGGATTTGCCCCCGGTGACACACCTGGCACATGGTAGGCTCTCAGTAAATATTTGTAGGAAGAAAGGATGAACATTGTTAGGAATTGGGTGTGAATTTTCTGCCTGGATTGCCTGTTGGGGCCCTGTGGTGCCTTTTATAAGGTGGTTCTCTAGGTAGGTTGTAAGCTCCTGGTGCAAGGACTGCCTTTTCTCTGACTGTGTCATTTCTCGCCCAGCCATGGGGCCCAGGACAGGTCTTGGGTCTCAGCTGGCCCTGTCTCATGGGCTAGCAAGGGCCTGGGACCCACCCGTCCTGCCCAAAGTGCCCCTGGGGCATCCTGGCGGGCGTCTTCAGCACAGGCTCTATAAAGGCTCAGCATACTTGGCTTTGAACTTCCACCGTGCCACTGGCCCTGGTGACTGCAGTTCCCTCAGATCTCTCCTCTGACTGCCCTGAAGTAGGAATGAAAACCCCTTGCAGACAAGGGTGCCCCGGCGCTCAGTGGGGCCCCCTGATGCCTCTGTTACAGGCTGCGGTGCTCTGAGGCACTTTCTTCTAACAACTGGTGGCCTCTGAGTAGTGCAGGCCGAGCTTAGGACAGGAGGTGGCACTGAGCACCTTCAGTCATGGGGCACACAGAACGGCTAGTCCAGAGTCAGTGCAGCTAACCATCCTGGCTGCCGAACATGATAGGTAGCCCTGCCTCCCAGGCCCCGGGCAGGCTGGGAACAGACTTCTACGTACAGGCCGCTCTGGTGGGTGTGGAGGCAGAGGTCCTGGGAGCCGCGAAGCCTGGGAAAGCATTTGGGGCTGCTGACATCCGCTCACCCTCGCTCCCCGTGTCCTGCAGCTCCCAGGAGCCACCTCTGTTCAGTTCACCCTGTGGTACCCACAAACGGGGCAGAGCCCATGGCAGGCCCGCCCACGGGAGAGCTCTGCCGGGGCTGAGTCCTGAAGGACGAGGAGGAGTTCATGTGTGGGAATGAGATTTGTGAATTATAAAGGGCTGTGCAAGTGGAAATGATTATTCTTATCGTTATTTGTATCCGATTCATCCATCACCGGGGAGAGGAGGAATTCAAGTACCTTTTATCTGGCGCTATGAATCAAATAGAATAGGATATGTTTTTCTAAAAGGGTTTTAGGGTAAATGGGACAGTTTCTGCCTTTCAAAACAATCCATCTGGGGCCCTTGGCCAAATCTTGGTGTCTTGGGCAGAAGTGAGAGGTTTCTGAGGTTGAGGACAGCCCGGCCCATGGGAGTCCCCCATGAGTCTCGGCCTCAGGAGGAGAACACGTGGAGGCTGCAGGCCCCACCGCTGGCAGCACTCCAGCCTCCATGCTGCTGCCCGGGCTGACGCCTGCTCAGACTCAACCCTGGTCCCCAGAAGCACCAAAGCCGGTGCACAGGGCCTGGAGAGCAAGAAGCCTCCCCCATTTGCTCTGTGGCACCTGTGTGGGACCCAGCATGCCGGACGCCAGGTCAAGCACGGGCCCTGCTCTGAAGTAGCAGCAAATCTCAAGAAGAAGCTCGTTAGCCCGTTTGAGGTCATCTGGGGGAGGGTCTAGTCTTCAACATGCACACACACACATACACATGTCCCTCTTTCTCTCTTTTACACAGAGGCCTGGCACCTTCCTGGCACAGGCCCTGGAAAGGAGCCAGGAAGGGCAGGGGAGGCCACAGGAGGGGAGAGTGACACTTCAACCTTCCCCGCACTCAGTCCCCTGGGGAGAGGTTCAAGGTGAACACAGCTCTTGCTGAAATCAGGGCTGTACTAGGTCGGCTTTTCATGTACGTGTGTGTCCCTTCTGTGGCCTGGGCCTCCACAAAGAGTGAGGGGGCACAGGCTGGGCAGCGCAGGGCCTGGCCACGGCCAGCAGGGAGACAGGGAAGCTGGGGCCTCTCCTGGGGTTGGGGCAAGAGGGCATCACAGAGAAGAGGCTGTGGGGTGTGGTGTAGGTAGATGTGGGCCAGGCCAGGAAGGGGCCCTGAGCAGAGTGAGTAAAGCCTTGGCTGAAATGCATATGTGTTTAGCGGGATGGGGTGGCAGAGACCAAGTTCTCGGACACTCCTTGTGGGAGGGGAAACCGGAGAGAGGGTGAGGCAAGTTCTAGAAAACCTTGATGCAGACTCAAGTGTGGATGTCATCCTCTTGACCTGGGGAGTCTGAGCAAGCTTTCATGAGGAGAATGCCGCTAGCCATCATTAGGTGCTTGGAGACAGGCAGGGCACAGTGGCCATGCAGAGGCTGGTACGGGCAGGGAGGTTGTGGGTTCTGAGCTCAGTCTGCCCTGGGAGCTCTGTGACCTGGGACGGATGGCCTAACTCTGCTATGCCTCCAGTTCTACATCTGTGAAGTGGGGAAACAGTGCCTCCCTCCCATTGCTGCCGTGTGCTATGCGTGAGCCACACAAAGCTCTCACACCCAGCTTGCCGGCAGCCGAAGCTCAGCGGTGGTCAGTGGTGGTGATGAGGGCTGGTTGCCACGTGACTCCAGTGCGTTCCTTTGTCGGCAAGACAGATCACCCCAGGGCCGGGTAGGGGCAGCGGCAGTCCCAGGCTCCTCCAGCACATACTGATTGTCTCTCTGGGGCCGGGTGTGTGGGGACAGGTGATAGACGACCACAGCGTGATCGGCCGCTCCCTGTTCAAAAAGGAGACCAACATACAGCTCTTCGTGGGCCTCAAGGTGCACCTGTCCACTGGGGAGCTGGGGGTCATCGACAGCGCCTTCGGCCAGAGCGGCAAGTTCAAGATCCACATTCCTGGTGAGTGCAGTCACTTCCTTCCTCCCACTGGCAGGCACCATGCAGGCATGGAGAGACAGCAGAGACGGTGCACAGACAGTGCCCCTTGGCTCAGGATGTTCAGCCTGCCTGAGCTGATACATGGGGCCCAGCCCACTCGGCCCCATGGCCTTTGGTCCCCTGTGGCTGAAGAGCCGGGATGGGTCCTGGAGGGGCTTGGTGTGGAGTTAGCCTCTGGGCAGAGCCAAGGTCAAGGTCTGAGTCTGAGCTCCTGCTCCACCATTACCATATAGGGGTGACCTTGAATGTATTACCTGGCTTGTCTGTGAAGTATGGTACCAGTACTGATCTGACAGTTGCTTTGAAGGAAAAGTTGGTGAGAGGGACCACCAGGGGCCTGGCACGCTGCCCCAGTAGCCAGAATGTGAGTTGCCACCTCCTTTTTTGCCCCGTGGAGACCAGTAGGTGCGGAGGCTCTGTGCAACCTGAGCTGGGGCTTGTCCATGGCGGGATCAAGGGTGTGCATTTGCTCTTGGGAATAGAGCCCTTGGATTTCTTTAGTTCGGCCCTCCATCCCATCACTCCTGCGCGTACCCCACACCCGTATTCTTGAGGTCCCGCTGCACACCCGGCAGGCTGCCACAGTCATGGGAGGGGGTGGGTGGGAATGCACTGAATGAGTATTGACTGTGCCTCACAGAAAAATTAAGGAGGGGGAGGGGGAGAATCACTGTGTGTGCCTCTGGACAGGGCAATTAGGGAAGATCTCTCTGAGGCGAGAACAGTTGAGTAGGGGCCTGACCAAAGGGAAGGAGGGAGCCCCACTGACACCAAGGGAAAGAACGTTCGTGGAGAGAGGGGATATGTACGAAGGCCCTGACTTGAGGACTGCTTGTTTGGCACAAGCTGGGAGGTGTGTGGGATGTCACTTTTCTTCCCCAGGAGTACGTTACACCAGTTTTCAGACATGCAACAGAGTTGAAGGATTTTACAGAGAAACCCCGACTTCGCATCAGCATGTTGCTGTACCCTGCGTATCTGCAGGGCTCTGGGTTTTATTCTGTGAGGGTTGGAAAGCCACGGGGAGGCTCAGATCAAGTCAGCAACACGATGTTGGTGTAGAGCTTCTTGAGTGACATCTTCAGGTGGGGTGGTGCCCTGGCCAAGTTCCCTGGCAGCTCGCCAGATTAAGTCAGCACCCTCTGCTCTCCTGAGAGCCTGGCCAAGGGCCCTTGCCTCCCTAGTCCTTCCTCGAGCTCAGAGGGTCATGTGTGGGATTTGCCCTCGCATGAGGAAGAGCAGTGGGCACCGGAGGCCTGCTTCCCTGTGGCACTCGGATCTGCTGTTTGCACCCCGAGGTTTCCGTCAAGGTGGGGCTCAGCTCCATCACAGTTGGACATACTCCCTTGGGGCAGGCAAAGTGACCATGATACCAGGCTTTAAGCTCCTGTCCTGTCCTCTCCACTGCTCCTGGTCATTACCTCAGCCCAACCAGGGTCCACAGTGTCCTGCTCTGGGTTCCAAGAAATACACACAAGGCATGAGCTGGGCAGGCCAAGGTCCAGACCTCACTTTCCAGGGCTTTGGGCCTGTCCCTGTGGGGGCTCACTGGGAAGGAGGGGTACAGGGCACTGGGAGGGCAGGAAGGGAGCTGCCTGGAGTTGGGGGGGATTGCACCCCGGAGCACTCACCCCTGCCCCGGTGGCAGGGGCCTGCTGGTCCAGACGAGGGAAGGCCAGCACCGTCTGTTTCCTTTTTTGGGGGGTTATGCTGACCTTCCCCTCAGCCCCCTTCCCCTAGCCCAAGGCAAACTCCGAGTTGGGGTGTTCTTAGAACAGGCCAGAGTACAAGAGGAGGCTTGTTTGGGGGCTCTGGGTACTGGGGTGGGAGTACAGGGAGGGAGACACAGTGCCGCGGCTTCAGTCAACTCAAGTTCACATTCCTTTGTTAGATCAGTGTTGCCTTTTTAATAGGTCTGCTTCCTGTTTGTGGCTTTTAAGCTTTTTATTAAATATAACTGGTCAGATTCCTTCATCCCCGCCCCCCCAACTCCACACCCCCCTCCTGCTTGTCTTTTCCTGCCGATTCCTCCCATGAAGAATTACTTTTAACCTTTTTGAAGTTCATTAATTGTGAAAGACTCTTCAGCGAACCCGAGACACCCAGTGCCAGGTGGAGGAGGAGGGGCGCTGTCGGCTGCAGGCTGGAAGTGCCGTCCGTGGAGGCCCGGGGTCATGGCCCTGCACAGCCCAAGCCTCCCAGAGCTGGAGCAGCCCAGGGGAGCTGTCCCAGCCCACAGGTTGTGGGGGAGCTGGGGTCAAATGTGGCCCATGGCCCTTGGTGCTAGCTCCACAGGGCAACACAGTGGGGGGAGGCCGACTAAAGATCTTTGGGTGTCTTCCCATCAGCCCCTGACCTCCAGGCCCGCCTGCTCCCTGGGGCCTCTGAACTCGGGTGGCAAGGCCAGATCCCGACAGGGCCAAGCAGGTGTTGAACAGACCAAGTGGCAGGCAAGAGACAGGGTGGCGGGGGCTGTGCCACTCAGGTCTCTTGCTATATGCCCAGTAATCAAATTGTATCTAATTTAATGTTTATGTAAAACTTATGGCTAAAAATTTTAAACTGTCCAAACTAAACAAAACCTACCTTTTGGCTGGGTTTGGCCCACGGTGACTTGTAACTCCTACTTGAATTTCAAGACGGACACTTGGTCCTCAAGTTCACAAGCCAAAGGTGAACCCTAATATGGAAACGGTGTTTTACGAAGCCATAGACACCGGCCTCTGAGAAAAGGGTCCTGACACTAGGCCTGTTGCTTCCCCCGGGAAATGCTCCCCAAAATCTGTAGGGCTAGTGAGACAGTCCCATCCTGACACCCGAGGAGCTATCCCAGGTCTTGGAGGAGGCCTCGAGGTCAGAAAGCCCCACATGTATGCAGCTGCTCCCTTCAAAAAAGTGGCCTCATTGTAAGTCCTGGGAGGCTGAGAGGCCCTGTGAGATGAGCTGGGAGCCCACCGGGTCACCTTACTGCAAAGAGAGTAGGTGGAGGGCTTTGCGGGCAGAGATGAGGACCCTGCTGAGGATCCTGTCCGTGCCGTAGTGTCCGTGCTTCCCAGGTGCTGCTTCAGTACCCGGTGTGTCCTCGTGGAGCCAGGCTGGTTGCCTCTGTCTCCACGTAGGCCTCGGGAGCAGAGGGGCAGAGCGCCTTGAACATGGTCTCAGTGGGCAGTCCCTGCCTGCCCCACCAGCCCCAAGATAGGCGCCAGGGCTTTGGAGAGCTGGCGCCACGGGGCCCACACATGGTGGGAGAGACCCTTGTGCTGGGCGGCCTGGCCCAGGCTGCCATGGCCCTCCCTGATGAGTGCTGACCTGCTGTTCCCGCCCTCCACGCCGTACCAGTGTCCCAGCACCAGCTCTGGCTCTGAGAGGCAGCCCGGGGCGGGTGGGGAAGCTGGGACCATAGCTGCCCCCCCCCAACCCCATATACCCCACTCTGCGGGGTAAATGACTTCTGCCAGAAAAGAGTCAAGTGAGGGGAGAAAGGCACTGTCCCTCATGACAGCCATGAGCCACTTACACTAGGGGAGGAGGTAAACATACACATGCAACTTTATCTCCTGAAACAATGCCTCAGACACCGGCAATTGCCTAGTAGGTTGATAAGTATACCTTGGTAGAATGTGGCAAGCTTTTTGGGTGGCCCATCTCCCACAGGGTACTCCTGGACCCACCAGTCTGGGGAGGAGTGTGTGTGGTTTGTGCTAGCAGTACGGGCAGGGATGGCCCACGGTACACGTGCAGCTTATGGCCTTGTGACTGCAGAGCCCTGGGCCCCAAGTACCGCTGGTGTGATGTGCATCACTGCCCCTAGTCGAGTGACCGCACAACTCACGAGTCACAGAGCTCTGAGCAGACACGTGCCTTGGAAAAGCCAGAGCAGCAGCGATTGAGAACCGCAACCACTGGCGGCCACAGTGAGGGCCTTGTCCTCTCCACGGGCCTGCCCTACCTGCCCCGCCGAGACCACCCCGCCTCGTACATGTCAGGAAGTCGACCCGGACTGGGGCAGCCAGGCTCTCCCTCAGTCCCCGAAACAGAGGTCTCGGGTCCTGCTAATAATTCGCATTTAGGGTCACCGGATTTAGGTGATCTTTGATACCCTTTCAACTATTACTAATCACAACCAAATGGACCCTAGGCAGATGAGAAAAGAAAAACAAATGCGTGGCATTGTACTTGTAGTGAGAACCCAGAAGGAACTTCTGCTTACTGCTCTCCAGGAGCCGTGGCCGCTGTCCGAGGGGGCCCTGTGAAGCCCCCAGAAAGGTTGGCACCCATGGCATCGGAGTGTCGCCGATTCACAGATGAGGAAACTGAGGCTTGGTGGATAAGCAATGCAGCTTGCCCAGTGTCGCTCCATAGGAAGCGTCAGAGCTGGGATTGAACCCACAACACCCCTCTGCTGCCCACTGCCCACAATGCCCCCTGAGCCTTGGCTCCTCCCATGCAGGGCTGGTGGGGAGGTGAGGAAGCACAGCTCTGGCCCTCTGGCCCTGTGTGGGAGAAGGGGTCTGTCGTAGTCATTCTGCTGGGCGAGCCCTTGGGCAGAGGGCCTGAGAGATGGGACGGGGGGGGGGGGGGGGGGGGGGGGGGGCTGCTGTGTGGCCCCCGGCAGGGTGGTGGCACTTCTAGAGAACCACTGCCTGCTCGCCTCCAATGGGTGTTCCGAGGAGGGTCCCTAAGCCACGCTGGCTTCAGCTTCTGTCCCCTGAAACCAGCCACAGGTGTTCGGGTCTTTGGTGTACCATCCCAATTCACGACAGGGGCTGGCTTTCCACGAAATAAGAAATGCTGCTTGCGCAATGAATGAAATGAAGGAATTCAGTGGGACAGAGTGGACTGGGATGAACAAACGGTTGAACTCGGGCCTGTGGGGGCCACAGAGCCTGGGGCCTAGTATGCCGCGGGCCTCCCCAGAAACTCCTCCAAAGCAGGCAGGCACCAGCATCATCAGACCCCCCTCGGCCCAGCAATTCCTTGTGACATGGCTTTGGGGGTTCTGGTGCTTTAAAGAGGATTTGAGAGAGGGTACCAGTCTGCCTAGCTCTGCAAACTTCAGGGAGGCTCAGGGCTGGGGATGCAGAGACCACTGGACAGAGTCCTGCCCCACGGCACGTCCCTGTGGAAGAGACGGAAGCCCAGACCAGCAGTTTGCAGTCATCATGGTGGGTGTCCCTAAGGGCACATGGCCAGGAAACAGGGCAGGGAGAGTGGCCATGCTGAGGGAAGGAAAAGGCAAATTTCCCAGAGAGGTTGCTGTCCAGGCAGGGATTGAGAGGGAAGAGGAGAAGGAGGTGAGCGGAGAGAACTGGAATCAGATGTGTGGTGTTCTCTAGAACCCTGTGGCAGTGGGAGGGGCTGTGGATGGGGGAGTGCCTGCTCTGGGCGCCATTTTTTGCACCCATACGCTGGCTGTGGGAATACTCCCCTCACCTCCTCCCAGGGCCTCGTTCCTCTCTCTTTGCCCGGACCACTCTGCAGACCCAAACCAGAGCCCTCCTCTGGAGGTGCACGTGACTCCAGACCAACACTTGGTGCTCCTCTCTGGCACTGCCCAGAGCACTTGTGCAAGAGGAGGCCAGGGCTGAAGGGATGGAGTCCTTCTGTTCCTTCCCCAGTCCACAGATGGGGAAACTGAGGCCCCTTGATCACAGGCCCTGGCAGCTAGTAAGAGCCCAGAGTCTCCTCCTGCCTCTTCAGCCCCCAGGGAGATGCACAGTGGCCACCAGGAGCGAGGGGTGCAGAGGCCCTACCAGCTGGCTCTTTTCTCAGAAGCTCTTTCCTTCAGGGCTCTTTCCCAGGCCTCCGTTCAGGCAGACTGCCCTAGCACCCACATGCCGAAACGACCTCCCTTTGTGTCCCAGGACTCCAGGGGTAGCCCTGCACCTCCATTTGTCTGTCTCTCATCAGCTGTTTATCAGGCCCTTCAGGTGCCAGGCCCTGTCCAAGTCCTGGAATGTGTCAGAGGGGAGGGAGGTCCTGGATGTTGGCTGTGGAAGGAAAGTCCCCGGGTGCCCTGTTGGAGGCTGAGTACTGGGCAGGGCAGCGCCACCTCTTCTGCATCACCGGCTCTCTATGCCCGGTCGGCCCAGGAGGGTAGGTGGACCAGGCCAGGGCTGCAGGTGCTGTAGGCCCAGTTCCTCGGAAAGTCCCTGGGCACAGCACAGGGCATGACCTGCAGAGACAGGCAGCCCCTTCTGATTTTGGCAGGCCACCCCCAGTCGGAGCTTCAGCCCCTTGGTGCTAAGACCAAGGAAAACTTCTGATTTCCAAGAAGGGAATGGGGATTAGACCACTAATCCCTGCCCACGGTAGCTGACCCGTCACAAGGGTCTCTGTGAATGGTGGCCGGGGTTGTGTGTTGCTCTCACCCACCAGGCCCCTGTCCTCACTGGGGGTCCCACGTGTCCACTGAGGGCCCCAGCCCCATGGCAGAGCAGGGAGAGTTAACCTCTCTCAAGCTGAGATGGGCTCTGCTACCAGGACCCCTCCCCTTGATTGATCCTGGAAGGCACTTTGCATTTGGTGACAAGCAAGGATTATACATTTCCCTTCTGATTGAGAACAGAGTCCCTTGGCCTGAGCAGGTAATTGGTGAAACACTAGATGCATGGCCTCTAAGAACTGTTCAGGGATGTTGTCTGAAGCCAGATGGGCCAGCAGCCAGCGGGAGTGGGGTCACTTAGGAGTCTGCAGCATGGGGACCCACAGCAGGGATAGCAGCCATCCAGGAAAGCAGCAAGCAGCAGGCAGGGCCCATAGCAGGGATAATGGTAGCAGTGGCACAGATGGTGGCCACTCTGGAGCCCTCGCTTTGCACCAGGGAGTGCGTCCTCACGTAGGCAGACCACTGCATCCTCCCGGCAGCCTAGGGAGGCAGACCTGACAGCACCCACACTTCACAGAGGAGGGACCCAAACCAGCAGGGAGCCCAAGCAGCTTTCCTGAGGTCATGTGGCAGGAGGAGGTGGCTGGGGCTGAGCCCAGTGGTGTCCAGGGCACACACTGAACCACAACACACCCCACTGTTCAAGCTCAGAGACAGCCAGCTGGCCAGGATGTGGACATTGGCACAAGCTCACTGTACCTTTGTCTGGTTCTCTACTGGTACCTTCTCTGTATCAGGAGCAGTGCGGGGTGTTCTGGGCACGTAGGCTCCAAGAGGACACGGACCTGCTCTGGGAGTCCATAGCCAGTCATTCATCCACTCAGCAATGAGTGTTTGAGCCCCTCTTATGTGTCATCCCTGGGCTAGGCTCTAGAAGGGCCACAGTGACAAAAGCCCACATGACCCCTGTTCTCATGGGGCTTGCAGCATGGTTAGTGGAGGGGGGGGGGGGTCTTCTGTGGCTGCTGTACAAGAACCATAGGCCGGGTGGCCAAAACCAGGACCACTTATCCCCTCCGTTCTGGAGGCTGGTAGTCCAAGATCAAGATGTCAGCAGGGCTGGTTTCTTTAGCAGCCCCTCTCCTTGGCTTGCAGATGGCCGTGTTCTCCCTGTCTCTTTCATGTGGCTGTCCCTGTTTGCATGTCTCTGTCCTAAGTCCCTTTTCTTTTCTCTCTTTTTTTTTTTTTTTTTTTTTGAGAGAGAGTGAGAGTGAGCAAGGGAAGGGCACAGAGAGAGAGGGAGACACAGAATCCGAAGCAGGCTCCAGGCTCTGAGCCGTGAACACAGAGCCCAATGCAGGGCTCAAACTCACAGACTGTGAGATCATGACCTGAACCGAAGTTGGACGCTCAACTGACTGAGCCACCCAGGCACCCCAATAAGTCCCTTTTCTGATAAGGACACTGGCCAGATTGGATTAGGGTGCCCCCATATGACCTCATTTTACCTTAGTCACCTCCTTGAAGGCCCTGTCTCCAAATACAGTCACATCCTGAGGTGCAGGGCGTTAGGACTGCAACAGGTGAATCTGAGGCACACAAGTCAGCCCACAGCAGCTGGGAAAACGAACCCATCTCCCAAGCGTTTGCCATTTGGCAGACCTCATCAGGCTGTGCAGGGAAGGTGCATGGTGCTCTGAGAGTACAAAGCAAGACTGACTCCGTCTGGGGTTAGGAAGGCTTCCTGGGGCAGTGGCATGATACTAGGCCCTGGAGGATGAATAGGAGTCCTTCGAGCAGAGTAGGGGGAGTGTCCCAGGCAAGGAGGTACCCGAGTGGAGCTCTGAGGCAGAAAAGATCGGCACCTGTGGGGGTAATGGCCCAGGAAACCGGTGGGTGATGGGAGTGAGGATGGGCGGGAGCCACCACGTGGGGTCTGGCGAGGCCCAGGAGGCTGCTCATCTCTACCCTAGTGCAGAGAGGAATTGTTGGGGGGCCTGTAGCAGGACATAACATCAGATTTCCACCACAGAAGATGGCTTGAGGCAGTGCACGAAAAGTTACCTTCCCACCAACCCTGGGAAGGAGTATTGTCACCCCCGACTCACAGATGAGGCTCAAAGAGCCATGCCCCACACCACGCAGCTCCCACCCCACCCACATGCTCTTCCCAAGGCCCCGAGCTGCATTCACAGCCGTATGTCGGAGACATGGACGGCAGTGAACCAGCAGCGACTCTCTGGTGATGCCAAGGCATGCCTCTCAGAGGGGTTTGCAAAGTGCCATGGGGCCATGGGGGGACTGCCCCCAAAGGACATGAGCAAGCTGAGCAGATGCAGGGAGATGGCATCAGAGACATGGGCAGGAGCCACGGTAGGAGTTTGCGTCTGTGGGAATCCACCAGAGGAAGGTCTTAAGTGAAAGACTGACTCGATTTGATCTGCATTTTTAAAGCGATCCCTCTGGAGAATGGTTTGAGGAAGGCCACGGGGAAAGCAGGGAGGCAGAGGGCTGCTGCAGTGCACAAGTGACTGTGAGACCTGTGTCATGTGCATGGGAATCTAGAAAGGCTTCCCGGAGGAGGTGGATACTGGAACAGACTCCTGACTCCATCAGAGGACTTCCCCAGGCCAACCACAAGGAAAGAAGGCTGTGCTCAGAAACCTGAGTCTTCAGACGCATTTGAGGATTGCAGCAGGGAGAGCGGCAGGAAGGGTGACAAGCCAGGGTCACAGAGTGCCTCACAGGCCAGCCCTGGCTCATGGCGTCAAGTCTGCAGGTCCCAAGGTTCCCCTCTGGGGGAGGGGAGATGGCTCGGAGGGAATACAGCTGGAAGCCCAAGTCCAGTGAGAAAGTACTGCTACATGGGGCAGGGGGCTGTGGATGGAGGTGGCTGGGAGGCAGGGTGCCAGGTGAGCCCATCTCAGCTTTCCCAGATGGCAGCCACAGCTCTTGGCACCTCCCTAGGGTGTCACTGCCCCGTTCTCACTGTGTCCTGAAGAATGGGCACAGGTCTGCACACAGCAGAAGGATAGGTCCTCAGCCCATGCTGCCCAGACATTGCTGCTGGCCCTGAGCGTTGGCACAGGCATGGACCCAGACCCCCAGCGTGGATTCTCCCCCTGTGAGGACGCTGCAAAACTGCAGCACCATGGACCAGTCCTCGGCCCCGAATCGAGGACTTGGGACCAAGTGCTTGTTTATGTCCTTGTTATGCCCTGGCTCCATCAAGTACCCAAGAAAGCCGGCGCTATGGGAAGATCCCCTCGTCCTGGCGCCTCCCCCCATCAGGAAGGCAAGGCAGCCCCGTGCCGGCTGCTCTTCTATGGGCCTGCCCTATGGGAGCTGGCTGGCAGCTCAGGCAAGCTCTGGAAACAGACCTGTGCCTCCAGCTGCCTGCATTTGCATGCCTGACGCTCCTTCCACCTTCGGCTGGGAGAGCTGGGCTAAGGACTTCCTGTGGTGCAAATGTCATGCAATTTAAAGTGTCCGAGTGTGGCCCTGCTGCCGTCGGGCTGGGCCAGGATGGTGCCACGCAGCCCAGGCTCCGGTCCCCTCTCCAGCTGTAGCAGGTCATGGCGGATGGTGTGGGAAGTGCCTCCAGTATGAACAAAAATCAATGAAGTTTTCTGCATTTCATTTGTAAGAAAGAAGGGTTCCAGAATCAGCCATCTGTGTTGTAGACCGTGATCCCTGGATGCAGTAGGTCAGCTGAGGCATCCGGGGCAGCTCACTGCCTTCGGAGCCTCCATTTTCAGTTGATGAATGGGGTTAATGATGCAATCTTGGGGGGCTGTGAGGATTAGGCTGGTGTACAAAGATGCCCTGATCTGCCTGCCGCGTGCTGGCACCCAGGCCCGGAAGCACAGGCCCCTCCACGTGGGGGCTTTGAGGCTGAGGCTGCCACATCCCAGCAGGCAGCTGCCACTTAGCTCCACACGGGTGGTTCTTGGGCTGCAGCACGGCCACCATGCGATCGGATCTTCCCATTTTTCAAGAGAGACTGAGGATATAGGTTTTTCCATGAAATCCCCAGTTCTCTGGTGGGGTTACCGTGTCTAGCCTCTGTTGCGGCCAAGCCCTTGATGTGCTGCCTCTTCATCCTCCTGCAGCCCCCAGCCCATTTCCCGGAAGCGTACACTGAGGCTTGGAGGAGCTAGATGACCTGCCCAGCAGACCCCAGAGTCCCCAGGTAGAAGTGGGCAGTTCTCACGGCCACCGTTTCATGGAGAGCCTTCTGGAAAGCCAGCAAAGAAAAAAAGTGAAACCTCGCCTTGGTGCCAAAGGGAGGGGCCGCAAGAAGTCCTGAGGTTGTGGGTATTGTCATGTTCCCATAAATAAGCCCTCGCACAATAGGCTATTAGGTTGCATGCTCCCTCTGGGGTTTGAAATGAAACTGGTTTTCTTTTCCTTTAAAATGTGCTCTCCGCACCCACCCACCCAGTTGCAACTGTAGACTCTGTTTGGCGCGGAATCTCGGGCAACCTCAGTGACCTGTCCTTGGGATTTCATCAGAGTTCTTAGCCGGCCGCCTCCAGAGTAGCCCCTGCCAGGACCAGATTGACTTTTACTGAAAGACACTGGCAGGGCTGGGGTTTGTGCATGCCTGGCATTTCCTGCCCCCTCTAGGAGGTGGAAACAGGGTACATTCAAAGAACAAGAGCTTTGGAGGCGGCCAGACCTGAGTTGGAATCCTGGCTAGAGTAGTCATCCTTCTGGGCCCCGGTGTCTTCATCTATAAGAAGGATTATTTCAAGGGTTTTCCCGACCACCCTTCTGAATACTTTCAACCACGTGGAAAAGCTGGAAGACTGGCTTATTGAACACGCATAGTCCCTTGGATTTCAGTTGTGAACGTGTTGTCACGTTAGCCTGCTGTGTGAGTGCTGGGCCATTTGAATGATAGCTGTGGAACAGCAGTGACACCGGCATACCTCAGTGCGTGCCCCCAAGAACAAAGGCCTCCTCCCGTATAGCCACAGCATGATTCTCTCTCGAGAAACTGGATGTCCATCTAGGACACAGTCCACTTTCAGACTACCCCAGTGGTCCCGATGCTGTCTTTCAAAACTTCTCCCTGACGGAGGATTCACACCCTGCATTTGGTTGTCGTGTCTCCTACGGGTTTTTGAAGAGTCCAGGTCGGGTGTCTCCCACATACACTCTTTGGGCCAGTCTGCTCTTTCCTCATGACTAAGTTCAGGTTGTGCATTTTTGGAAGGAACCCCACAGAGGCCCTCTCGTGTCCTTCTTCGTGCACCACCCAGGATGCATGTGACGTCAGTTTGCTCACCATGCGTGATGTAGTTGTGATTTCTGGTGAAGGTGGTGGTTAGCAGGGTCAAGGAAGAGATGAAGTCATCCCGTGGCCCAGAGATGGCTGGTGTGGAGGGGGCTCAGGGCAGCACAGCTGCTGAGCTGTGGCCCGCATGCAAGAAAGGGCACCAGGAGGTCACTTTGGAAGTCAAGGTTAAGGCCCTGGTCTGGTAGCAGTGAGGCAGAACTGGCTGCAGGGGACCCGATCCAGCGGTGTCCTGCCCCTTCCCATAGCCCTGTGGAGGCTAAGCCAGGGCCTGCGGGGAGGAGCTGCTACTTGCCAAAGTCTGCAGAGCCCTCTCTCTCTCTCTTTGTCTGCCTCTGTCTCTGTCTGTCTCTCTCACTCCCCTCCCTTTGCTCCAGCTGTGGCCCTCTCCTGTGACTAGCATCAGCCTCGAACACAGAGAATTGGTTTCTGCCCCTCCCCAGGGGGAAACAAGTATGGCAGAGATGACTACAGAAAGTTAAGCATCATGATGGGTGGACAGGAAGGATGAGGTGACCACTCCAGAGTGGGTGGGAGTGGGATGGAAGGTTCCACAGACAGTGAGTCTTGAGCTGGCTTGAAAGTGCGGGGGTTTTCCCAGCTAGAGAAAGGGAGGAAAGGCATTCAGGACAGAAGGAACAGAGTATGCTAACACACAGAGGCTGGAAGGAGTGTGGCATATTTGTTGCTTCTTCTGATGTGTGGGATGTTGTTCTAAATGCATTATATGTTACTAACTTACTTTTTTAATATTTGGTTAGTTATTTTGAGAGGGAGGGAGGAAGGGAGAGAGAGAGAGACAGAGAGAGAGAGAGAGAGAGAATCAAGCAGGCTGTGCACAGTCAGCTCAGGGCCCAGCGTGGGGCTCAGTCTCAAAAACCACAAGATCATGACAAGAGCTGAAACCGAGTCAGATGCCTCGCCAACTGAGCCACTCAGGTGCCCTGTTACGAATTCATTTAGTTTAGCGTGTTTAAAATGGTGGTTTTGGAGGAGTTTTTTAAAGCAGTGGAACTTTTTCCCCTGTGGTCTTACATGGAGTCAACCACAGTTGAGCCCCCTGGAGGTCCTTCTTGCTGTGCACCTGAGGCCCTGAACCCCACGCTTGGCACCCGACCTTTGTCAGGTCAGGGTTCCTTGGCCTCGGCACTGCTGACGTCTGGGGCCGGCTCGTTCCCTGTGGTGGGGGCTGTCCTGTGTGCTCTAGGATGTTAAGCAGCATCCCTGGCCTCTGCTCACTGGGTGCCGGTAGCATACCATGCTACCCTTCCAGGAAGTGGGTGGTGTATAGGCCAAGGACACGGTGGGAAAGCTCTCCCAGGCAACTGGTTGGAGAGTGAGACCGAAAGCCCCAAGCCTTGGGGCAGTGGGCGTGTGGAGAGCAGGGCAGGGGCAGGGTGGATGAGCTGCAGTGACTCCATGCCTGCTGGGTGCAGAATAAGGAGGGCTGAGCAGGGGGCATCCCAAACAGACTCCACCCCAGCTGCCTCAGAGTCCCCCGTGGCCAGCAGAATGGGCCTCAGGAATGCCTCCAGTCGCAACCCACTCAGCCCAGACACCTGCACTGCCTCAACACTATAGTGCTGTGCCTATTTCTTCCCTTAGGCCTTGTCTTCTGGAATGTTCTCTGGGTGCTGGGGTGATGGGAGGTCCTGAGATCTGGGCCCAGCAATCATGAGGGGAGGGAGAGGCTTTTTCCAGCCTGACATGTGCTAGAAACACAGCACCTTTATTTACCTGGATTCTTACAGGTTGAGTGAAACTTCTTTGAGAAGTACTTCTCTTTGTTTAGCACTCTCTAGAACTCTCCGATTTCTTACCAGTTTGTGGTTTTAGGGAAAATTTCATTTTTTCCGTATACATTTATGCTGCCTAAATAAAATCATTACGGTAAACTGGTTATTTGCTTTAATGTTTCAAGCAGTGCTAACGGGAACTTTTGTGATTGGCTCAGTACTGTCTCTCCAGAAAGCCTTAATGTAACAGACAACCAGCAGTCTTAAATACCTGAAAGAAAGTCCCAGAAACCAGAAGCCAGCCCCACATCCTATCACGGAACAATCTTGGCTTGGGCAGTCCTGCCAGATGTCGTGTGTTAATCCCCAGTGCCCTGGACTGCCATGGCAGTTGGTCATGCACCCCAAACCTCGAGACCTTCAGAGACACGTGTGAGTAACAAGAGTTAACCTGTGCATCAGCTCCCCAGATTCTGAACTCACCACATTAACTGAAACACTTAACACATATTCAGAGAGCCTTGGTAATTACAGTTACTGACAAGGGGGATTCTTGGCAAGGGGGTGTGGCTGGCCTTCCCAGCCGAATGCTGGAGCGCAGAAAAACCTGCGACCGGAGGGCCAACCATGGCGCAGACTGGTACAGCCTCTCCTGCTGGCCGGTCTTCAGCCCTTGCTGTGTGCCAGACTCTGGTCCCGATGCTTTACGTAAACGATGCTATTTCGTTCTTACAATGGCCCTTGGACTTGGGAACTACTTGTAGGTTAAATCACTCGCCCCAGGTCTTACACTTGGACGGCCCTCTGACTTCGGCGGCCACACTACACCCAGCCCTCCTGGGAAGGACCGTGGTCAGGACAAAAGGGAGCCAGCCCAGCACATGCTTCTGCAAGTGATCCATGCAGGCACTTAGAATTGTGTCTGTGAGGTCAGCGCTAGCCCAGAGCTTGCTGCCCCTGCTGTGACTGCTGCTCCAGCAAGCCACTGAGCTTTCCCCGGGCTCCTCCCTGTCAGCAGGTGCTCCTGAGGAAGGCGAGGAGAATAGCGACCGCAACACTGGTCACTGCACCAACACGAGCCTTTGGAGAGCCATCTCAAGGCTGAGGATTTGGTAGCCAGCGTCTCACTTGGTCTCCACGGTACAGATGTCTCGATGAGGCCCTACACAGGTCACAGAGCTGGGCATTGGACGGGAGCTAAGTCTGGACCCCACTTTGTCCGACTGCAAAGCTCCGGTCTTGATGCTAAAAGAGGCCTGGGAGACAGCAGAGTGTAGAATTCCAGGGGGTGTAGAGCCAGGCAGGCCAGAGCAGGGAGAGAACCCGGCACCCAATGCGTAGGCTTGGGGCTCACCTCGCTCTTGCCCTCGTTCTCCCCTGGGGCCCTCTCACCAGGCCACACAACCACCTGAGTCAAGTCTAGCTCACTTGGTGAGCTGCAGATGGCCATTGGCTTGCTTAGGCAGCTCCTGTCCCCAGGCAGCCACTCGTGGCTCACATAGGGCCCAACCCTGGGCTGAAGGGGCTGCTGCTGCCTGCTAGTGAGTCAGGGACTCGTGGCTCCTAGCTGAGCTCCTGTGGCCCCATGTTTATTTATTTGTAGCTCAAAGGTTGAGGTCGCCACCTGTACCTCTCCAGAGAGCTCTCCTGGCAGGACTGGGTCACTTCTGGATGGGAGTAACCAGAAACATCAGATGCCATCTGCCAATCCTAAACCAGTTCTCACTGATTTATATAAGTTGCATGGTTTCATTAGGGAGAAAGCTTAGAAATCTGGAGAAAAAAAATGCCACCCACAATCTGCTCACCCAGTGGCACCCCAGTGGACTTTTGGTTACATCTCCATCCAGGATTTCTTCAGGTGTCATTTGGGTGGGGGCAGAAAGAGCCCAGGGTCGAGAGTGAGACTTTAAGTACCCCCTGTCATTGACAGCTGAGACACCGGAGCATTCCTCTGCCTCGCTGGGCTTGTGTGTCGGCTGTGCAGGAGGGCCAGTGAGAGAGTGGCATGGGCCATGTGTGTGAAGGGCCCAGCCCAGATTCAGTCAGTGACTGCATTGCTGTCTGTGGCACAGCGCCACTCCCCTGGCTCACCCTGGGTCTTCACTTGGGGTCGTCTGTCATAAGAAGCTCTTTGTGTTGGTGCACAGCCTCCCTACACCTCCCTCCCAAAGGCTACGTGGCGCTGGGCTGTGTAACCGTCCCGCACTTAATTTCCCATCGCCCTCCCCACGTGTTTTCTGGGACCCACGTGTTTTCTGATTTTTCCCTTTGGGGCTAACATCTGAAGTCATCTTTGAACTTCTGCGTGCCTTTCTCAGGCACTGGGCTTTGGATTTGGGCCATTCCGTCTGTGGGCACTTCCTGACCGTCCCATAGATTAGTTTGCATGAGCAAATGAGGGGAGACTCAGGGAGACCCCATCCCCGTGCCTGGCAGGAGTAGGGGCTCAATACATACATGCTGAATAAGGGCATGACGGAAGCTGGCCGGGACACGTGAGTTCCTTCAGTGTCTGTGATCCAGTATCAGAGGGAGAATTTTTAAATGTATGCGTGGAAAACACTTATGTAGTTGGTACTGTGTGCCATCCAGTGTTCTGTATTTTGCATATAACGATGTCATTTAATCTTTGCAACCGATGCTATTATAGTTATTGAAATTTCCATTTCACCAGTGGGGAAACAGAAGCACAGAGTTTTATAATTACAGTTATTGAAATACAGTGATTGAAATTCCCATTTTACCATTGAGGAAACAGAAGCACAGAGAGGTACAGGAACATTCCCACAATCACACAGCCATGAGTCCCAGCACTGGGATTGGAATCTAGGCCATTTGGCTCCAGGGTCTTTGCTCTTCCCCCTCTGCTCCCTGCCTCTGACAGTTCACCTTCCTGTCCACCTGCTCCACCCAGCCTGAGCTCAGGGCCCAAGGTGAATTCCAGAAGTTCCAGTTTGGGCTCAGTCACCCTTGGGGTAAAGGAATGCCCTGGACCTCAGCTTTCCTATATAAAAATGGGGAGCGCTCCCCATTCAGGGTTGTGATGGAGAAACGAGAAAATGTATATGATGTGCCTGGATCCTTATCAAAGTTCAGTCACTCTGAGTTCCCTTCCTCTGCACAGGGGCAGGGGGCCATGAGGCCCCTCTGACTCACCTAGGGAGTCAAGCATCGGGTAAGACAGTTAGTTTAGTATTTGCTTTTAGTGAAGTTTCGTGTTTGTGTTTCTCAGGAGATGGGTAAATGTACTAACTCTTCAGATGACCTCTTCCAGCATCTGGCTGTTGGGTAAGCACTGCCTTCTGTGACTTCCGTAACCCCTGCTGAGCAGCCCCTGGCTTGTCACGAGAGTATGCCAGGCACTGGCACTCAGGAAGCTGCTGTGACTGGCCCTCTTGTCTGGACCAGAGTCCAGGCTCATTCGCATGGCACTTGGCTTCTTCCCACTCTGCCTTCCGCCAGCCTTCTCCACCACTCCTGCCCTGCCCGTCTTGGCCATATGCTGCCCATCTGCCCTTCGTAGACACACAGCGGCTATCCCTCATTCTGCCGTTTGTGCAGGGTCCTCTGGGCTCAGCTCAGATCCCTTCTCCTGTCCGCCATCCCCGCCTACAATGCCACCGTCACCTCTCCGCACAGACAACTCTGGATCTCAGCCGCATCCACCCTGGTGCACCGCTATGCAAGGAGCAACTCGGGGGCGGGGGGGGGGGGGGGTGAGGGTGTCTTTGTCTTTACACGTGCCGATTGCTCCTTGTTGAAGGAATGGGTGAGCGAGCATGCTGCTCCAGACGGTCACCTGGGTCACCCCGGTGGGCCTGAGAAATGGACTGGTTGAAGTCGCCGTTGCAGGTAACGGAACCTTGACTCGTTGACCCATGTGCCCGAAAAAGCCCAGCAGCGGTGCTCTGTTCTAGGCACAGCTTAGCTCTTAGATCCCAGTGTCCTCAGGTTCAGTCCTGCCCTCCCCCAGGTGGCTGTCCCCAGGCAGGCTTTCCCTTGAGTGGTCTTCCCTGCTGCAAGTCTAGTCAGGGGAGAGAGATTTTCTTCTAGTAGTCTCACCAAAGTGGAGCCCCACTCCCATTCCAAACCAGCACTGTGGCTGGAGGCGTGCACACGCCCGCTGGCCAGCCTGTGTCATGGCTCCTCCTGGCACCAAGTGTGGACCCTGCTTCCCCAGGGAAGATCAGGACCTGTTGCAAGCAGCAGAAACAAGTGGTCACTGCAAGCAGGCATGCCCAGTGATGCTGTCCTCGTGCTGGAACAGCCTTTCCCTCCCCGCCTCACTTCTTTCTGTTCAGCCTCAGGACAGCGTGAGATGCCCTTTGTAGGACTCCCTTAGCATCCTGGGCTTCCTCTTTCCCTGGGCCCCCTGGACTGCTCTGGCCTCTCACCTGTCTCCCTGGGTGCCTCCCCCAGGCTGAGATCCCCAGCCAAGGCTTCCTGGGTCCCCAGGGTCCCATGCAGGAAGCCCCGACTAAGCTCTGTCTTGTCAGTTGCATACATGGTGGCCTTTGAAAGACCCATGTCCTTTCGGCTGTTGCAAACCTTCCCTCTCCCCAGTCGCAGTGACTGGCCCGATCGCAAGGATAATGTCATTTATTCTCATCAACCCTGGCATGCTGACTTGTGAGGTGGGAAAGCAGTAAGGTATCAGAGTCTGCCAGTGGCCTAACCGGGTCTCTGACTGGGCAATGTTTGTGACTCTTGAGCAACAGGAGAGAATTTCCCATTAGAACTGTGGTCTGTATAGGTGATTGTTCTGGTCCTAGACCGCCCAACTGGCCTCCTCTTGTCCCAGCAGGGACACACAGTCTCACACACGGGGGCTATTTCCAAATGAGATGTTTTAGGTGGTTTGAAACAAAATCACAGCCTGTTTTTTATAACCTAAAAGTAACGGTAATATTCATTCAGGGAAATTTACATTTGAAGAAAAGTAACAAGGAGGGAAACAGGTCTCCCATACCCATCATTAATATTTTCACTTGGTTTCCTCTGCCTTTTCTTTGCAAAGGCTGCTTTTTATGTAATTGAGATGATACGATGTGCACAATCTTGTGTGGTGTTCCAATCAATATTATTATGCAAGCTTTTATTCTTGTTGCTGTATGTTACCCCGTAGTCTTCGGGGGGCTGAGCAGTGCACTAAGAGCCTGCGTTCTGACCTCAGACCAGAGCCTGGCCCACATTCCAGCACCTTTACTCACCAGGTCTATAATCTTGGGGAAGTGACTGGGCCTCTCCAAGCCTCGGTCCCCTCATCCATAAAATGGGGATAACAGGCATGCCCTACGTGGGTGCCCTGCGATCTGAGTGCACAGTAAAATGTACAAGCACGTGTTGCACTCAGCACAGTGCCCGGCACCCTTCAAGGGCACGATAAACCTCACTGTTGTCACCATTGCCGTGACCGTCATCTTAATGGTGTTGTGATGGCAGTCCCCGCCCCCACCCCCACCCTTGGCCGTACCACAGCCTACTGTGTTACACATTCAGGTGTTGACAACTCCTCTATCATAAATAACATGGCTGGGAACATCTTTGCGTATAAATCACTCTCTTAATATAGAGTGTTTTTCTTCAGATGGATGCTCGGAAGTTGAATTGCTCTGATTTTTAACAAGAAAAGACCGGTAAACATTTAAAATGTTCTTCAAAGCTCCTGGCAAAATGATCTCAGAAGTGGCCCATCATTTTATACTGCTGTCAGCCCTGTGCGAGGGCACCGGCTCTTTTGCCATCTCGCCAGCACGGGCTGCTCCTGTGTTGTTGATCCTTGCTCAGTTCGACCCATGAAAACCAGCATCTGGATGTTTTCATTTGCGTTTCTTTGGTAACTGTCTTGCCACATCTAAGTTTCTTTAAAGAGGTCTAGAAAAGAAGGTGAGTGGAGTAGAGGCTGTGGTTCACAGCCCGACATGCTCACAAGGATCTGCCAGAATTCCCCACTTTGCCTTCCTACCATGGGGTCTGAGTACCTCTTAGATGCCGACCCTCAGATACCCAGAGTGTAAGCTCTGTCTCCCCAACGCCCTGTGCAGGAGTCTACCCAGACACACAACCCTTCATCCACTGTGGCTCCCACATCTCTGGTCCAAAGGTCTCTTTCACCCAACACAAATCCCTCAGTGCCAGAGCCCAGGCTCTGTCCTCAGCTGCTCAGTCCCCAGGCAGGCCAGCTGCGTCATGGGTGGGCAGCTCCATCAGTCCTCCGGCCAGGGCCCGTGGAGGTGGTCTGAAACAGCGCAGGAGGGAGCCGGGGACTTGGGGCAGGGGGCTTCTCCGAGCCTTAAAGGATGAATTACCCTTTGCTAGACTCAAGAGCTGCCTGGGAGCCCCCTGAGGGCAGGAACCATGTCAGATCTGTGCACCTGCACATCCCCAGAGCTCTGCACACCTGAGGAAAGCAGGCAGGCCGGCACACCTGGCCAGTTGGGAGGCACAGAGGGAGGCAAGGAGATTTGGTATGAGGCTGGGGGGTGGGCTGCCCGGGACTCACCACCAGGCACTAGGGAGCCACCGAGGATGTTAGGCAGAGGAGGCCGGGGTCTGAAATGCACTCAGGGATGATGAGGGTACTGGTGCTCCGAGGGGGCTGGCGGACTGCTGGGGAGCCCCTGACAGTTCACAGCAAGCACAGCAGAGCAGGCACAGGGCAGGAGGCTCCAGCAGCCCCCTGCGTCCCCAGGGCTCCAGACCGGTTGCTGGTCCACTGACAGCTGACTCCCCTTGTGGAGCTGACTCATCCCACAGGGGGGCCCAGAGCCACCCTGTCAGGGATAGCTATGGACAGCCCCCAGTGACCTCGAGGGGAGGGTGGGCTCTGCCCTAGTCTCAGGCACTCCACTGTGTTGTGCTCCAGACTCTGAAAAGCACTTGGCTGGGAGAAAAGAGAGTTGAGGAGAGGTGAGGGGTGAGAGTAGAGGCTTCAGAAACTCCCTATAAAAATGAAAACAAGCCATCCGTCTTCCTCACTGGCGTCTTACCCTGACGGTGGCCTTTATGGATCTTGCCCCATGTCTGTGGGGAAGGCTGCTCTGAAACCTAACCCCGCAGCCAGCTAGCTGCTTCCAGCCCCCCGCTTTCTGGGAGGAACCGCCCCTGACAAGGGCCAGCCTCTCCTGGAAGCCATCCTGATGGAGGAGGACCTCTCACCGAGAGCAGAGAGCACTTCGGGGTGCCTTTTTTCCCCCAAACCAATGACCAACCTCCTCCCCCTTTGGCCATCGAAGCATTTCAAAGCAATTGTAAAAATGATATGAACCCCATCGAAGACTGTTACAACAATGTTTATACCCGGTGTTTGAAACAAAGACAATGATATTATAAATAATTGTAGATGATGAAGATAGGCAAGGAAAAATAACATCATTAAAAGAATTTTACAAGACGGACCGTTCACAAAGATGGATGGAGTAACACAATACGTTAAAAATATCTGCAATTAACATAAACACAGCGCAGTGGACAGAAACCATCTGCCAGCCAGCCTCACCCTGGGCATGGTCCCATGTCGTCCACACAGGGTGGTACCAGGGGCTTCTTGCCGTGGCCACGGTGAGAAAGGAGCCCCTGGGAAGAGTTTGTCTGGGGCATGTGCCCTGGCAGCACACAGAGGCCTGTGGCCAGGGACCCCTCCATGTAGAAGGAACTCCATGAACAAAAGGGAAACTGAGGACTGAGGAAGTGTCTTCTTTGGGGTCATAGAGCTTCCTCCAGGAACCCTGCCCTGACCCCCAGCGAGATTGAGCCTCATCAGCTGTCCCTGTGGCTCCCACCGCTGCACAGCTCTGCGACCTTGTTTCCCCCATATGAGAAAGGGTCCTGTGGCTACTGGCGCCTCCCAGGCCGGGTGTGTCGGCAGCAAGGGGGTAGAGACTCGTGTGGTAGCAGGCGCCGAAGGCCTGGCTTGACTCAGCCACGGTCTCTCGTGGGCAGATAAAGAAGCCAAGGCCGGAGGAGCAGGTACCTAGGCAGGGGCAGAGACCACCCAGAGCACAGCTGTGGCGACTTCACATCTCACATCCCTGCACCTCTTTCTCCTTGTAATCAGTATTCGATGTTCTAAAAATAGAAATAAAATCTGTAAGCCTGAAACACTTAGGCCAGACAGAACAGAATGGACAGTCCTGAAACCAGCAAGAGCAAAGAGATGTGAGCGTCTGTCACCTGCTCCGGTCCCCCTCTCTTTTGTTGAGAACAGAAGATTGCTAATAAAGTGGAAGCCCTCCCACCCCCACTCCCCCACTCTCCCTGAAGGCAACATCCACCCCCCTAGGCTGGGGACCCCATGTCCATGTGCGTCTTTGTGCTCTGCCTACGCACCGTTGCATCCAAACAGTGTCGACGGTTCCTGCGTGTTTCAGTGTTTCCATATCTGGTCTCACACTGAACCAAGTGTGGATGGGACTCTTGCTGTTCTAGGCCGCATTTCCGGGTGAGATTTGCGTGACTGCTGCTGTGTGTTAGCCCAAAGTCCAAATGCACCGTGCTGGTGTGCCTGTCACCCGTCTCAGACGGGGGCCGTTTCCACTCTTGCCCTCCACTGAGCAGTGTCAGAGCATTTCTGTAGGCAGGCACAGGAGCGTGGTCATCTGGTCCTAGAATGTGCAGAGCTACGGGCAGGGCTAGGGCCTGCCGGCCTCTCCTCTACCCTCACCCCACCACCCTTACCCCACTCACCATTTCCTGCCAGAGAAGAAGGCAGTCCCTGGGTTTTCGGAGGAACTTTCTCCCCGGATGCTTGTGTTCAGCCCAGGGTTCCTGGAAGCTCAGGATTGGCCCTAAATATCAGGACTTTGTGGGAATCCCTCCAGCCTCTCCGGGAGAACTGGGGGTTCCTCATCGGCTCTTGGAGGTGAAGGGAAGTCTGGGTGCTTAACTGGAAATTGAGCTCCTGGTTCACTCTGTCTGATTTCTGCCAAAGGCCGTTTCCCATCTGTGACTTGGAGTCAGATCCCTGTGGGCTCCTAAGTCCTCTTGGTGGCCACTTCATAGATCCATAGCCTGTTGCCTTACCCAGAGGATGGGAAGTATGTGCAAATGAGGTGAGCTGGGATCTGGATGCACCTGTCAGTGCCAGGTGCATTGCTGGCCCTCCTCCACCCGTGTGCTCGTCTTTATTGTTGTTAGAAAGGGCATAGCCGCGTGCCACAGACTGGCCACCAGAGCCTTGCCTTGCCACAGGCAGGGGGCGATTTCTCTGAGGCAAGGGTAGGCTTTGGGCAAGGAAAGACTGTTCTTTACATGCAACTTGAGCAATGTAGGCTCTAGAGTCTGAGGCTTCTTCATTCATGTGTTGTTCACCTCTTCTGTGCCATGCCCTTGGCTCAGGCTAGAGACTCAATGGCAAGAGAAATTGCTCTGTCCCTGCCCTCTCGGAGATCCATAAAAGGGAGGGTCAGACAGCCCTGAGGTGGCACATACTTGCGGACAGATGGGCACTACAGAGGAAGAGGGCAGGTCTGACAGGGAAGGGCAGCTTCCTGGGGCCTAGGTGAAACCTGGAGGACTTTCGATGAAGCAGCATTACAGTGAGACCTGGCCCATGATCCAGAGTTTACTATCGTAGCCAGGAGGGGTCTGTGTAAAGGCCCCGAGGTAGGAAAGGCAGTGAACAGACGGGCAGGAGTGAGCCGTGGGAGATGCAGTGAGAGTGGTTGGCATGGCTCACTCCCACCAGGGCCTGGTGTGGACTTTGTCCACAGCCCCAGGACAGGAGAAGGCACTAGAGACAGGCCTGACCATACGTCTCTGTGAGGCCTCTTCCTGGGTGACTTCTGGCAACACCCTCGAGTCTCAGGGTCTCCCTTTCTCAGCGGGGGTCCTAACCCCCATGCCCGCGGATTGTTATGAAGAATAAAGCCCCTGATAGTCTTTGGCCTCCTGGTAAGCCCCCTGGGCTGCTACAGGAGAGAAATCTAAGGCCTCAAAACGGAAAGCTCCCTTTAAATGCCTGGACCTTGAGGCGCGTCTCCCGGGAAAATAGGGTGCCAGCTGGAGGCTGGACCCGAGGCCCTGTGCCTGCCGAGGGCAGACACTGTAGCCAAGAGCCAGAACACGTGGCGGAGGAGGAGGCAGCATGCCCAGAGCTGAGATGCTGGCGGTCTTGGCCAGGCTGCGGGATGCAGGTCCCTGCCCACTGGTGCAGGCTCAGAGACAGGCCACCCTGCCTGCCATCCTGTCCCATGCCCCACTCCCACCTGAGAGCACGCAGGCCGGCAGGGGACCGTGTGGGCTGCACGTGTGTGCAGGTGCATCTGAGTCTCTGTGTCCACGGATGTGAGCGTGTGCCAGTGAGTGTGCATCCGTGTTAGTGAGCGTGAGGCTGTGCCAGGGTGTGTATGTTGTTTTTTTTTTTTTTTTCACAGAAGGGAGGTGAGTGAGAGGCCAGCTTCCTGACAGGGCAGTTATAAAACATTCATAAAACTTTTATTGGACTTGCCACCCTTCCAGATAAATATTTTTCGATTTTATGGTCTTGTTTTAGGGCTCTGAGCTTAATCATGGCTTTGTAGCAGCCTTTAAAAAAAGTTAAATATCATTTTGGCAAAAGGAGCCCCCTTCCCCCTACCCCTGCCAAAGGCAGCCTGCACTCTGGCTCATAAATTCCCGCCACTCTCAACTCTTGCCCTTTCTCCCTCCGTGTCCTCACAGCCGTACGAGGGTGAACCTGAAAAAAAGAGCAAAGAGAGGGAAGAAGAAATAACCCCTACCCCTCTCCCTCCTGATGCCCCACAGCCCCTCCCCAGCCTCATGGACAGTGGAGGGGGTGGGAGGCACTCAGCCCAGCTCACGGCCATCCACAAAAGGTGGCTGGCAGAGGGTGTGGGTGGGCACCGTCGGCTTCCTCCCTCAGAGGGGCAGCCGCCGTGGCTGGCAAGGGCAAGCTGGGCAGAGCTACCTCCCCTGGCCACACCAGCCTCCCTCCTGCCCCGTGAGGTCCCGCGTGAAGCCCCCGCAGGCGCCCCCCTCAGATGTTGGCATCTGGGCCTCAGATCGGCCTACCTGAGCACCCCTCCCAAACAGCACCCCCACCCTGGACCCGGTGCCGTCGCTCTTTGCTTTGTTGTATTTCTTTCACAGAACTCTCCGAAGCGTCCTCCTTCATTCATATACTCATTGTAAGGCTGTCCCCATTACAAACATAACCTATACATTGCTGTGTCCCCCACTCCCAGAACAGGGTCAGGTGCACAGTAAGTACTCAGTAATTGAGATTTATGCTATGGGCTGAATGAATGGTGGACACCAGGGTGATAGAGTTTGTGGTGTAAGAATCAAAATGGCTAATACTGCTCCGACCTCGCTTTGTGCTGGACACTAATTCTAAGTGCTCTACATTCTAACTCACCTAGGCCTTGCAACAACCCCGTGAAATAAGGTCTAGTGCTGTCCCCACTGTTGGGGTGAGGGCACTGAGGCACAGAGAGAGTCTGATGTCTTGCACAAAGCCACACAGCTTATCTGAGCCCAAACCAGGGTTCGGGTCCTAGCAGTCTGAGTGTGCAGCCTGAGCTCTGGCCATCACACCTGATTCCTGGGTGAGAACAAGCACAAGAAGGCATGTGCCCTTCGGGCCACCACACCCTGGACTGAGCCCTGTCCAGCAGGCGTCGGCCAGTACTTGGGCCAGAAGCTCTGAGGCTGCAGGGCCAGGGGTGGGGGGCTCAGGCTCAGAGGCTTATCCCGCTGGATTGCCAGTTTGGGTGCCTACAGGGGACAGGCAGGTCACGGAAATGAGGGAGCCAGTCTCAGGTAACAGAGTGACACAGACTAGCTGGTGGGCCCACAGTGCAGCACAGCCTGCCCCACCCCACTGCCGCAGGCTGGGAATGTGAGGATAGGTCCTCCGGCTTTTCAAGACAAGCTAGAAATTCAGAATTGTATGTCACATGTCCTGCGTTTGCAGGTGAGTGAGTCATTCAAATATTTCAGAAATGCCGTGGAGGCTGGTTTCCACTCTCAGTCTGGCATATTTCTCTTTTGTCTCTGATGAGAGTGTGAGCCCCAGGAAGGAGGGCCCAGGCACCTCTGTCTGTGGGCCCAGAGAAAGGCGATAGCTGGGGGAGAAGCCTTCTCAGAGGAGGTGGCACTGAGCTCAGCCTTGGGAGGTGGGAGGAATACTCTGGGGAAGGAACTTCCAAGCAGAGGGAGCCATGGCCGTGCTCGGGAGAGGGGACACTCTTGCTGCCCAAAGCGCTGGACAGGGCATGGGATGCTTTGATGCCTGAGGAGGTCAGGGCTCCCCCTGAGGGATGATGGGTCCATGAAGAGTCTTTGGCAGGAGCCCAATGAAGCCTCCAGTAAAATCTCACGGGCCACTTTGTGAGGGGTGTGGTCGGAGGGTCCAGGACGATGGCTTGGGTGGAGGGGGCAGAGAAAGATAATCAGCAGACAGACCAGACTCAGTGATCAGGTAGCTGTGGCAGTAAGGGGGATCACCAGGTGCTTGCTGGGAGAGAGTAGAGGGCGTGAATGCACCTGACGCTGGCGAGGAGATGCGTCCAAGGTTAAGAGCGTGTTGAGGGGCCGTGCCCAGAGAACAGAATGCCACTTCTTCATGCAGCTGCCGTTTCCCCAGCATCCGCTGCACCAAGCGCACCGGGGATTTTCTTACCCCTCCCCCGACAGGCCGGTGAGGGCTTCACAGAGGAAACGGTCGAGGGCCAAAGTGAGGGCACACCGCAGCGGCAATGGCAAGGCAGGGTCCCAGGCCTCCCAACACCCGCATGCCACCCCTGTGCTCCCTGGCAGCCCATATGGCATCTTGTTTGAATGTGTAAGCTCTTCCTACCGTTGTGACTTCTCCAAACCCCACGTTGCTCAGAGACCTGAGAAAGGGCCCTGGGTGGCAAAGGCACAGCTTCCATCGCATCTGCCCCAGCCCCAGCTCCCTTCTCTGGCATTTCCCTGGGCCACCCCCGGGCGTGGTGCGCGGTCTGGATTCCTCCAGGCTCTCCAGACAGCCATCAGGGTTCACCATGGAAGAGCTGTTCAGACCTGAGACAAGACCTAGTTCAAGGGTCTGTAGGATGGGCCCAGGAAACTAGAACGCCCCCAGGACCAGGCAGGCAGCCCTGCCGAGTCCTGCGTCTGCGGTAGGGGGCACTGATTACAGGGCAGGAGACCCAGGCCCTCTCTAAGGAGCAGCCCCTGCTCACCTCAGGCCACTTGTTGCCCTGGAAATGGGGGCCCATGTCTTTACTTATTTGTTTGTTTGTTTGTTTGTTTCTAAAGTTTACTTATTTTGAGAGAGAGAGTGTGTGTGTGAGCAGGGGAGGGGTGGAGGGAGGGAGGGAGAGAGAGAGAGGGAGGGAGGGAGAATCCCAAGCAGGCTCCACACACAGCACAGAGCTTGACATGGGGCTCGATCCCATGACCCTGGGATCATGACTTGAGCCTAAATCAAGAGCCGACACTCAGCCAGCTGAGCCACCCAGGTGCCCTGGGGCCCACATTTTTAAATGTTGGCAACAGATCCACAATTTTTAAAGCACCTCCAGGGGCCACATTTGAGCTACGGAAAGCCAGATGTGGAGTGTGTAGGACTTCCTCAGTGAGCCTTGCACACATCAGCCCCCCGGTGTTGGCTGTGTCCCATGCACTGCCTTGTTGGCTTTTGAGTCCCTTCCTACCAAAGTCATTGGCTTTGAGCGTCTCATGTATAAGACATCAGAGTCTCATGCAGAGTCACAGCCAAGCTCTGAGGCTGGCCTTGAGCCCAGTGCTCCCAACCCCCCGGCCCGCAGATGGACAGATGGACAGGAGGCAAGGAAACCGAGGCCCGGGGAATTGGCACTGACAGGCAGGTAGTGGGTAGTCCATAACGTTTTCTAATTAAATTAATAAGTTGATTTAAAGAAATAGGTAAAAGAAGTGGTGGCAAAGGCAGTGACATGGAAGAGACACTTGGGAAACCCTGGGTGGACCATCCACGAGTTTTGATGGTGATGAGAGACTCAGGTGGGCTTTAGAGGGCAGGTGGAATTTAGATCAGGGAGAAGAGGAGTGCCAGATGAGCTGGAGAGCAGGGCGCTGTAGCCCTTCTGCACACATCCCCAGGGGTGAAGGAGCCGCCCGGCACTGCCCACCAGTCCCCTGCAGCCCCCAGCCCACATTTCCCCCAGCCACGTGGGCAGGTGCATTTGGAATCTAGTGACAGCTGAGACCGGCAGGAAGGGCTGTGTGATGGCACGTGGCACCATGATTTCAGAGGGAAGTGGGCTCAGGGAGGGGTGGGGGGCTGCGGGCAGAGGGGCCAGGCCCTGGGTGCTCTTCTGCAGCCATCCGCAGCGCCTCCCTGACAGAGGGGGAGCAGACGCAGCCCGGAGCCTCCTACGCTGCCGTCTGCATGACAGCACAGGTGCCTGGCGCAGGGGCCCGTGGGTGGCCCAGCCGCTCTCCTGGGCCCCCTTCCTCCTTCCCCGACTCTGGACCTTGCCATGGCACCGTGGGCACTGCAAGGGGGTTGGTTCAGATGTGGTTCCACCTCGGGAAGCGGGCAGCGGCCCTGACCCTTCTTCCCCGTGCACGCTTGGGTTTTCCTTGGATAAAAAACGCCCCCAGATCCTAGCAGTTGTCATTGTTGTAGTCTTTAAGAAAACCAAGTAAAAATCCTCCTCCAAGTGACTGAAATGACGATGCCGTGTGGCCAAACGTGTGGGGCCGTGTCTACCCCAGCTGAGGAAACTAAATGCCGGTTTGGCATTTAAGACGGTCCCTGGCTTCCACTGGTGTCACCTCTCCCAGAGTGAGAGAGGAGGGCCATCCTAAATCACGTCTGCTTGGTCCTGGGAGGGCAGGGCCCTGCCGGCGCTACTGAAACCTTCCCTGTCAGCCGAGCAGAGCTGAAAGGAAAGCCCTGCCCAGTGCCACCATCGCGTTTACCCTTTCCACTACCCCCGTGGCGACGACCATCGTCCTCAAGAGTCATGAAGCTGGCCTGAGGCCGCCCAGCACCAGCCCATTGTCCAGGGGCTTGCAGGCCTCATCCACACAGCACAGAGGACTCCCTGGAAGAGGTGGTCTTGGCGGGCTTAGGAGAGGCATTGGGCCCGAGGAAGGTCAGGATCACAGACCTGGAGGCTTAAGTAGGGTGTGTGGGTCTGGTGGCTGGGAGGTAAATAGAAACGAGGTAATCTGGGAGGCAGGAGACTCTGGGTCCACCCAGTCTGTGAGGACAGAGGCCCACCCAACCATTTCCCCAGGACCCGGACGCCCCTGAAACTTGGCAGCAGTGATTTGGGCCGGCACTCCCACATTCTCCCCTCCCTGTTACACTCAGCACTGGAAATCGCCAGTACAGGGGTCACTTGGGGACAATGAGCAAAGCCCTGGTCCTTTGTCAAGGACAGAACTCCTCTCTGTCCCTCCCACTCGTAGGACCCCTGGAGCCCCTCTCAAAGCCTCAGTGGGGCCCGGCACTCCCAGCCTCTGCACCGCATCTGCCAGTCTGACCCACTGGGCACAGGGTCAGCATCTTGGGTGGCTTCCTGCCAGGCCTGGAAGCCTCCCGCTTTCCAGCTCCTGCTGCCAGTGCTTGGGCCTGGCCCCCCTCAGGGGCTTAGCCACAGCCCACCCACCTACCTGTGGGGGGGCGGGGGGGGCATCATTGTGCTCCCTGGAGGTGGGGGGTAAGCTCACAGTGACCTTTGATGGCGATAGCCAGAGGGGTCATTGTCCCCAAGAAGGGATCTGGGAGAGGACACCATTGACCCCTTCTTTCCACAGCTCTCTTCTCTGACTTGCCACAATGCATTTATTCACTCTGTCATTCGTTCATTCAGACATCGGCCCCAGTGGCTTCTCGTGGCTCACAGCCTCTAGGCCTGAGCAGCGGGCCAGCCTTGCCAGACTCCTCACCCTCCCTGCCCCACCACACCAGCTTCAAGCAAGTCACTTCCTTCCAAGCTCCCGCCTCTTTCCCTCCCATGGCTTCCTCGTGTACCTCCTTCAGGTCTCGGCTTAAAATACCACCCAGAGGCCCCCACCGTGGTCTCCCTGCGTCGGTCAGTACCTCACAGCCCTCACACTCACCGCACCCTGCTGTCTCTTTCCCGGCAGGTGAGAGGCGTGCCGTTGCCAAATGGTGAGAGCACGGTTCTCAGGCCCAAGCCAGTCAAGATTCCAGCTCCACCACTTACTTAGCTGTGTGTTCTTGGGCAGATGACTTCGCCTCTCTGGACCTCCGTTGCCTCATTTCCAAGTTAGGAGAAATCATAGGACTTCCCCATAGGGTTGCTGTAGCTAAACAGACTAATGGAAGAGCACATTCAGACAAGAACATAAGCAGCAAAGCTATAGCACTTGTTAGCTTCTGATGTTATGGTCTGTTCCCCCAGTGGTTGCTGGGTGTGACCCCTGTAAGCCCCATGAGAACAGGGAACCAAATCAACACGCTCTGGTAGACGTCGAGTAAATGCCTGTTTCAGACCCTGCACAGGCCTGGGGCTAGGTGGTGAGTGCCTTACCGTCCTACCTCTCAAGGAACTTACGGCCCAGAGGGAAGGCTCTGCAAAGGCATGCAGGCAGATGCAGACTGAGAAGGGCCGTGGGTCTTTCCAGAAGGCGTCCAGAGGAGCAGCCCTCACAACGTAGCTGGAAAAGCCAACAGGATGGCCCAGGGCATATTGGGTGGGCCCCAGTGGTGTGGCTGAAGCCAGAGGTGGGCTTCACTGGAACCCTGGGGGCTGGCAGACCGGGCCCAAGAGCTCGGAACTCATCCAGAGGTGAGAGGGGCTGGAAGGAGCACCCACCACAGGCTCACTGCTTTCCAGTGAGGGACCAGCCTGGCCTGGCCTCCCCGCAGTGCAGTGCCCCCCCACCCGGGCTTCTCCTCATTGACTGTGTGTTTTCACGTGGCATGGCTAGTGTGTCTAGCTGAGAGAGGACAGCCCTGCCATGTCTAGGTGCCCATGCCCTTTCAGCAGGACCTTGAAACCCAGTCTAGAAAACAAAGTGGAAGGGGGTAGGGGGGCATCCAGTCTGCTTTTCTGATTTAAGGCAGAGGATCCCCCGGGCTGATGGTCTGCGGTACAATCTTCAGGATCTCCCCAGTCCACTTGACACCGCCCTTTTCTGTATTGTGGGATCAGAACCCTCAGGAGCTTGGGAGCCTATCCTGCACAGTGGGACGCGTCCCAGAGCAGGCAGAACCAGAGAGGACAGTCAGCTTGAGCTGCCACTTAGAGGCCAAGTCAGCCGGGCGGGGGACTGGGAAAGGCCTTCTGGGTGGGGGGCCGGCAGGAGCTGAGGGCTAAGGCCATTTGCTATGTCCATTGACTGAGTGGACTGGAGAGATGGTCCACTGGGGAGGAGCTGCAGGCTGGGGTCATTTGTAACCCATCTACAGAGGGAACACAGGGGCTTTGGTGGCAAGGGGGCTTAGCACCACCTGATGATTGATACTTGTCCAACAGGGACATGGAGGGCATCGAACCCACACGCGGTCTCCACCATCTGCTCCTACCTGGCACCCTCCCAGCCATCTGGGACGCATATTCCATTCGGCCCTAGTTGCTAGACGACGAGCCAGCCCATCGAGCTCACGTGGCCATCCTGAGTCACACGGTGGTCAGTGGCAAAGCCATCCCTCACCCCGGGAGCTTGGGAACCAACCCCACACTCCTGCAAGGGGTTGGCTGCCCGGTCACAGGAGGCCCCAACATATACACATGGCCCGCTTACGGGAAGATCGGGAGGGCTTTTGGTTTTCATTCGACACAGCGATTTCACGGGCCCACCCTGACAGGGAGCGGGCCATGCTCTCCCTCAGGAGAGGGGAGTGTTGGATTAACTCTAGGAGCCCCGTCTCCCGCCGACTGTCTGACATGGCCTGAGCCTAGCCTTGGGCCTGGTGCTTGTCCGGGCTAAGTCCCCCCTCAGAATCTGGAGCCCAGTTGATCTGACCCGGGGTGGCTGTGAGCTGGCCGAGCGACCAGGGGCACCGCACAGCGTGCCTGAAGTAACGGCTGCTGACCTGGGCAGTAATCCAGCCGCCAGTGTTTGGGGAGGGCTCGCCACGCGCCGGGCAGGCAGGGGGTCAGCCTTCACACGGAGCATCCCACTGCTGTGACGAGTCCGCCAGCATCCCGAGTTCAGAGTCCCGTGAGGACTCTGGCCAGGCACTTCTCAGAGCCCCTGCCATTTGCGTTTGTTATCAGGGCCGCCAGAAAGGAGAGCCAGCCGGGCACTTCTGGAGCTCCTCCTCCACACCACGCGTCTTCGCTTGCGTTCATCCCCGTGGGATAGGGATTGTGCCCGTCTTACAGATGAGAGAATAGGTGAGCCGCCTACCTTGAGAGTAAGCACCTAGTACGCTCGTGATCAGGCCTCGGCCCGTGCGGATCCAGTCCCACCCTCTTTGCCCCATTGGTGGCCTGCTGCTGTAACAGCCAGAGCTGCGGGTCAGGTGGGTAGGGTGGCTCAGGGGGGTGGGCCCAAGCCAGGTGCTGAAAACCTGGGTTGGGGTCTTAGAGTCAGGGAGGCCAGGTACAATAGGTATCTTGTCCCCCCAATAACTGCCCTTGAAAATAGAAGGCACTGGGGGCACTTGGGTGGGTCAGTCAGTCAAGCGCGCAACTCTTGGTTTCGGCCCAGGTCACACGTGGTCTCACGGTTCGTGAGTTTGAGCCCTGCGCCGGGCTCTGCGTTGGCAGAGCAGAGCCTGCTTGGAATCCTCTCTCTGCCCCTCCCCTACTGTCTCTGTCTCTGTCTCTCTCTCGAAATAACTAAACTTGAAAAAAATAAATACATAGAAGGCACCGGGCCTAAATTTTCTTCGTATCCTCACAACTACCCATGTCTCGTGAGAGTCAGTTCCCTCGTGAAAACACGGAGTGGGGGCTCTCCTGCCGCCTCAGAGAACTCGGATAGGATTTACATTGCCTTAGCACTTCGACGTCATGACGAAGACAAATGCACGGGGCTTGTTCAGTGCAGGGGCCCAAACTCCTGCCCAGTAAGAGCTGGGTGCGCCATTCCGGGCTCAGGTGTGCCCCACAGTGCCGTCGTGTGGAAGCCTCTGGCTCTCCTTCACTCCGTCTCCCACTTCCCCTTGCTCTGTGGAGGAGGTGTGGTAAGAGAGGTAGGAATGAGGCGTGAGACAGAGAGAGACAAGTGGCCCCGGATCGACCACTGTGAAGCCCACGGCATGTGTATGTGTGTGCGTGGAAAGTTGCCAGGCCGGAGCCAGAGGTCGGGGCCTGCAGCCTCCGTGGGAGCCTGCGCAGTTCTGATTTGACCCCTTGGCGGGAGGAGGCCACGATCGGGGGCAGGAGAGCGGCAGGATTGGCACGGTGGCACATGGAATTCTTGACCGCTCGTCGCAGACGCAAGGGGCCTCTAGGACCTTTTTGTCCCCCTCTCTCTGCATCTGGGGACGTTAGAGGGGTTAGAACTCTGACCACCAGAGAAGCAAGAGCAGCGGGTAAAGACCTTTTGTCAGGTTCCAGAACCTGACCAGAATGTTTGTTCATTTGGCCCTGGTTCCTGGCCCCTAGGGAGACCACCGGCCCCTGTCTGCAAAGCAGCAAAGCTCTCGGCGCTTTTGCGAGGCACCGTCAGCACGGACACCTGACATTTTCACTCGGTTGAGAGGCCTGTCTCCCTGCTGGAACATGAGCTCTGCCAGGCCCAGCACCCAGTGCAATGCCTGACACCAAGTTGGCACTCAGGAACCGTGACTGAATAAATGAGCGAACGGACTCCATGCCTTGGGCGAGCTCCTGTGCCGCTTTTGATCTCGGGACACAGTGGCTGCTGGTGTGCTCGTTGCTTACAAAAATCCAGAAACGAAGTTGTCTCCAGCCCCCAGCTGTACAGATCTCAGGGCACCAGCTTCCTCCGTCTTCCCGAGAGACCGAAGAGCCCCCACCCCTCCTGGGTTGGCACGGCCTCCCAAGATGACCCCCAAAATGCCCCCAACCTTGAGATGCTAGGCCATGTGCCCACTACTCTGCAACCTTGCCCAGCTCTGGGCCCCACCCAGCATGGCTGTGTGCTCACCCTCTGAGTTCCTGGGCCATTCTGTTCAGTTTTCACTGTCCTGGCCACACGGGTGACCACACCTGTGCCCACCTGACTGGTTGCTGGAGGGTGATACAGGATGCTGTGGGTACTTGGCCCAGGCTCACTCCCTACGGGGTTCCGAGTGCCCTTGGCTGGTGTGGGGAGCGCCGTGATCCGAGAAGGGGATGGCAGGTCCAGCCTCTCCCCCCGGGCTCTGCCAGTGTTAGCTGTCTCCTGGCCCCCTGGGTTTCTCTTGGCCTGTTAGGGTCTTCAGAGGACAGGGTCTTCCTCTGAGCCAGCCTCGGGCCCCCTCAGCCCCTGCTGTCATACCCACACAGGGCCACACACGTGGCAGACGTGCATCCGTGTACACAAAGCAGGGTGCGACAGCTCACTGCTCACTACCAAGAGCACAGACACCTGATGTTTGAGGCTTCCACAAACTTTGCTTGATAAAACAAAGAGGAAGAAAGCATTGTTTCCAGGGCTGGGGGAGGCAGGGTGCATCTGCGGGGCCCCCCTTCCACGCTAGGCTCTCTCCGGAGGTCTGATGCACATCTGCTCACGGCCTCTCCGAGGGGCTGTTCTCCACTCCCTGATAGAGCAGGGGATTGTTTGGCCCATTTCACAGACATGGAAACTGAGATTTACGGGGCCATCTCCCAAGTACCCTGCAGAGCCCAGAACTCCTGACCCGGTGACCCTCCCATGGCTGACTGTGGTGCAGGGCCAAGCCTGGGAAATGGGCCACAATGACAGCTGTTCTCTGATATACGTGCTGCACTTCCAAGATAGGAACCCCCCATGTGTTCATACTGGCCCAGAGACACCCACAGATACCAGCTCAGATCCATTAGTGCTGTCTCCAGCCCTGGGCCAGTCTTCCCCAGGCCCCCTGCAGCCCAGGCTCCTGAGGGTGAAGGGACACCTGGATGGGGGAACTCCAAGCCAAAGCCTGTATACTCTTCCAGACTCAGGGGCAGCCTCCCCATATGTAGAGTAACCCCCCACTGGGCCAAGATGCAGGATCTGAGCCCTGTGGCCACAACGTGATTAAATCCTGCCCAGGGAAGAGCCCCAGATGGTGTTTTGGAAGAAGGAGAACACCTCCCGGTGGACGAGGGTCCACATCAGCCCGTCAGCAGCCACGTGGGGTAGCACTGAGCCAGAGGAGGGTACCTGATCCCCACCATGCCTGCAGAGAACCCCAGGGCTGGTAGCGCTGGCCAGTGATCCGAGAGGCAGTTATGGCGTAAAATACAGGAGGGGATGGGCAGTGACACCACTGGCAGGTACCTGTGCTGGGCATTAGGGACGCACGCAGCCATGTGGGCATGAGAGTGCAGGTGGCAGGAGCCAGCCCAGGGTCTGGTGCCCCATGTACACAGCAGACAGCCATCAAATGGACATTGTGTGCACACAGTAATGGTACATCCAGCCTCAGAGAGCATGCTGGGAGTTGGCAGGGTGACGGGTGGCTGGCATGCCGAGTGAGTGGGTCTGCCCCACACACAAACCAGCCTCCCCGGGGCCTGAGAGCCACCGGCCGGGCCTGGGATCTGCCTGAGAAGGGCTGTGCGTGTGCCCACGGCCCCGTGTGTCTGTGTGGAGGGGGGGGGGCACTCCTGTGCTCACCCCAGCTGCAGTCTTCACAGGTCAGGGAGGGGGTAAAACCATTGGAGCCTGCAACTGTCAAATCGGGAGTGTGGATAGGGACCAGCGAAGCTCACCACCCGCCCTTCGCTGTCGGCTGGAGAGGACAGCCAGCCCGCCTGCCTCTCCCTCCACTCTGCAAACGGGGCTGATACAGTAATCAGGACGCCACATATGGACCCTGGAAGATGGCTGCTCCCAGGGCCTTTGTTCGCCTTCATTATTCTGGATGAGGTTTTTTTTTTTCCCCCAAGTCATAAAAATGACATTTTTAATATGTGGAATTTTTTTTCTAAAGAAAAGCAATATGAAGAAGACTTTTATTGTCAATAAGCTCTACCTTTTAAACCAGTTATCTTAGTTTCTGCTCTAGGTATTTTAATTGAAGATTAACTGCTGTTAAAGAGTGTACACGTTTAGGGAGTGAGTGTTTGGAGCATTAAAATTCAGCTCCCTCGGTGGTGGGGACAGTCTCCGTGGGGGCCACCAGGAAGCGTGCTCCTCCCCCACAGCTGGCCTCCAGACGCTGGCCATGCAGGAGGGCACCTGCAGGAGAGGCGAATCACTGTCTTTGCATGGAGGGGCAGGTTGGGGAGAGTCCGGGAACAGCATTTGGTCTCCTGGAAGCAGCTACTGCCGTGAGCCTTACTCCCGTCATCCCTCATTCTGACTGAGGAGGACACCACAGCTCAGAGCAGGGCGGTGAGGCCCCCATTTCACAAGGCCTGGCGTCCAGTCCTGGGCCATGGACTCAGCTCTGTCTCTGCCCACCATCCCCCGCCCGCCCCCACCTGCACAGCTCTCACGGAAGCCTGTCTCTAGGCAAGCTCCTTGGCCTGGTCACTGCCCTCCGGCGATTACCTGAGACTGTCTCAGCGGCCACTGTGTTCCAATTGCTAAATAGACCCTACCGAGGGGAATGGATCCTGCCCGTTCGGGGGGTTCTCGGTCCAGAGATTTGTGTGCTTGTGTGCGCGTGCGTGTGTGTGCATGGCTCACTGTCAGTGGCGTTCTGCAGTGCCGTCTGAAGGGCGACGACCCCTTTCCTCTAGCTACCTGGAAAAGAACTTGGGATTCGAGTAGTAGTGAGGATGGATGAGCCCTTGTTTGCCACTGACTGCGTGACCTCGGGCGAATCATTTCATATCCCTGGGCCTCAGTGTCTCTGAATGATGGAGTGAATACTGTACCCTCCTTGAGCAGGTTGAGACACAGAAAAGTGCTTGTCTGATCCTTCCCTGGCCAGACGCTGAGCCAGGCTCTGGGATCTAGTCTCTGCCCTCACAGAGTAACAGTCAGGGAAATGAGCTCATGTCCACCCATGACAGAGGTCTTGGGGGCCAGGACCAGTGCTGGAGGGTGGCCCCACGGTGCACCTCTGACGCAATGCAGCAGAGGAGAGTCCAGCTCAGAAGCCAGACTGCACGTTTGAGCTCAGCCTACCACATCTTCACTGTGTGGCCTTGGGCACGTACTGGCTCTCTCTGTGCCTCTGTGTATAAATAGAGCCAACCCCCAGGGAGCGGTTGTGGAGTGGAGAAGCCGTACGAACAGGACGTAAGAAAGGCACAGTGAACGTTAGCTAGGGTGACCATTGGTGGTGGTTTCAGCATTATCGAGAACTGGCCAGAGCCCATCTTTGGGGCAACTTGGGCCAGGCCTGCCTCACACAAGATGGGCTTTCTACTTCAGACCCCCTCTCTGCCATTAAGACCGCTGTCAGAGTCTGCCTAGGCAGTGGCCAAGCTCCAGCAGTGTCCCCCCAATCTCTGGAATCCAGAACATAGAGGCACGTGAGGCCTCATCCCTGGAAGTCTCTGGAGACAAGGTCCCCCACCTGGCCCAGCCCACATTGGTTGCCCTGGCCTGGGAGTGCTGGGTGAGAGGTGCCTGCTGCCCAAGTCAGGGTGGTCCCCCAGTCATGTCAATGCCCTTGCCTTTTGCCATCTCCTCCCCACCCTCAGGGGTAGTAGCCCCCTAGGCCCCCCTGCCCATGGCATTGCTGTCCCTGCTGCTTTGTTCCCAGTGAGAAGCAGCAGGGCTCTGGGGTGGCCAGGCCCATAGCCAGACTCCCAGGCCTGCAGCAGGATAGACAGCTGTGTAAAGCCACAGGCTCGAATGTAAAGTGCTACTCCCCATTTACTGTTGTGTGACTTTGGGCAGTCACCTCCCTGCCTACAAAGTGACTTATAGGATGTCTGGAGGCTTGAATGAGATGCTGTCTGAACCCACCTGGCTGGATGGTATGTTGACAAGGACACTAGCTAAGCAGTCCCTATGATAGTGGTGGCAGAAGTAGAGGCAGAGCGACCTAGCCAGTCCCCTACCCAGCCACTGACCTTCGAAGCCTGCCTCACCCCTGCTCCCTCCCTCCCCCCAGGGCAGACCTGGGCCCTAAGCTCCAGCCAGCCTTCCCCACCTAGAGACTTCAAACCTCAGCCCAGAGGGCCAGCCAGAAGGAGTCCCTGGGAACACTGCTGTCTAGGCCCCCCTTCTGGAAATTGCCATTCCGAGGCAGCTCAGCTCCATCCCCGGGTCATAGCCACCAACACCCGCAGCCCCCACCCCCTGCCCCCCGACCGTGCCTGGCACACCCACGCGGTTGTACCGCCTGTGCTGACGGGGAATGTGAGCCCAGGGGTTGGGACTGGGGTCCAGGCCCCCTGGGTGCCGAGGAGCCGGCCTCTAGATCTGGGCGTACGGGACGTGTTGGAGGAAAGGGCCAGTACACATTCCTGCCTCCTCTAGCAGCCCAGCTGCCCGGCCTCCTGCTCCCCAAGCCTCCTGTGAACTGACAGGGCCTGACTTGGCTGTCCAGCAGTGAGAGGGTGATTAGGAACCAGACGGTCAGGTGGGTGAGCCCTGACCCCCTGGGGACGGTCATCCTTGGGAGAGAGCCAGCCAGGGCCCAGCCCACTGGCAGATGAGGCAGAGTGGGAGCAGACTTAGGTCACCGGTAGTCCCCCTTCCTGGGGCTGCTGGCCATGGCTGCAGGCCGCACTTTGTCTCCTGAGGACACAGGGTCTAGACGTGGTCCGCTTGTGGAAAGCCTTGGTCCCCTTGGAGGATACAGGCCTGGAAGGTAGCATAGAAGGCCGAGCCAAGATGCTAAAACTTTTGCTGAAAAGCCAAAGGAGTGAGGTCTGCCAGGTAGACGAGTGTTGTGAGTCACCCCAAGATGAGGGAACACCAGTACAGAGCCAGGGTAGGGTGAGTGGGGAGCCCTGTGCAGGGGTGAGTTGTGAGGCCTGTGAATGGGTGTGATGGGGCTCCCAGGCAGGGGTGAGTGCGAAGGGCCTGTGATGGGTTGGGGGCTGTGTAGGGTTGAGTGGTGAAGGTGGGGAGCCAGCTGGAGGAATTTGGACACCTGCCTGAGGAATGGCAGAAGATTCTGAGCTGGGAGGGATGATCAGGATTTTGTTCCGGAAACATCTCTTCGGCGACAGGCAGATCAGAAGGAGCTGGTGGGAGAGCAGCCTGGTGGCTCATGCCCAGAGGCCAGTGCCTGAGGCCCTAGTGCCAGGCCCTCCGCCAGGGCCTGGAGGGACACTGAGGGAAGGGGCCCCCATGGAGCACAAGGCCAGCCATCAGAGATGCTCCCCACTTGGGAAGGAGCGGGCTCCCCACTTGGGGCTGTTCAGAGTCAAGCAGAGGTTTGAACCCTACCTGAACTTCTGGGCTGCACACCAGGCATGACCTGGATGGGATGTGGAGCCCCTGGCTGCTGGGACTATAAGCCTCAGTGACCCCCCACAGCCACTTTAGGGGGATGAAGCCCTGCCCCAGGTGAGTGCTGGGCCGCCCCTGTGAGGAACAGGTGGGAGCCAACAGTGGATGGTGTTAGGTAGTTCAGAACGCCCCCAACCCCACCCCAGCGGCCCCCTCACTGTCCCCCTGAGTGACAGGGAACTTTCCTCCTCCTGGGCTGCCCCTCTAATAACTGAGCTTCTGATTCTTGAGACCAAGTCATTGCCTTTTTCAGAACGGCTTTGTTTTTGCCTTAAAGTCCTTCCTTCCACATAATGCACTGGTTTTCCCTCCCTGCGCACCCCCAATCTCCAAAGGCTTGACTACATTATAATTTCAATTTACACGGTGTGGGAAAGATTTGTGCAAAGGGTCCTTTTTTGTTTTTGAAGAATTCATCATTGCTGTTAAGAAGCTTAATATAAATTAAAGGAGGAATTAGGCAACATTAAGACATCAAAATGGGGGTGTGGGCGCCCGTTGCCTCGCCTCCACCCAATCAAAGGGGCTGCGTGGAGCCCGTCGAGTGTGCGCTCGAGAGCCTCAGAAAGCGCAGTTCCAATAAAGGGCCTGTTCTGTCGCCCGCCTTCCCCTAATTCCCTTTGTTGCAGGGACAGCGGAGTACATGTCTGATAAAAACTTAATCACCTTATCTTTTTAAAGCAAATTGCATCTTTGTTTACATACGGGATCCATAGCAGGAAGAGAAAGGAGAGAAAACCAGGCAGCTTTCCCAGCCCCAAGCAGCACGTTAAAGGCTTCCGCTCCCAAGGATAAATGCGGAAAACCAGGGCTGACAAAGAGATGGCGGGAGGGTTCCACAGTCACCAGCACCTCTCACAGATGAGGTCAGGGGCCCCAGCAAAGGGAGCCAGCCAACTGGTGTCCCCAAGGGCTGTCCCTCTCGGCCATTCTCTCCTCTCTTCCCCTGCAACCTTCCTATTGGCTCCTGTGGCCAGCCAGGCTCTCCCTAACCCGCTAGGCCCTCCCAGCACCAGCTCGCCTCTGGGCCTTGCGCTGAAAACCAGGCCTGTCCTCCTTGGGCCTCTCCTCTCCACTGGCGCTGTCAGAGCTAAGCTTGTACAGGGCCCACGCCATCCTGGGCCACTGGCCGGCACAGGGATCTGGGTTCCAATCTCAGCTCCACCACCAGCTACAGCAGGGCCGCGGGCATGTCCTTGCACCTCGATGTCCCTGCAGGATGGGGCAGCAGCAACAGCCCTGTGCAAATCGGACACAACAGGGCCCCGCCCTGTTTCATGGCCACTACCGCCCTGGCCGACTCTGCCTCCGGTTTCTGTGCCCTCCCCACCCCCTGCAGCCCACTCCCAGCTAGACTGTCCTCCAGCCTCGCCCTCAGCAGCACATCCTGCACAAGCCACCACATTAGCCACATCAGAGGTCTCATCAGGCACTGTGCCACGCGTACCTCCTGTGACCACCTGTGACCTGTGCAAGGCAGCCTCGTTAACAGGGCAGGCATGCAGAGACGCCTTTCTTCAGGTGAAGTTTGACGGTGGATCCCACTGGGTAACGGTGCAGCCATGCTGTTTGAAGGACCTCAGCCTCACTGCTCAGGGTCACCTCGCTGACAGAGGTCCCCTCCTTTGGGCAGCCCCTCTTGCTCCCAGGCCAAGCATCCAGTCTAGACTCAGGACCTGGCTGGATTCAAGGCCCTCTGTGGCCATCCGTCTCGGCCATCCCATATGTCAGCCCAGCCCAGCTTTCCAGGCATGTCCCTCTGAGCTCCCCAGCCCTTCTGTCATCACCAGGATACTGACCCTAAAAAGGGCTCCCCCCCTCCGCCCCCCCCGCCACCACCCCTTACCCTGGCTCTCTTTCTGCCCTGTCATTTCGGCTCTTTCCAAAGCTGCTTGTTCTAGGAGGGGAAGCTGGGGCGGCTGGAGTTGGCTGCAGCCCCACGGGGCCACCGAGGGGGCCGCTGACCCCAAGCTGCTTGCAAGGGCTCAGTTCCCACTGGGGGGTGCAGGCCGCCCACCAGCGTGGAGGCCCTTCTTCCAGTCTGGCCCCCAACATGAAAGCGACGCCAGCAATTGGAGGCAATTTGCCGGCCTTTGATGGCCATGTCAGGGCGGCACCCGCGGCCAGGGCTTGGGAAACTGTTGTGCTTCCCGCATTCTTCCCTGATTACCCCCGGCCCAAGCCAAGACCCAGCAGCCTCCAGCCCACTGTGCCTTTGTGTGGAGCTGGCACTGGGTGAGAAAGGCCAGCCCGGCCCTGGGAGAGTGTCCCCAAGGAAAGCCACGGCTAGCAGCGTCACCCCGAGGTCAGGCCGACCCGCCCCCACCGCATCCCAGGCTGGGCTTGTTGGAGAGTGGATCGGGCAGCCCAGCTCCCGGAATCCTGAGGTCTGGGGAGAAGGAGCAGAGAGGTCTCCCTGTGGAGCAACGGCCACGGTGTGAACTTCACACACGGAGCTCATTTAGCTCTGTGCCCACCCTGCCAGGTAGGGAGCCATGTTCCTGCTCACATGGAGCAGGGGGCCTGCTGTCTGAGCCTGGGCTTCCTGGGCCATGACCTTGCAGACAGGTATTTCCTAGTCTGGAGGCACAGGCTCTGTGGAAGTGTTTCTCTCACTTCCGCTGCCCTGCACACCTGGGCGAGACTGCTCCTTCCCTTTGCCTTCACCTGGCGCACCCTCCCTGAGCCCGCCTGCCTGGCCCTGTGCCCAGCACCGAAGAGGCAGTCCCCCCCAACAGGCCACCCGGGAGATGGATGCAGAAAGCAAACATTGGGGCGCCTGAGTGGCCCAGTTGGTTAGATGTCCGTCCGGCTCTTGATTTTGGCTCAGGTCGTAATCTCAGGCCCGTGTCGGGCTCCACGCTGAGCATGGAGCCTGCTTAAGATTCTCCCTCTTTCTTTCTCTCTCACCGCCTCCTCCCTCTGCCCCTCCCCCATTTTACGCATGTGCACATGTACACACACACACACACACACACACGTGCTCCCTCTCTCCAAAAAAAAAAAAAAAAAAAAAAAGGCAAACGTCATGCCAAGTAGGGTTCCAGGAGGGAATCTGCTCCGCTGGGGCAGGTGAGGGAAAGCCTTCTGACAGAGACAGTGGCAGAGTAGGCGTCAGCCAGACAGGAAAGGCGTGGAGGAGCTTTCCAGACAAAGGGAAGTCGTCGGAGGCCCTGCTTGATTTCTGCGGGCTGGAGTGTAAGCCGAACGGGAGTGAGAGGAAGCAGAGGGTGAGGCGTAGAGGGAGGTACACCCTGATGACCCAGGGTCTTGGATGCCAGGCAAGGCCATAGACTTTGTCCTGTTGGAGCCCAGAGCTCTGTATGTGCCTCCGAGCAGCCCCTCCACGGGTGGAGCAGGACCCGGGAAGAGGCCCCCGGGGGACAGGGCAGCAAGGCTGGGGAGCAAGGAGCAGACCCTCAGGAGGCTGTGGAGAGTGATACCCTAAGCCTGTGCCTTCCAGTTACTGCCCTTGATGCGGCAGCAGCGTCAGAAACCCTGGGCTTTCAGTGGCCACAAAGGAGCCATGAGCATGGCCTGAGGTGGTATTCAGCTCGTCCTTCACGGGGCCGGATTACTGCAGAGACGACACCATTGGCCCAGAGATGGCAGTGAGCTTCCTGGCCCACGGCGGCCTTAACCAGGACGTGGAGACGAGACCTGGCCCGGGGTGACAGCCACCTCCCCAGCCTCCCCTTCCTCCCCTGCCCGCCCCCCTGGAGCCCTCCTCCCTCCCCGCTGCCTCCCCGTGTGGCCGTGCATTCAGCAGCCAGACTGCACTGGGCCGCACTCCGCTTCCTCTGGGCCTGGGTGCAGGAGGCCATGCCAGTGGCCCGTAGGAGATGGCCCCATGAGTACCCAGGCTCACAGTATTAACCTTGGGAAGTGGAGAAAAGTAGAAAGAAGAGCATCGCCTGTAACTTACCCCCGATCTCTGACGGCCTAGTGGATAGTCTTCTAGTCTTTCTTTCTGCATCCCAGAGTTAGAGCAGAACTCTTCCAACAAATTTGTATTCCTGTGGCGTTTTCTTTTTTTTTTTTTTTTTTTCAGTTAATTTTTAAGTTTGCCTTTGTGTAACTGTGAACTCTTCTCAGGTGTCACTTCATCTCCCAGAATATTCTGCCGCAGCAAATGCATGCCAATCCCGTCCTGACTGCCCTCCCACGGGTCTTAGCATCCTTGTAACTCCACAGGCCAACGCACCTCCTCTGTGGTGCACACAGACCTTGGGATCGGGTAGCCTCACAAGTCCAGCTCTGCCTCTCCAGACCTGTGTGACCTGGGGCCTGTCACTCTCCCGGGCCTCAGTTTCTTCCACACTGGGCTGTGGGGGTCAAGTGCCCGCACGCGTAGTGGCATCTGTGTATACAAATCTCAGGTTGCTTATTGGGATGGGATGCCTAGAAGTAGGTGGCTGGGTCCATGCGGTGACCATTTGGGGAGCTTAGTAGCCAGTGCTCACCCAGCAGGGTCTCAGAGGGTCTCATCCAGCCCTTTTCATTCGTAGTATTCTTTGAGCCCCTCCCCCCCGGTGAGCCAGGGAGTGTTCTAGGTGTTGGGCTTGCAGCGGTGCATGCAGAGACAAAAATCCCTGCCGTGGTAGGACGTGCATACAGCAGGGGCAGAGAACAGACATCAAAATGAGGAACTTACAGCAGTATGTCAGAAGGTGATAATAGCTATTGGAAAAAAATAACTGGGTGGGGGGGTTGGGGCAGGAGGGGAAGATAGTGGTCAAGAAGGCCTCACCAGGAGGTGTCATTTGCACAGCGATTAGAAGGAGGCGGGCCTGGGAGCCACTGGAACTCCTGGGGCGGATCTGCCAGCAGAGGAACCAGTGAATGCAAAGGCCCTGAGGTGGGAATGCACCTGGTGTGTCAGGTGAGGGGGACAGTTCAGAGACACAATGCAGGCCAGCTCGGGTGGGAGAAGAGGGATGCAGAAGTCAGAGGCCAGGAGCTCCAGACATGCTCCCAACGTCAGGGGCCATCCCAGGAGGGGCGACACATGGCTACCCAACCCATGGGGCCTCTCGAGGGTGCTTCAGGGGGAGGTCCCTAAGAGAGGACGGTAGCTCCATGAGAGTGGGACCGTCCTGCTTGCCTCTGTATCCCCAGGGCGCACAGGAAGTGTGGGGAGCCCTGGTGGATGCTGGGCGGGTAGACATCCCTCACCACTCTGAGCCCCCAGAGGTCCCTGGGACCCTCCCTGATTTGGGCTCCCGAAGAGCCTGGCACACAGGGAGCACTGTGGGGACTCGGTAAGCTGCGGTCACCCTGTAGCCCCACCAGCATGTAGCCACACGTCCTCATCCATACTCGAGCGTCAAGCTCATTCCCACCCAGCACTCAGACTCCCTTTGCATGCAGACCCTTGCCCAGGTCTGCGTGCGGCCAGTCCCTGTCACCTGGTCTCCGTTCGGAACTCTTCCTCAGAAAAGCCTGCCCTAGGTGCAAGCGACCTGGCCATCCTCCCCTCCTGGTGACACAGCACTTTTGCTTCCTTGATGGCCTCAGTGGCTATCTGGATTATCTTGCTGGCTTGTTTCCCCTCTGCCTCTTCTCAGACTAGTAAACTCTGTGGGGGCCAGGCCCTGGTCTGCGTGTTCACCGCTGTCATCTCCAGTCCTAGAGCCTCCTGTGAGCGTTTTTCACTGAAAGACACAGGGGCAGGTTGGGAGAAGCCCGGCGATTAGGTGGGCAGCAGCTCCGACCCCCGACGCCCTGACCTGCCCTTCATTTCCCTGCTTTGGCTGTTTGGCTAAGGGGAGGAAAAAGCCACTGCAAAACGAAGCAGCTCCCAGCGACGTTTTCCGCAAATCCTACAGCTTCGGCAGCACCAGACAACAGGCCCATGTTGGGGAGATTTTCTTGGCATTGTGTCCAGGCCACCCCAAATGGAGCAGAGGTAAAGGAGCCTGACCATCTCAGTAGAGCAATTAAACGGCCGCATGTTTGCCTGTGCCAGATAGATTTTCTGGCTCTGCCTGCTTTGGGCCGTGCGAGGTATGCACCGTGTGTAATGAGAGCCAGCGCGGGCGAGATGGACCGCCGATTGGGCCACGCCTGTCTCCCCAGCCCGGCGCAGACGCCGGGGAGCCCCGCGCCTCTTCAGCCATCAGACCTCCTGGCACCACAGGGAGACAGGCCGCCCATGCCATTTGTCAGGGTCTGGTGCCAGCCACCTTCTCTGTTTGCAGAAGGAAGGCCAGGGCTCCGATTCAGGGAGGCAGATACCTGCAGGCCTGGTGCTTGCTTGGGGGCCTGGCCCGGGGCCATTCCCACGCCCCATCCCAGAGGCACGCAGACCAGCTGGGTGTGGGGCCTGTGATCAGACACCATGCTGCGCAGCCAGAGGGTGGCTCCCCATGCTAGGGGCCCCACAGGCTCCTAGCGTCCCAGAGCCCCATTCACATTGGCCACAAGTCCCAGCCTTCCTGGGCAATGCAGGTGGTGCAGGCTCTGAGAGGCCTGTGGACAGGGAGACAGTCCTTCGTGGAGGAGGCAGAACTTCCCCAACAGACTGTACCGTGTCCCTTCAAGCAGCCTCCTGGCCACCTTTCTGAACATCAGGGAATTGCAGGGCCAGTACAGGATGCTCCATAGCCGATGGTCCCCTGCACAACCATTTTCAGGCGTTTGCTTAAGGGGTACCCCCACTGAGGGCTGGGCTGGCCGGCATCTGCCATCAGAAGCAAGCCCAGAGTTCAAATCCTCGCTCTTCCGGACCCTCTGTGGGGCCTAGAGGAGCCCTCCATGGGGCCCTCTGTCTTCTCATCTGTAAGATGAAGGGCTTGCTGACATCTTCAGCAAGCATGCGTGAATGCCTGGTCTAAGCCAGAAGAATCCACCCACCGCTGCCGCCCAGAGCCCCCAGCTGGTTAAGACACGATGTGCAAAGGTCCTCCAGAGCTGCACATCTGCCTTTTCGTCTCAGGCAGACAGCTGGCACCCAGCCAGCACTGGGGCAAAGGAGGACACCCTTCACGTGCTGGCAGATGCAGATCAGGGCGCCCCGGGGCATGCAGGGAGGGGAGCCCTCCGCCTGGTGCCAACCCCCAACTTCCCACCAGCTCTAGACACCCGGCCTCTGGGTCCACTGGCTGATGTGACCCCTCTGTGCCTATTAGAAGTAAGCGCCCTCTCTGGGGGACACAGGCCTGCCAGGACCCCTCTTTTAGCAAGCACAGTGTAGGCTGGACTCCACCCCACTGGCCTCTCCCCAGGGGAAGAAGGGTTGGACCCAGCTCTCCCCGTAGCCGCTCCAGGAGCTGCCACCCACTGGGCCTCCCTGCCCCATGCAAGTCTCACGGTGCCCCCTCAGCTCACCCCCCAACAGCCCTGCCAGTCTGTTCCCCCCAGGTTCCCCCAGTGGGGTCGTGAGCGGCCTCAGAGGGTGAACGCCTGCCCCAGGGAGCTCTGCTTGTGCCGGGCCAGTCTGAGGTCTGACCACAGCCTCGGGTGAGCCGGAGCCTCGGCCCCTATGCTCGAGGCAGCCGAGTGCTCGTCCTGGCCAGCAGCCCCCGAAGAGGCCGCACCATGGTACGACCAAGCAGTTTCTTCATACAGACGAGCCCCAGAGCAAGCCTGCTGTTCAAGGATGAGCAGGGTTTCTTCCCATTAGCAAGGAGGGGAAGGGCGTCCCAGGCAGAGGGAACAGCATTTGCAGAGGCCCACAAGTGTGACGCTGGGGAGCCCAGGGACAGTCGTGTGTTCCTCAGGGCCGCAGGGAAAGTGCAAAAGCAGTGGGTGAAGGGGCCGGAAGAGTTGGGGTTGGTCTGAGTCAGGGTTGTCAGCAGGAAACTGATTTCCACTTAATCATTTGTCCAGAGGGAGTGAATATAAAGTCTGTACACTGTATGCAATGGAGGGAGTGGCCAGAGGGGGGTTGAAAGGAGCCGGTAAGATGTGGTGGGAAGAAGTAGGGGCCACCCCCACCCTGCATGGGACAGCGTGTGCAAGAGCCCAGGGGGAAGGACCCCCGACAGGAGCTCCGGTCTTAGGGAGCAGGGATCGTCACCCCATTTGCTCTCCCCTCTTGTCCTCTGATCCACTGGAGCTCCCATTGGCTGGACCCAACCAGAAACCAGAGGGCCACAGGAGCCCATATGCCTTCTGCAGAGGCCAGCCTCCCAGGCACACAGAGGAGCAGAGAATGGATCCCCAGGGGCAGCTGGAGAACTCCTAGCCCAGGGAGCCTCAAAGTCAAGCTTCAGTGCATGTGTTTTAATGTGAGTGCTCTGGGAGACAGCAGGACCATGTAGAGCAGGAGAAGGACATGGCCACCAAGTGTGGGACTGATCCCCACTGGAGCCTGAGTGCAGAGTGCATGGGTGGGCAAGGGACTGGGAGACGGAGGCAGGGAGCCCTGCTGAGCTCCAAGCTGGACAGACCTGCTGTGGACTAGCGTGGTGCGGGGAGGGGCCAGGATGCAGGGATTTAGGCAGCAGAGTGGACCATAGGCCTCAGGGGTCCGTTGGCTGGGGAAGGAGGTAGAAGGGGGCGAGCCTGCCAAGGTGGCACGGGGGTCCTGGCTCGGCTTCGACGGGCGTGAGGGTGTTGCAGAGTTGGGAGAAGGGGACTTGGAGATGTGCTATTTCAGGTGTGTGCCCATCCGGGCCGGTGAGGGGGCAGGCTAGGGATCGGCAGGCTAACAGGCTCTCTTTCTGTGCCTTGCAGGTGGCCTCAGCCCCGAGTCCAAGAAGATCCTGACGCCCACCCTCAAGAAGCGGGGCCGAGCCGGACGAGGGGAGGCAGCCAAGCAGGAGGAGGGGGCAGAGCGGCCCGAGCCCACACAGCACGTGGCCCTCAACCTGTCTTTCAAGCGTTACGTTTTTGACACCCACAAGCGCATGGTCCAGTCTCCCTGAACGTTCCAGTGACCTCCCCCGGGGCCACCTTGCCCAGGCCCTGGGCTGGGCCGCGATGCCAAATGCCCAACCAGATGTGCCTCGACCCCCTTTAGTACATCCCTCCCCATGACTGGAGGCACGGGCCCCCGGGCCTGGCACTGAGCCCCATTGAGAAGCCTGGAGGATGCGGGGGCAGTGTCACCAGTGCTGGGGCCGAGAGGGTCTGTCCCTCCACCCTGGCACCCTCCCACCTACTGGTGGCCAGTGTCTCCCCGGCTGCCCAGCCGGCAGCCATGTGAGGGCCAATCCATGCCCTGACCCCAGGTGGCCTGGCACTTGCCAGCTGCAAATAAATGTCCTGTGGTGCCTGCTCTCTCTGCTGGTCTCTGTGATTTCACTGGGAGTGTCCCTTGACCTCTGTTCCTAAGGGGAATATCAAGAGAATTGCCAGGGTTCCTTCCCAGAGTGGAGCTGGGGGAGGGACCAGAACTCAGAGCCCAAGGGGGCAGAGGGATCCACAGGGTGTCAGGCCCCTAGGCCAGACTGGGTGGCCCCTGGGGTCTCCTGGGCCTTGAGAGACATGGGGGTGCTCTAGGCAGCCAGGTCCTGAGAGGGCTCTGCCAGGAGGGGCACACATGGGGTTCTGGGGAGTCGTGGGGTGCCAGGCAGGGTGTCAGGGCAGAGGCAAGCCTGCTCCGTCATTCCCACACCAGGAGTCCCTAGACCTCAGCCCTTGAGCTTGGGGTCCGTACTCCCCAGGGTGTGGAGGTGCAGGCAGGTGAGGGAGCCCTGTGCAGAGTACACGGTGGGCCAGGAACCATGAGCACAGGCCTCTTCAAAGCCCAGGAAGCCTCCGCTCAGCTCCTCTGCCTCTGCCCCACAGGCCAGGCCACCCCACCCCGCCACCCGAGCTGTGGATACTCGGGAAAGAGTAAGATGGTGAAACCAACTTAATGAGGGGAAATCAAAGTCTTTAAAGACATCTGTAGACAAACAGACGCGCTGGTGTTCCTTGATTTGGCCTCCAGACAGACGCAGGGGCCACCCTTTTATCCTAGTGATCGGTGCATTGTGCTTTAACTTGCAGAACTAGCGTCAAAGATACTAACGGGGGGTGGTGGCAATCCACGGGCTTGGAGGGGCGCGGTCCTGGGGCTGAGGGCAGAGAGGAGAAGGGAGTGGCGTGCAGGACGCGCTGTATGTGTGGGGCCTGGGCCACAGGCGGCAGCGTGCTCGAAGGGCACGTGTGAGGGCAGCTGGCCAGCAGGCCTCCCCAGCCCTCACAGGGACCGACCGTTAGGCCAGGCCAGGGACAGCAGTCAGGGGTGACAGCTGAGGGCTGGAGGCTGGGAGAGTTCAGGCCCGGCCCCCACTTCTCCCCGGGCTGAGAATGAACTGGGAGAGGGCTGGGTGCAGGGAGAGGGAGGCACTGCTTGCAGACCGTCCAATGGTTCCTTAGAGCCTCACTGCCACCTCCTGAGGGGACACCTCCAGTAACAGCAGTGGCACTTCTTGCCTGGCCCTCAGCCTTCTGCAGGCCAGGGTCCAGGCCCCCCCCAGGCCACCTCCCGTGCCTACTCAACCCTTTGGAGTGGACACAGCTGGGAGGAGCTGGGGTCTCCCCAGGCCCTGCCCCTTAGAGGAGGAAACTCCCTCCGGCATCATCCCCAGCGTGGAACTCTAAGGCCAGAGCTGCTGGGTGCCCCCCAGCCCGGCCGAGTCCTCCCTGACCGAGGGGTGTGAGGCTGGCCCCTCCCTCTGTGCCCCTTCTGGGTGTCCCTGCAAGAGTAGCCCTGGGCTCGATGACTCCTCCCTGGGAAGCTGCCCCTCCTCTCTGTGCCTCCGGGTCCTCCACCTGAACCCACCTCCAGGGTATCCCCTGCCCCGTCCTGCCCTTGGCCACATCATGCGGCCAGCAGAGCCCCACCCCCACCCCCCGCAGGCATAGAGGGGTGCCCACCGAGCAGGACCTAGTTCTGGGGGCAGATCCATAGGGGAGAGGGAGATAGCGTGGACTCAAGCCACTGCCTGGCCTCTCTGCCTGTGTGACCTTGGGCAAGTCCCTTAACCTCTGTGCCTCAGTGTCCCCACGTATAAAATGAGAACAGAAGCAGCTGTTTTGTGGGGCTCTTCAGGTACTGGGCCCATCGTGTTACCCACTGCCCTGAGGACGGGACCAGCACACAGGGTCTCACACAGGAAGGTGAGGGGCCTACAAACCCCTGACCAGTGGTGCGGGCCGCCCCAGGCCCAGCTGTGTGCCAAATCAAACATCTTTCTGTGACCGTCCCCACAGCCACCTGCACCTGTCTCCCTGCCTCCCACCTCACCTGAAGATCACACTCCTTAAAGCCCAGGGAAGGAGGCGGGCTCAGGTGGAGGACACTGAGGCACAGAGGGGAAGGGAGAGCCGCCTGGGGTATGACTGACTCCCAGAAGCCTCAGCCCCCTCCCCCCCAAGAGAGTGCGGTGAGGCGGCCTGCTCTGAGAAGCCCCTATCGGGCCTGGCATCGGAAGAAACCCGAGCACCCATTAGCAGGCTTGGGCCAGGGCACAGCCTTTGAAGGAGAAGGGCAGCCAGGGTGGCTGGACAGGGGCGGGGGCCAGCGCCCAGGGGCATTCTGACGGGCAGTGGCCCCTTCCCCTGGCTCTCCCGCCAGCCCTAGGTGCTCCAGAAGAGAGTACAAGCACACTGCAGCCACCATCACAGACGGAAACTCCCCAAATCTGGGAATGTCGTCTGGGAAGCATCGCCTCAATTATAGATGGGGGAGGTGGTGGGAGCTGGGGCTCAGCCGACCGGTGCCATTGCCTAGGCTCTGGATGACACCCTTGCCTCAAGGCCTTGGGTGTGTCCTTGGAAAGAGGTGCCTTCTGGGACCCTGCTTTGGGCGGGTGGGGGGGGGGTAGGCACAAGGGGCAGCAGCACCCCGCCTCGTGCTCCCACCCACCCGCCCATACAGAATGAAGTCATGGGCAGGCGTCCTGCCACCGGCTGGGGCAGGAGGGGCAGCCGTGATTGGCAGGCCCCCAACCAGCGGGGCTAATGCACCAGCAATGAGATAAGGCTTATCTGGAAATGTCCCTGGAATCGAGACTCTGATGGAAACAGGCTTCTGGGTTAATATATTTTTGATAGATAAAGTCTCGTAAACGGGAAGCCCTGGGGGCCCAGGGCAGGAGATGGGGCAGCTTCTGTTCTCCCAGGCCTCTTGCCCTGCCGGGGTGTGTGTGTGTGTGTGTGTGTGTGTGTGTGTCCCAGGTATCTGTGTCTGTGTATGTCTGGGCATGTGAATGGATCTCAGTCTCGGGTGTGTATGTATCTCAGGCTGGAGATCTCTGGTGCATCTGTGTGGGAGTGGGGTTAAGAAGAGGGGTGTTGGGTCCAGAGTGCACAGGGTGGCAACACATGTGTCCAGGGCCACAGGGACTTGCAAGTGGGTGGGGCCTGGTCCCCAGGACCTGGTGGGACGGCAGAAAGCTCATTGCCCCCGTTCTATGGACCCAGAGCCCCCCTCAAGGTGAGCCAGACCCTCTCAGTGCCAGCTCACCCTAGGGCTGATCCAGGCCTCGGGCCCCCCCTGCCTCCTCTGCCTTCCCCCGGGGTCAGCATTTCCAGGTCTGCTTCTGGAGCCCAAGGCCAGTCCTGCTCACAGCCTCCCACCTCCTTGTTGAGCTCTGTCTGTCCTCCGTCACCATGACTGGGGCGAAGGGAGGCCTCTCGCTGAGGGATCACCTAGGCAAGGTCTCAAAGAAAGAGGAGTCGGCCAGGGGGAGGAGGGTACCGTCCAGCAGGGGGCACAGCAGGAGCGAGGGCTCCAGGAGAGCACTTGGTAGGGCCTTCATGAGGAGGGATGAGGTCATGGTTCCCAGTCTCCCTCCAGCCCCTACCGGGCCTCCAGGAGCCTCCACATAGGCAGCCCTGATTAAAAAGAGTAATTAACACTTGGCTGATAACAGAGTCATGCCATTAATTAGCCAAGCTCAGCCAGCACCAGGGCTTGATTGCGGGGAGGCAGCGGAGGGATGCTGGTGAGGGGGGCCCTGCGTACTCCCTTGGGGGGCGGCCGACCCCAACTCTGGTCTTGCAGAGTCCCCTGCGGGAGCCCCATTCCCTTGCTGAGTGCCGGGGGAGGGGGAGGGGGGGCAAGGGAAGCAAAGGGGGCAGCTATGCAGGCAGGCTGGGCAGGACCAGAGGCCTTGGAGGCTGCTGTCAGTGGCCTTGAAGGGCACGGAGGGGCAGGGAGAGTGCCTCAGGTCGGGGTTTCAAGAGACCCCTCTGAACCCCAACTTCCTGCCAGTTCTGGACACTCCTATGCTAAATTTCCAGGGCTTGGAGATCAGGGCCCCAAGAGACCTCAGGGCTAGAGGAAGACTCCCAGGACTGGCCAAGGAGCCCAGGGGAGGCGGCAGTGCAGGCTGAGCCCTGGGAGGAAGAAGAGGGCTCTGGAGAAGGTTTGGGGATTCAGCATCGAGGGGTGGAAGCTGGGAGCAGGGACAGATTTGGGAAGAGACCCGGAGTTGGTCATTCTGCATTTATTGAGCACCTCCTGTGTGCCAGGTCCTGGGGTCACAGCCTGGTGCTCCCTGGATGCGGTGAGGTGGGGCACCCTGGATCCCAGACTCCTGTCCTCCCCCAGGCCAGCAGGTCAGAGGTCATGAGCCCCGGAGCCTCCCCGTGTACCCCACCACGAGGTATTGCTCCATCCCCCCACACCCTCCCACGTTATCGCCAGGTCTGGTGGGGAGACAGCACAGCGGAGAGAAACGGCCACTTCCCGTCGCCACAGCTGGGGCTCCAGATAAAGGCCAGCTGGGAGCCCAGGCTGACCTGAGGAGGCTGGGGTAAGGGGCCAGGTTCGGCTACCTGCCTGGCCCCTCAAGGGGCACCCCACAGACTCAGCCCTGAGCCCCCAGGCTTCCAGCACAGTCACCACCAACCAGGGCCGGGAGTCAGGCTGCTAAGGGCCACCCTATTCTGCTGGGGCCAAGCCTCTGCTCTCCCGCCCTGCCCACTCCCCACTCCCTCCCCCGGGGTGGGTCCCGCAAGCCCCCCCCCCGCCACCGCCGCTAAGGCAGGTGGCCAGCGAGGGTGCCTGTGGCCAGGCCACCCGGGGTGGCAGGGCGGGTAGCATCCGTGGCAGCAAACTCAGCCTGCATCCCCACAGCCGTCTTCCTTCGCTCCCCCAGCGCCACTCTGTCTCTGGGTCTCCACATCCACCTCTCTCGCGTCCAGTTCACTTCTCCCACCTGCCACACCTTGAGGCCCGGTCCGGCCCCCGAGCTGTGTCCAGCACAGACCCTGCTGGACAGCCAGCTGACGGGGGCAGGTTGGAGGCTGAGAAGTGCAGGCTCGCACAGGCACCACTGGAGTTTGGTCAGCCCTCCCCTCGCACCCTTTCTCCCTGCATTTTCCACCCCAGCATCTGTCCCTAGGTGTGATCATACCCGCAGCGTCTGAGGGCCCCTCCTCTCCCCGTCTCTTCAGTTCCCTCTGAGGGTGAGAAGGCCCAGTGGGGCTCCCCGGCTCAGATATAGAAAGGCAGGGTCGGGGGACAGGCCAGGTAGGGGGCAGGAGCCAGGCTTTCCCCAGAGCTCCAGGGGAAGGCCTTGGAAACAGAAATTTCCCAAGGGTTCCGGGGCTGGAGCCCACACCAGGCCACGGAAGCCAGGCCTGGCCCATCCTGTGTCCTCCCGATTCACTACCCAAGCAGGACTTGCCACGCCAGCTCCTTATGCTGTCCCTAGACTGTCCTCCTACGGCCACTAACCTCGCCCACACCCAAGACCACCGCCTCCACCATTAGCACTGGGGACCCGCCGCACGTGGGGAAGGTGCGTGAGACCACTGGCCAGGAAGGAGGTGCTGTGAGGGGAAGGGGTGTGGGGGCGGGGCTCCGTAGAGACGGGGAGGGGGGGTCGGGAATGATTAGGAGGTGATGTCCTCTGCTGGCCTTGACGCCGCTTGGGTGCAAGAGGGAGCCGGGAGGGAGGGAGGGGACCCGGGACACCTGGGCAGCCTCTGCAGGGTCACTGGGCACAACGAGGGCCCACCAAGAGGGGAACCCAGCAGCGGCGCCAGGTCTGGCCAAGACCTCCCGATGAGCATGGTGTGGATTCCTGAGCCCGCCCGCCCTGCGCAGCCCTTGGGTAGGGGCGTGCATCTAAGACTCGGGCGGCGGCAAGGGGAGCCCAGAAGGAAGGCAGAGGAGCGGCTGGAGACGGGGAAGGAACAGTCTGCAGTGCTGGGGCGGGGGGCTGCGGGCAGGGCCCCAACGGAAGCGGGCCAGACACCTCTGGGGGCAGGTGGGCGGGAGTGGGCGCCAGGCAGGACTGTTGTGTAACGGGTGTGCTGTGAGATGAGGCAATGCGCTCCCTGATCAGATGTGGAGCCGGAAGATGGGGCGGCTGATAGCCATCAATCGGCAACATCTCGCTGATTCTCAGTATTCGGCAGGGTGGAGGGAAATGCACCCACCCCACCGCCCAGGCCCTCGAGGGGGCCCCTGCAGCAGCCTGGCTTCGGAGCCTCCCCTGGGCTGAGCCCAAGCTAATCAAGGCCGGGCCAGCGTCCTCTGCTCCATCCCCCCGAGGGTCCCCACATTCTCCAGGCCCGTGTCCTCAGCGCTCCTTGTGCCTGATACTCATGCTCTGTGTCCCTGTGGGGCCTCAGACCAGCCCCCTCCTCTCTCTGGGCCTCGGGGCTCCCCTCACAGATGGCTGCCGATGGCCAGAGCAGGGGAAGAGGCTCAAAGGACAGTGGCGCTGAAACAGGAGGTCAGGGCTCAGAGGGTGGTGTCCTAGCCCCCTAGGGGGCAGACCTGCCTTGCCCCTCCTGGCACTGCAGGCCCCTGGCTTACAGATGGGCTGCAAGGCAAGGAACAGCTTTGGGGACCCCTGGATCGGCTTCTTGGATTTCCTTCACAGAGGGGAAACCGAGGCAGGGGGAGGATTTGTCCCCTGCCCCAGCCCCCCAGCACAGGAAACCCTGGGGGGGAGGCGGGAAACGGCCGCTGCCAACTCTTGTCCCCTGGGCACAGTGCACATGCCCAGCCCGGTCCCAGTGCCTAGCTGGTCCTGGTGCAGGTCCCTGGGAACTGGGGGTCTCGGTACACACGTGGACATGCTGACCGGCAGGGCGACTGCCACCCCATGGACAGCCGAGTGGGCTGCTGATAAGGAGAGACGGTTGTCAGAGTCACGGGGTGCCACTGATAAACCAGATAAGCATCTCCCGGTGGCCGGAAGATAGTGGGAAGATGCCCAGTCCCGGGGGTGCCCACATCTCGGGTGGAAACACTGAGGCTGCTGGTTCTGCACAGGGCCCACTCGCCCGTCCCCCCAGCCAGCAGCCCCCACCGAGGCATCTGGGCCACTGCTATACACAGTGCAGCCAGGGGACCCTGGCCCGGAGAGGCAGGGCCAAGCCTGAGGTCACCTGGCAGGACCTGCTACCAGGCCAGTAGCCCCACCCTGCCCCCGCCTCTCCTGCCCACTCACCCAGTCCCACCTCAGCCCTAGACAGCTCCGAACAAGCTTCTCGAGGGCCCCTAGCCTGACAGACTCTTTCCACTGCCACACCTTTGCTCACGCTGTGCCCCTGCACTCTTCCCCCCCACGCTCACCCCCTGCTGCTTCATCCAGGCACAGCTTGCCCCTGAAAGAGGGACGATCCAGCCAAGACGAGAGGATTCCGGGAAGCTGGGGGTGTTACAGAGTTGGTGGGGGGACCCCACTGACATGCGACAGACTCGGTGCAGGGTGCATCACGTGCTTTCTCGCTGGACACCCTACAAGGTAAGAATCCTCACCCTGGTTTCCTTGGGTGACTGAGGCCCAGACAGACCAAGTGTGACGTGTCCAAGATGAAACCACCTGGAGGGAGGTGTTTGGGCCGTTGGAGGCCGCGGCCTGGCTCAGGGGTGCTCAGGGGAGGGTTCAGTCAGGCCCTGTGGGGAGCGGAGCACCCAGCCACAGGAGTGAGCTCTGTTCCGTGGCTGGTGGTTTGCAGCCCCACCCCCAGCTCCCCTTCTGGCCCTGGCCCTGGAGGGGCTTTATGGTCCTGAGGACTTGCCCAAGGTCCCCTGGGAGTCGGTGAGGGATGGGGATGTGCCACCAGTCTGGAGGGGTGCAGAGCCCATGCCCTTCCCAGATGGTGCCATTGCTCCCCGGGACAATTCCTGCACCTTGTTCTCCTCCCTCCCCGAGCATTCTGGCCGTTTCTACCTCACAGGTGTGGGGTAGAGACTCAGGGAGGGGACAGTCCCCCCAAAATGCGGGGGTGACAGGGGTTGGGCATGTCACTGCGTTCTTTTTCTGGAGCCCCTGGGAACAAGGCCCTGTCTTCTCGCTAGGGTTGATATCAACTTGAAGCTGCTACGACCATCTTGGTACCACAAAGGGAATGACGTTTACACCACAAAGGAGTGACGTCTACACCGAGGAAAGACTGACAGACAGATGGAGAGAAACAGATTCCTGAAGGTATCCACTGAATACCTGGAACCAGCTATGCCTGAAGCTTACCCTCAGGTTATGTGAGGCAGTGACTTCTCTTTGATGCTGAAGCTGGTTGCAGTTGAGTTTCTGTTTATGACTCAGAGTACACATGAACAGGATCAGTCAGCAGTGACTCTCGCCAGTCTGGGACATGCCCGGGGCCCCGGGCCCTGCTGCAGACATACGGGAGCCCGCATATGTCCCTGTGGACATGGATCCCAGTCTTGCCCTCTCTGGAAGTCTTTTCCCACAGCCAATACTCCCACCCCAGCTGTGGGGCCTTGGGCAGTTCCCTCCTCCCAACTGTATGTTCTCTGTGCACTCCCAACCCTCACACACACACATAATTACCCCCTCCTGCCTCGGATGCTCTAACAGCCACCTCTGCCCGCCTCCCTCAGCAGCCCAGCAGGGTGCCGCACAAATCACCACCCCGGATCTGGATGGATTCTCACGGCTGCCCACCCACTGGGCCCCCTGAGACCTGGCTGTGCCCCAGAGTGCACACCTCTGCTGTGGCTGGGGACAGCCCTTCATTTGTCCCACATGCCCCTTACCTTTTTTAAATGTTTATTGCCAGCTTTCGAATGGTAGATTTCATATTAAAACATGATCTTTGCCACTTACTGACTGTGACCTTGAGCTACTTACTGACACCCGTGGTCCCTTCCCAAAGCTGGTGATGCCAAGAGCAGCCCCCACGGCCCTCTCTGTCTCTCACATCCTCCTTGGCACCTGCCCAGGGTCAGTGTCTCCTCGCCCTAGACCACCGGCTTGGGCAATGGCCAACACTTCTTACCGGTACCCCTGCTCTGCCCTATAGCACCTGCAATCCGCACTCACACCAGCCGGAGGGCTGCTGTTCACACCTGTCATCAGTCTTTCTTCTGTGGAGAACCTCCCAGGTCCCCACCTCCCTCAGGTCTACACACATGCCCAGTGATCTCCTGAGCTTCCTATCCCATTACCCTCCCCAAACCCACCTGCTCCAGCTCCACTGGCCTCCCCACCTCAGGGCTTTGGAACTTGCTGTTCCCTCTGACCCCGTTCAGCCTGCTCCCTCCCGCTGCTCTGTGAGGCCCTGTCTGGGTGCCTGAGTAAAAGTCACCCCCCCCAGAACCCTCTCATCCCTCCTTGCTTTCAGTGTTCTCCTTAGAGATTATTACCTTCTAACACACTGAATATCTTGCCCATTTACCTCACTTACTGTCAGTGTCCCCCATGCGAATGTGAGCTCCAGAGACAGGAGTTTCTGTCCGTTTGTTCATCCCCAGCACCTAGCACACATGCCGGGTGCCCCACACTCTTTGGGCATCCGTGGCTGTTGAGGATTGAATGAGTTAGTCCATGTCGAATCCCCGTGGGTCCCTACCATGGAGCATATGTCCCCGTCAATGGAGCTGGCCCAATCATTGCTGTATTTACCCTTTCTGGCCACGCTGGCCTGGCCTATGTGCCCCCACAGCAACCTTCACCTTCGGGCAGTGGGGTCGGGGGGAAGCACCAGCAGGAGAGGGAGTGAGCGGGGGGGAAGGGCGGGTGCCAAAAAGTTGTGTCATCATGAATCACCCTGCTGGACAGCTGTGCTCTCGGTCCTGGGAACGACTCCTCCAGGGCCAGGGAGCCAGAGCACGAATACCCAGGGTTGTCTGTCCACTGCGAGTCAGGGCTGCCCCCCTTCCCAGCACTTGCTGGCCCTCTCACCCTGTCCCCTACTCCCCCTCCTACTAGCTGTTCTTTCCACCAGCTGCCCTTGTCCTGCTGGCTCCTTCTCTCCGCTCAGGTATCATCTCTGAAGAGACGGCTGACCTCCCCGGGGAGAAGTGCTCCTGTCCCTCTCATCCACGGCCCCCAGTTTAGTTATCTGCAGGGCTGTTTCTCAGTGGTTCCCCTGGTTAGCAGAGGGCCCCCCAAAAGAGCATGAGGCTCCCCGGCAGCAGAGGTCTGTCTCTGCTCCAGTGCCCAGAACAGAGCCTGGCACATAGTAGGCGCCCCATAAATGCAGGCTGAATCAGTTGGGAGAATGCATGGTGCCAGCCTTCAGAGCAAGCTCATCAGTGGGAGGTACCTCCTGTGGGGGCCATCCTTGGCCAATGCAGGCCTTGTGTGGGGCCCAAGTGCACTGAGTTGGTCTCCGGGACTTCTTAAGGGCACAGGGAGCCCCCAGGGGTCACAGAAGAAGGTCCCTGAGTTGGAGGAGAAGGCGACCAGAAATGGAGGCAGATACCCACAGCCACAACCCTCCCTCCCCGCCACTGGCCCCCAGCCTGTCCCTCCCTGTCCCCTCTCCCACCCAGGCGAACATGGTGAGTGCAGTTCAGAAGATGCTGGTTAGGACCACAGATCCCTGAGCAAATATGTTAATAGTCTAGAGGAGGAGTTGCCCAGGGAGCCTGGGAGGAGGTGTGTGCAGGAAGGTCTGCAAGGGTTGGTTGTGTGTGGGTCTCGGCCTGACCACGGGGGCCATCGTGAATGGGCCAGAGTTTTTAGGGGGGGTCTGTGCACAGGAGCGGGAGCACATGCAAGGCTGGGACACCTGTGGGGAAGCTGGCACGCACCTGCATGTGCCAGCATGGGACACCTGTTCGGATGAGTCTGATCACATCTCTGGGCCGGGCTGTGTGCACACGTCTGTGTAATGGCCCAGGCAGGTGCCCTCTGGCATGCGCCGGGTGGTTCTGGAGCCTGCCAGGTGTGGGTCCACGAAGCTGCGTATGTGGGTTTCAGCAGGGGTGTGTGCAGGTGTGCGGGGCACGTGTGTGGGGCTCTGCACATGTGTTTCCCTACACCCAGCCTGAGAGCTGCAGGGTCAGGCAGACCCAGTTCCCTGTCCTGCCCACTCTGACCATCATCACCTTGGACGGGCTTTTCCGAAAAACGGGATTTTATCACTGCCTCGGGGTTGCTGCAAGAATTTGGAACAACACATGCACTGACTTGGCGATTCCTTAGCGGTGTTTCTCATCCTCTCACTTTACATGTTGCTGTTCCCCACCCCGGATCTGGGCCTCTGCCCCCCCATGCCACCTCCCCAAGACCAGGGGACCCCTGTCACCCTCCCCCACGCCATGCTAGGCAGCCATGATCTTCATCCCCATACGAATTAAGGCAACAAATGCCGTGTCGCGTTGGTCAAACTGGTGAAGACTTAAAAAGTCTGATAACATCAAGAGCTGGTGGACAGGTGGGGTGATGGGAGGTCTTGCCCACGTGTTTAGGGAGGGGATGTCGCACGGCTGCTCTGAAGAGCAAGCTGCTGCATCCACTAAAGGTAAAACGCAAGTGCCCTGTGGGCAGGACCACACGCCCACGCGTGCGCCCAAGGAGGAGCAGAGAAAACAAACCATCATCGGTGTGGAGCGGTCCCCAAACACAGTGGGTGCCCTAGGGAGGAGTATTCTACAGCAGGTGGAGGGAATGAACCCCCAGAATCCTGCGCTGGATCCCAAAACAGGTGAAAAGAGGTTGCAAAAGGCTACCTGAAGAATGAGACATTTGTCCCTTGAAAGAAATTCCGTCAAGCAATCCATGTGCTCTGTGAACACAGGTGTATGTATTTAGGTGAGCAAGGATGCGCTCCGAGCCAACAACCGGTGACTGTCCCTCAGAGGCCGCTGGAAAGGTGGTGGACAAAGGGCACTGTCGCCTTACCTTTCATGTTTCCGTTTTTGCTCAAAGAGACCGTGTGGCTTATTAGCCAGGAAGTAAAGATGAATGAGGGACAGAGCTCTGTGAGGCGCAGAGACGCAGAGGCGTGGGCCATGAGGGGAGTCCTGAGAGCTCCTTGTTAGGCACACCACTTGGCCCAGTTTTCCAGAAGACCAGCCCTCAGGGCGGTCCTGTGTCTGTAGACGAAAGGGTGGCCCTGAAGGGTGAGGCCCTGACACTCCTCTGTGACTTCCCTGGATTCCCTCCCGGACCCTGTCCCCAGGTTAACCCGGAGCAGTGGCTGCCCTGAAGCCCCGGACATCTCCGGGGCCCCAGATCTTTTGGGCCCCACTATATTCCCCCATTGCGTGACCTCCACCCAAATCTCCAGGCACAGAGCTCAGCATGACTCTGGCCTGGAAGGGTGCCCTGACATGACTGGTGGGGCCAGGGATGACCACTCTGGGTGAGTGTGTGGGTAAGTCTGGGCAACCCAGGGAGACAGGGACAGGCTAAAAATTCATCTCACCCTCAGCACCCCCTCAAAGCTGCAGTTCTGGGACCAGAGACTGATTGCAAGAAGAGGCCGGGGGCCAGCTAGCCCCTGTGGGGCTTGTCAGACCTGGGGGTTCATGCCTGCACCCCGTGCTGGTGCAGGAGGGGCAGCTGAGTCCCAGAGATGGAGACACGGTGAGAGACATACCAAGGGAAAGAGTGAGAGAGATACCAAGAGAGACAGAGTGAAGGAAATAGGGAGAGAAAAGAGACACGGAGAGTCCCAGATCGCTCCGCTCCGTGCACCTGCAGAAGGGGCGACGGAGACAGAGACCAGCACGGGGAGGAGAGAGAGGTGCGCTTTGGGCCTGGCAGGTCTGCCCTGCTCTGATTGGCTGGGACTGGCTGCAATTAAAGCCCATAATTGATTCCCTGGGATGACGAGGATCATTTCAATGCAGAGAATTAAGGTTTTCTTCCAAGATGGAAATAAAGATTAATTTGCAATTTCCTTCCTCACTGCACACAGGAGAACAGGCCCTGCTGGGGAGAAATCTCAGCCCTGGCAGGTGGGCTGGGGGTGGGGTGGCCTTTGGGGCCTGGAACCCCAGCCTCCACTGCAGAGGGAGAGAGGCCGGAGCAGGGAGCAGCCCGGAAGACGACAGCCTCCAGGCCTCTGTGCCCCCACGGCAGGCCCGGAGGGGCCCAGTCTGCCCTTCTGGGACTCGGGGCCTCTCTGAGCCTCGGGCTGCTGGCTATTTGATACTGCTGCAGAGCCCGGAGGGCATTAATCCACGTTTGAAGAGCCCCTCCAGTCCTGGCTTCAAAGCAGGGAGGGCAGGCGCTATGACGCATCAGTCCCCACCGTGGTCTGATATCCAGAGAGCCACAGGGAGAGGTGGTAGGAGAGCCCCTGAGGGGAGGAGTGGGAAGCACTTCTCCCTGGTGGCTCCTTTCCCAGCCGCTGGCCTCCTTCTGCAACCCCCAGCAGAGCCAGCTGAGCCCCGGAACTAACACAGGGCCTCCCTGGGAGGATATACATTCTGGAGCCCAGGAGGTGCTCCTGTCTCTTTGGCCTGGGCACCCCCAGACCCCCAATCCTGGGCCCTTCGCTGGGGATACTCCCAAGCACGGCCACATAGGAAGGCTCCAGAGAGGAGCAGCCTGACCACCCGGGGACCACCCCTCAGAGAGGCCTGCTCAGTCCCAAGAGAACACCAGCCAGAGCGGGGGAGCGAGCGAGCCCAACCACACGTGTGCCCCCCAGGAGCCAGTGTGGCATCCTCAGGCCTGGGTGCACTGGGGGCAGGGTCCATCGCTGCCTCCACGCTGTCCAGGCCCACACCCTGCTCAGGCTGGGTGACCGAGTTGGGCTCAGAGTCCCGGCCCGCGCAAGCACGGCCTGTCTCCCCGCCTCACCCTCCGGCTGGGGCCCTGTGTGAACAGTCCGACAGCCGCAGCTGAGAGGAAGCCCGCTGTCTCTGTCTGCGGTCTTCTGAGATCTTGGCCTCCCAAGGGTGGGGGGGGCTGTGCTCCGCACGCCCTGAGCGAGGCCTCGAGGACCCCCAAGAACTAGGACTGGGCTCTCGGCCTGCTGTGCCTCTGGGACACACCGTGCTGCACCGCGGGCCCCACCCTGGGAGCCACCTGCCCCGCGCAGCCTGAGTCCGCCGGGGGCCGGCCACAGCCCGTTGGGTGCGAACGGCCTGGATCTGGCCACTGTGCCTCCTTGGCCAGCCTTTCCTGAGGGCGACCTCTGCACGACCTCCGGAGCACACAGGGACAGGGAAGAGCAGGTTTATGAGCAGAAGGGCCAGCGCATTCCTCCTGGGCTTGCCCAGCGGCCTCTGCCTATCTCACCCTATCTCACCATCACGACAGGAGCCCCAGGCCACCCCTCCCCGCCCCGCCCCCACCCCCCCCCCCCCCCGCAGACCCCACGTGCTCAGGACCTCGGCCTGCATCACGTCCCCGAGCCCAGGTTACCGGGGGTGGGCCTGGCCCCACCACAGGGACCTCCCTCCAAGTCCGGTCTCCCTTTTACACACCTCCAGGCCCTGGGCACTCCCTGCACACTCCCCCGGGCGACTGACAGCTGGGAGAAGACAGCAACCCCGCTGAGTCATGAAGACTAGACGCCCACGCCGGGGGGCCGTGGTGGTCTCTCTGAGATGCGCCCGTGGGTTTCAGTTCCGCCCTCTGTGCCCGCAGCTCCACCTTTCCCCGTGGCCCTGGGACAAAGACCTGGGGCAGAGATGGGACAGCGCCCACAGGCTAGCAGCTCACCCCTCACCCTGCCGACGCCCCAGAACTCTGAGCAGAACCACGCAGAGCAGGACCGTCACCTCCAAAGAGCTGGGCCCTCGGGTCCTTTGCCTTCGCCCCGGACGTCCTGAAATGCCTCTGGCTGCTGTTGGCTGCTGGCTTTTGTCCATTTGTTCAACCAATAATTGGACCAAGGTTTTCTGAACCTTTGCCAGGGACCCGGCGTGGCTTGGAACAGCCCCTCCCCTGATGAGGGGCACCCAGGAGGGCTGGGCAAGCTGCCACCCTGGCCAGAGGCCCACATGTCCTTGCCCACCCTCTACGCCATCATGTCTGAGAGCCTTAGGCCCACCTCCCGGGAGACAGCGCCCAGGGTAAGCCCGGGACAGATGCCCAGATCCTTCGTTCTGTACCCACCAGATCTGCTGGAGGCACCGGGTAATAAAAGAAATCACAGACACCCACTGCAACCCGGCAGCACCCCAGCAGTTGTGTGAGCAAGGGGCTGGTTCCCAGAGCCCACGGCAAACCACAGCAGCCCTGCTTTTAACAGCACAGACGGATCTGGGATCCAGTGAAGCTTGGAGCAAGTGTCTCACCCTCTCTGTGCCTCAACAAAACAAAACGAATATTAGACCTGCCTCACTGGGTAGTGGTGAGCATGAAAGGGGTACACAGCCGGTACTCACTAAGTGCTCTGTGGCAGTCACTTGGGAAACCAGTTTGGGTGTTTCTTAAAAAGTGAAACACAGAGTTACTGCCGGAAAGTGGTAGGAACCCAAATGTTTATGGATGAACAAAATGTGCTATACCCACATCCCCATGGACTAATTACATAGAATTTATTCAGCGATAATATAATAATAAAAAGGAATGAAATACTGGGGCATGCTACATGGGTGAACTTCAAAAACCTTGTACTGAGAAGAAGCCAGGCGCAAAGATCACATACTGTTTGATTCCATTTATATGAAGTGCCCAGAAAAGGCAGTCCCCCAGAGACAGAAAGTGGATGAGTGGGTGCCTAGGGCTGAGAGATGATGGGCTGGAAGAGGTGGAGGGTTTCTTTTTGGGGTAATGAAAATCCTCTAAAATTGATCACTCTGGTGGATGATGTCCGAGGCCGTGAATGTGCTAAAAGCCACTGAATCACATGCTTTAAACGAGTGAATGGTATGGTATGTGAATTATATCTCAAGAAAGCTGTTTGCAAAAACAACGAAGTTACCTTACGACCCGGCCATTCCGCTCCTAGATATTTACCCAAGAGAATTGTAAACATACGTCCACGCAAAAACCTGTACATTCGTGTTCACAGCAGCACGATTCAGAACAGCCAAACCGTGGAAGCAACTCAAGTGTCCATCCCCTGATGGATGGACAAATAGTATGTGGTCTTTCCAACGGATGGAATATTATTCGGCCGCGAAAAGGAGTGGAATTCTGACACACGCCACAACGTGGATGAACCTTGAGGACCCCACGCTCCGTGAAAGAAGCCAGACACCAAAGGTCAAATGTTGAATAATTCCACCTGCACAGAATGTCCAGAATAGGTAAACCAATAGATACAGAAAGTTTGGTTCTGGGCCAGAGCCTGGCTGCCTGAGACACCAGTGTCCCGTTCCCTGGGGGCTGAGGGGCAGAACGGGGACAGAGCTGCGTGCGGGAGGCCACCCAGGGACATTCGTGCAGGCCACCTGGCTTCTGTCCCCGGTAGGAACCCCGCACCCCCACCCCGTACTCCCGTACCCCACCCTGCCCTGGCCAGCCAGCCAGGCCGCTCTCACAGCCTCAGTCTCTGCCTCCGTCCAGTGGGTCTCCCAATACCTCCTCCCAGGGCTGCAGGAGCGGCTGGCGAGACTGCAGTGGAAATCATTTTGTTCTTGTTTTTAGGCGGGCTTATTATTTGTCGTTTCTGTGAAGGAAATAGTTCAAACATGCAAAAAACGCAAAGCGCATAAAACAGTGAACTCCCATGCCCCAACACCAGCTCGAGCCATGAGAAGTGACAGAGCCTGACAGGCTCCACAGTCCTGGCCTTCCCGGGGCCCTGTCCTCGCTGCGGAGGCGGCCCCGCTCAGGGAGGCAGGGGGACCCGGTCCCTCCTCTAATTCCAGGTTTGGGCCGATGGAAACTCGAACCTCGCCAGGACTCCCCTGCTCCTGGCACGGGGCACCCGGGGGCCCCAGCATTCTGAAAGTCTACAACCCTGCGTTTCAAACCCTGTTGTTTGGTGCATATGGTGAAAAGCACCCTCTTCGAGGTACGGTTCTGTGTGTTTTGAAAAACATACCGTTGTACAACTTTCACCACGGCCGGAATGCATGAGAGCTGCACCCTCCAGCATCCTTCATGCCCCCTGCACCCAGTCGTCCCGCTGGGCTATATTTGCACCGCCACCGGGCTATTTTCTGTCCCTATTTGCATCACCTAGAATGTCATGTAAATGGGAATCCCGTCGTACGGTCGCCCGTCTGTCAAGGTTGGTTCCTGCCACCGCTGTGTAGCATTGCACCCTGTGAGTGTACCCCAGCCCGCCAGCTGAGCAGGGGTGGTTTCCAGTTTGGGGGGACTATAAATAAAGCTTATAGACATATTCATCGATTTCTGCTTGAGGAAATGTTTGGGCTGTATGATAAGTGTGTAAGTATACACTTCATAAGTATCTTATAAGTATATTATAAGTATACACTTTATAAGTATACAGTCAGCGTTTTTATTCTGTCAATCAACACCTTCTTATCAGGCACCCACTTAGGGCCAGGCACTGAGCAAGGCCAGGGATGAAAGCGGCCAGGATGAGTAAGGCCCTGCCCTCCTGGGACTGCCAGTCCATTGGGGGAAGCAGATAAGAAACAAGAAAACTCATGAACACACAGGATCATGTCAGATAGGGATAAGAGCTCTGAGGGTACAAAGGAGGGTGACCAGAAGGAGGGGGTGATCAGGGAAGGCCTCCCTCAGCACGTGAGTTTGAACTGAGACTAGGGATGAGGAGGCCCCATCCAGTCAGTGCAAGATCCAGGGCAAAGGGTTCCAGGCAGGGGACTGAGCAGGTGCAAAGGCCCTGTGGCAGGCACTTCATGATGCTGTGACTATGATAGATTTGCTGGAACTTAACTGTGTGCTGGGAATGTGCTAAAAACCTTAGAGACATCTTCCTATTTAATTCTCATGGCAACCCAAAGCTGAGGGATCACAGTCATCCCCAGCTTACAGCCAAGAAACTATGAGGTTCAGAGAGCTGTCACCTGTCTCAGGGCCATGAGGGGCACAGCCAGGGTTTCAACCCAGTGGGACTCATAGAAGTGTGCTTAACACCGGGTTTCTGACCTTCACTGGAGTCCCTCCCTGCAGTCCTGCTGTGTGACCCCGGTGGATCACAGGCCGTCTCTGAGCCTCCACGTTCTTACCTGTGAAACCAAGCAGGGCTTGCCTGCCTTGAAGCCTGTTCTGGGAATCGTCTTGGCACAGAAGTGCTGGCAGTGGGCACACGGCTGTTCCCTGTGGCAGGGACAGAAGCAGCCGGGCCCCTGAGGAGGGTGAGCATTGCACTGCCACCGGGCGCCGACAGAGGGCAGGAGCGGCCCGCGCCTCCGCGGCCTGGCCGAGAGCGCACGGTGGAGTAGCAGGGACGCAGCATTGGTCTGGGAACTGGGACCCGTGCCGGGCGGGCGCTGCACCGGGTCATGCCCCAAGGTACTCTCAGGACGTGGGCACCCCTTTTAAGTACTCCTACGTGGGGTGTAAGACTGGGACGACCCAGGGACGGGGACCCAGTTAAGGACAGGAGTAGGGGTACAGACGGCATTAGAGTGCCAGCGTTCCCAGGCCAGGAAGACTGTCCTCTCAGACCCACCCAGCTCTGGGCTGCCCCCACCTCTGCAGCTGAATCCTGGGAGGGGGGACATCACAGCAGGTCCCTGCCCTCCCTGCGTGGTGCAAGGGGGAGGCTTCCTCCAGGAAAGCCACTTGTAGAACCTGGGAAAACTGGCCCTCACTTACAGAGAGCTCTTACCGGGTTCAAAGCCTGTGAAGTCCACTTGAAATGTGGCCAGTTTGAACTGAGATGCGCTGAATGGTCAGCACACCCCAGACTTCAAAGGCTTAATACGAACAATGGATTCTAAACTATCACATTAATCATTTTTTATATTGATCACATGTTGAAACGGCAGTTATCTAGGATATGCGGGGCTAAATAAAATACAGACATTAATTTCACTTTAATGTTTTTAAATGTAGCTATTTAAAATTTAAAACTACAGGGGCACCTGGGTGGCTCAGTCAGTTGAGCGGTTGAGCAACCGACTTCGGTTCAGGTCACGATCTCGCGGTCCGTGAATTCAAGCCCCGCGTTGGGCTCTGTGCTGACTCTCCGGAGCCTGGAGCCTGCTTCGGATTCTGTGTCTCCCTCTCTCTCTGCCCCCCCACCCCCCGCTCATGCTCTGTCTCAGAAATAAACATTAAATAAATTTAAAAAAAAGAATTTTTAACCTACACACGTGGCTTTCACTCGTGGCTTGTGTTCCTTTGCACAGAATGTGCTCGTCTACATGTTTTATGCCTGTTAGCCCATTTGATGCTCACCTAGTCCTCTCCGTGAGGCCTGTACCATTATCCCCATTTTACAGATGGAGAAGCTGAGGCCCCAAGCGGAGACATGACCCGCTCCGGGCTGGATACGGGTGCACACCCGTCAGTGCCGCCCCACAGGCATGCCAACCACCCTATGCCCAGGTACACATGTGCACACGCATGACACAGGCAAGTGCCCAAATGTGCATCACAAGTGCACAGATACACATGTAATAGATGGACGGGCCCGTGCACAGACATATGCCACCTGTGTCCCAGCGGACACACGTGAAAATGGCTGCATCCGGTCCGGTGACAGCCTCGCGAGCACATGTGTCCACACTCACGTGCATGGCCCCCTGCTCACGCCCACACACACACACACACACACCTGCACCCCCCAAGTGCCATCTGGAGGACTTTTGGGGGTCCCGCTGCTGGGCCTGATGGTCCCCCTGCTCACCCAGGCGTGGACTTGGGAGGGTCCGACCGAGACCCCATCTCTGTGTGCAGGAGCCGGAACCGAGGTGAGCTGGTGCGCCTGCTTGGGGGCCCTGCCCTCCGCTGCCCACCCTGCCCACCACCAGGCCGCTGTGGGCCCTTCCTCCTGGCTGCAGAGCATTTGCATAAAGCTCCCCAAGCCCACGGATCGCATTACATGGAGGCCCGATGATAATCTTTGTTGAAATAATATTTAACACATGCTGCACTTTTAATTAACTATCTGAATAATCTCAAATTAATACCAGAGCTTTAAAAATAAGTTTTCATTTTCACGTTGGGTAACATAATAGTGGCCCGGCTGGCCCGTTTCCCCCTCCTTTGATTTAATTAAAAGCCCTTTTGTGTGTCTCTTGTCACTTCAGAAACAGACAAAAGCACCCGGGTGGGCGGGCCGGAGCTCCTGGCTTGGGGGTCCAGGGCCTAGGCCAGGGCTGGGGTCAGGGCTGCCCAGGGTCCTCACTCCAGCCCTGGGCCGGCTCTGGTGTGGCCATCCTGTGCACAGCACATTCCAACTTGGTCACAGACACCCATAGGTCACCTCTCCTACACCTGGACCTGTACCCCACACCCCAACAGGCCTGCCTATGTGCTCCCAGGGCCAGGCCCTACAGACAGACCCACTCCCCCTGACACTTCTTGCACCTGCAAATAGACACACATGCACACGCACACACGTGCACGCGCACGCAAGATGGTGTGGAAGTTGACGGCTGAAGCCGGTCTGGGCTGGGGTTAACAATTCACATTCTCAGTCTGAATCTGAGAAGACCAGAGACTGCCTGGCCCGCGTCCCATCTCCAGCTGACTCTGAGTGCGCGCACGTGTGGGAGTGTGTGTGTGTGTGTGTGTGTGTCGCCGTTATTCTGTCTCTATCTCTGTGCCTCTATCCCAGGCTTGACGCTTCTAGAAACAGAACCCGGCAGGCAGCTTCCTCTGGCCATTCCTGCTTCCACGGTGCCCTGGGCCCCAGCCCTCCCTCCTAGGTCTCCTCCTACTGCTGAGAAGCAGGCAGGAAGGACGGTTTTTTCTTGGGGTCTTTGCCTTGCCCCCCACCGGCAAGCCAAGGCGTCCTCCTCTGATCAGAGTCAAGGCTGAGGGAGGCCTTCCTCGGGCAAGCGGCCCCAGAGAGCCCAGTGGGGAAACTGAGTCCCTATGGAGCCTTGGTTTTCTCTGATAGGTCCAGGCTGGTGGGAAGCTTTCTGCAGGAGGGGGATACATGGCAGACCCCACCTGCCGAGACTGGATTCTTGGCAGGGGAAAGCAAGATTCATTTGGTTCTGAAGCTGAAAGTCAGAAATGGCTCAGTGGAGATGAACGGCGGCTGGGTGGGGGGTGAGTGCATCGCGTGGCGCCACTCTGAAAGCTGGGGGCAGGGAGCTCGGGCCTCCCTGGGGCCCAGGGACAGTTCTGAGGCCGCCCCACTGGGGTTAGAAGTGGCCACATCTCCGCTCCCTCCACACATCTGGTTTATTCACCCGATCAGCAAACACAGACAGGTTGGATGCATGTTGAATGAAGGTACTGAGCCTGGCAGGCACACAGCAGTGAGGTAAGGGGGTCCCTCCCCTCACCAGGCGCCCATGGTAGGGGGGTGGGGGTGGCTGGGAAGATGGGCTGCAGCCCTCTGGGTGGGTCACCAAGCATGGGTGGAGAGTCCGCATGCGAGCTCGGCACTCCTCCTCCCTCCACCCAGGGTCCCGCCTTCCACCCCAGTGCCTGGTCCTGGGACTTGGAACAGGAGCAGTGGAGCCAGATCCTGGGAACTGACTGCCCTGGAGTACGGCTCCCCCCTTCTCCACACCAACCGGTCACTTCTGGCTCAGGCTGACCAGCCAACCCTGGTCAGCTGGGACCCAGCGGACTCCTGCCCCCAAGGCTGCCTGGAGGGGCGGGCGAGCCTGCTCCCACCTACTGCACACTGGCCAGCGAGGACTGGCTGGGCCACCCGGGCACCTCACCGCCCCCCCCCCCCATTGTCTCACACAAGCACACGGTCACTCACAGCCGCTCTGTCACACACACGTGTGTTCACTCACACACACCTTCGCACATGTGGTCACCCAAGACCACCCACACAAGTGAGCACGGCCGGCTGGCCCATACAGATGAGTGACGGTCATGGAGTGGGTGCCAGCAGTCCCATCCACCTGCTCTTCCTCCTGGGCACCCAGCCAGCCAGGGGGGCCACATGTGGGGCAGGAGCTGCCCTCGTCCTGAGCATCTACTATGTGATGGGAGCCCCGCACAAGCTCCAGGAGTTCTCACGGATCTCAGGGAAGGGCAGGAGTCCCTCTTACAGACGGAGAAAGAAGCTCAGAGAGGCAAATTAAGTTGTTCAAGGTCACACGGGCAGAAATGAATGGAGCCAGGCCTGGAACTCAGCCTCACCAGCCAGCCCACCCCTCTGTCTCTTCAAGCCCTGAAAAGCTAACCTGCAGGGGGCCTGCCCCTCGAAGCAAACGGAAAAGTAGAGGCAAGGCTGCATCTGGAACACCAGGGGGACAACCGTGGGGCAGTGCAGCTCAGCTGATCCAGGAGATTCAGAGCCCCTGTTCTGTGGCAAGACCCCGGGGAGCTGGGAGCCACTGAGGCTTGTCTCCCCCCCGCCCCCGCCGCGCCTGCCCCCAGCAAGGGGACTGTGACCTGGCCCCACGAATCCCATGAACCCTGTGGAGGGCTACTGTGCACAAATGTGAGGGTTTCATGCCCGGGAAGTACTCAGAGCAGAGGATGCTATCGACAAGCCCTCCATTCGCTCATTTGCCCATTCAGTCGGTCAGTGCACAGGCTTGTGCCCAATGCTTGCAGGCGCTGTCCTGGACCGGTGTGGCAAGACTGACCCAGGCCCTGCCCTCCTAGAGCTGCCCTTCCACTGGGGCAGACAGGCAGTACGCAGGCACCAAGGAGAATTCTGAATCATGATCATTAGCCAGACTAATCAGGGAGGGCTTCTCTGAGGAGGTCACCTGAATGACAAGAAGGAGGCAGCTCAGCAAAGAATCATGGGGGAGGATTTTAGGCAGAAGGACCACCAAGGGCAGAGGCCCAGAGGACTGAACGCTCACAGGAAGGAGGCCCCGGGCAGGGTGAGGGTCTGCAGGGCCAGGCCAGGAAGCAGCCTGGTGGAGACTGGGGCAAAGCCCCAAGGCAGCCCACACCCCCACCTGAGGGCCAGTGGCTGCTCAGCTCCAGCCCACGGTTGTCTGTGGGACCGAGGACCCAGGAGGGCCCAAAGGTTTCAATTTTGCCAGAAAAGCTGAAGGTTTAGAGGTTTTGGTTTTTTGTTTGTTTGTTTGTTTGCATAAAACCTTCTGGTTTTTTAAATGGCCAAAGGTGGGGCGCCTGGGTGGCGCAGTCGGTTAAGCGTCCGACTTCAGCCAGGTCACGATCTCGCGGCCCGTGAGTTCGAGCCCCGCGTCAGGCTCTGGGCTGATGGCTCAGAGCCTGGAGCCTGTTTCCGATTCTGTGTCTCCCTCTCTCTCTGCCCCTCCCCCGTTCATGCTCTGTCTCTCTCTGTCCCCCCCAAAAATAAATAAACATTGAAAAAAAAAATTAAAAAAAAAAAAATAAATGGCCAAAGGTGATTCAACTTTTTCTGGAAGTGCTCGAGCCACACAAAACCTTCCTGGGGGGCCCAAACTAGCCTCTGGGCCTCTAGCTGGAGACCTCACTAGGAAGTGAGGGCCTGGATTCAAATCCTGTGCCTGCTCCCCACACTTTCTAACTGTTCGATCTTGGACAAGCGCTTTCATCTGTAAAATGGAGGGAATGGTACCTACCTTACAGGCTCACCTTGGGGGGAACGAAAACTTGAATTTCTTCATGCATTCCGCAAATATTTATTGAACACCTACTGTTTACCAGGGACAGTGCCAGGCCTGGGGGATGGGGGTACCACAGTGAACAGAAAACACAAAAGTCTTTGGGGCGCCTGGGTGGCTCAGTCGGCTGAGCTTCTGACTCTTGATTTCGACTCAGGTCATGATCCCAGGGCTGTGGGATCGAGCCCCACGTCAGGCTCTGCACTCCCTCTCTCTCTCTCTCTCTCTCTGTCTCTCTGTCCCTCTCCCCAGCTCATGCTCTCGCTCTAAAATAAAAATAACTAACTAATTTATGTATTTATTTATAAAAGGGAAAACACAGAAGTCTCTGCCCTGGTGCCTCTTATAGTCCATAGGACATAGAAGATGAACATGTAGAAACGCCACGTAGCAAGAAGAGCCAAGGAGAAGAAATAGGGGAAAACAGGACACAAGATGAGTTGAGGGGGAGGGTTGACATTTTAGATCAGGTGGCCAAGGCGGGCCCCATTGAGTAGGTGGCATTTTAATAAAGGCCTGAAGGAAATGAGGGAGAAAGGCACATGGCTAGCAGGTGGAGTGTGCTCCAAGCAGAGGGAATGGTCAGTGCAAAGGCCCTGAGGCCCGCCTGCTCAAGGAATAGCCAGGAGACTGGTGTGGCTGGAGCAGAAAGAATGGGGTCAGAAAGGGAAGGAGCTGGGGGTTGGGAGGAGATCCAATGGGGCCTGGTGGCCGCTGTGAGGACTCGGGCTTTTCCTCTGAGTAAGGTGAGAGCCATGGGAGGGTATGGAGGGCAAGGCAAGGCAGGGGTGATGTCTGACTTTGGTTTTGACAGGATCCTTCTGGTTGCTGCTGGGGCAGAAGCAGGGAGAACAGGAAGGAAGCTACTGCAATCATCCCGGCAAAAAGTGATGGGAGCTGGACCAAGGGGCCGCAGTGGGGCTGGGAGAAGCTGGTTAGGCTCTACATTTCGAGGGTCAAGCCGGCAGAGGGGAGGCGGGGTGCAAGCCGAGTCAAGGATGCCCAGGTGCCATTTCCCAGGAGGGAAAGGCGGAGAAAGGGCTGGGCTAGAAGTGCAGGGAGAGCAGGTGGAGAGAGGAGACTGGGGAAAGAGGGTCCAAGAGGGCCATCACATTGGGCCTATTTGAGTCACGGGGAGCAAGTGCAGATGACAGCAAGTGTCGCCGGAAGTGAGGACCCATGGCTTCTAGCAGTCGGTGGCTCACAGCAGGCCAGAGAGGCTGGACGCTGGTATCGTTTGTCATTTGGGGTTCCAGTAAAGGAAGGGGGCCCGGAGGCAGCTCCGGAACGCAGACCCGAGGAGCCAGCCGACACTGTTGATCGTGGAGGCCCTGACTCCAGGCCGGGTCGCTGGGGTTGGCAGCCTGAGAGGGGGGTGGGTCTCGGGACCCGGGACTCCGGCGGGCCTGCATCCCCAGTCCCCCACGCCGCTGCGGCCTCCCCTCCCCCCGCCCCGTGCTCACTCCCTGGCGCACCCTCCCTTCCCCCCTCGCCACCTGCGGGGTCGGTCAGATCCGGGCCTTTGTCCCGCGCCGCAGCCCCGCCGCCCCGCGTGGCGCCCCCCGAGCAAACACAGCTGAGCGCCGGGGCTCGCGTGCCGCCCCCGCCCCCCAAATCTTCGGGCCGCGGGGCGGAGGCTTAGCGGGGCAGCTGCGGGCCTGCGGGCGGGGCGGGGGCTGAGCCCGGCCAGGCGCCCCCCGCGCCGCCCCTCCCGCCCCGGCCGCCGGCCGCGCCTTTGTCATGCAGATGGCCCGCTGGCGGCCGTGCTCCGTAATCGGCCGAGCGCCTCCGCACCCGCAGCTGACCCGGGGGGTGGGGGTGGGGGTGGGGGTCTGGGCTCCCGAATCTGGCCCAGGCAGGCGGTGAAGACCCGCTTTATCCTCCCGCCGGGACACCCGATCTCCTTGATGCTGGGCCCCATGCTCAGGTCGCTGGGCTTCTCTGGACCTGTCTGCTTCCTTGCATTCCAGGCAAAGGAATCTGCGGGTACTGGGCCCTGGAGGCTGGGAGCAGAGGCTGAAGTTGCCACCGCCGGTGTGGAGCACGTTTGGGGACCAGCCCCCATCGCTCCTGTGCGCACCCTCCCGCCAGACCAGCAGAGCAGGCCCGCTGCCTTCCAGACCTCTGCGGGCACTGTGGGTCGTTGGGACTCCATCCTTGGGCACGCTGGCCTCAGTCTCCCCATCTGTACTTTGAGGGCTGGGACTGGAAGGCAGGGAGAAGGACTGGATGATGCTTGTGGCCTCACAGGCCACAAGGGAGGCTGACTGACATGGGGTGTAAACGCCTGGCACCCCCGTGGGCACCCTTGGTAATGGCACAGAAGCTCAAGATGGCAGGACTCCCTCCCTGCCCCCCTCCCTACCCCTCCTGGCCCCACGGAGGGGTAGTAGCTCCTGTGGGTCTTTGACTGGAGACACGCCCCCTTTCCCCAGAGCAAAAGATTCACCAAAACAGAGGTGACCAAACGCAAAGTTATTTACTGCCCAGTATCAGGCGTCAGGCCTGAGGCAAGACCTGAAAAGAAGCATTCCTGCAGCAGGGATCAGGCCTAGAGGCTCTGCCGTCCTGGCGCCCTCCCTGCAGCACCCTCTCCCCATTTTGCAGCTGAGGAGCCCGAGGCCAGAGAGCGGCGGGGACTGTGGCTCCCCAGCCCTTGTCTTTGCATGCAAAGAATGGAGGCCTGGAATTCATACCAGAAGCAACAGAAATGACCAACATGCGTAGACAAGATGCTTGGAGCCCAGGATGCGCAGAGGGAGTCACATGGCCTCATTGCCCACCAGTCGGGTGCAGAGCAAGAACGCGGGCAGCTGTCGGACTGGGGTCCTCTCCGTGCTGCCACGGTGAGTCCCCATGGGCACCACCGCTGGTGCTCGGCTTACCAGTGGGAATCACGCCCAAAATCCTGCTGGAGCTTTGGTCCAGTGATCATATTCCAGGAATTTATAGTTAAAGGGAACCAACAGGGCAAGTGGGAAAGCATGCATACGGTGGTGAGTCTTCCGGAGTCCCTCAGAGCGCAGCCCTGCAGGCAGATGGGAGCTCTTGTCCCAACTCTGCCATGTGGGACTTCGGGCTGTGAGACCTGGGGCAGCTGACCTCAGTTTCCTCATTCAGAAGATGGGAATAACGGCCACACTGGTCTTTTCCGCATGAGGCCACAGTACGCAGGGCCCTTACCGCAGGGCACATTAGGAGCTCGCACATTAGGTGGACAGATTTACATGAAGGAAAAGCAGTCCTTTTTTTTTTTTTTTAAAGTTTATTAATTTGAGAGAGAGAGAGAGAGAGAGAGAGCGTGAGTAGGCAAGGAGCAGAGAGGGAGGGAGAGGGAGAATCCCTAGCAGGCTCCACACTGCCAGGGCACAGCCTGACATGGGGCTCAATCCCACAAACCGTGAGATCATGACCTGAGCTGAAATCAAGAGTTGGATGCTTAACAGACTGAGCCACCCAGGCACCCCAGAAAAGCAGGGTTTTTTGATGTGATAGGCTATTAGCAGTCTTTACAAAGGGACATAAAAACCTCTCTGGGCCTCAGTGTCCTTTCTGAACAAAGAAAATTGGTGTTGGGAGCTCACTGGTGGCTCCTGGGCTCACCCCGGTGGCCCCATCCTCTGACCCCTGCCTTCCCTCACCCTAGCTCTGAGAGCGGAGCCAGCTCAGGCGGAAGAGGTTGGTGGGGAGAGAGATATCAGACAACCTTATAGGAGAGAGCAGGGGAGGGGGAGGAGAAACCAGCTACCCACCACCTTCACCCCAGGCCTTGGCCCTCTGGCTCCAGTAGAGGCCAGTGGAAGGTGGGGGTTTATCTCACACACACCTCCAGGGAGGGGCCTTTATGGCCAGATCCAGTTTCTGGCAGGACTGGTTAGTCCAGGTGGCCCTCGATGGATGGCCGAGATAAGGTCTGTGCAGATTGGCTGGGCTGGGCAGGAGACCCAAGCTGGGCAAAGGCTGGGGGTGGCCCAGGCACAGCCTGATTCAGAGGTGGGATGGGGTCTGCCTCCGTCTTGTCCCAGCTGTCACCGGCTTTTGGGGGGCCATCCAGGTGCTGTCTCAGCACCTCCCACCCCTGCCTGCGGTGAGAGGTGGCACAGGAAGGGCCGATCCCAGGGTGACCAGGCCTGAGGTTGCCCAGGCAGGCTGCACTGCAGGAACGAGTTTGTACAGGCACGTGATGACGTTCTAAAGCCAAGAGGCAGTACAGACTGAGGTTGCCCGGGCGTGAGGACTCCACGCTGCGGGTGGGCCCAGTTTGGATCGCCTCGTGCCTGTCAGACATCCTGGGAGTCCCCGGGAGCCTGGCTGGACCCGCTGGCCCTCATGGGCTTGGTTCTCAGGGGCCAAGGCCCTCCTACTGTCTCTAACTTCACCATGTCCTAAATAGTGCCTATAAATAGCCCCACCTTTTTAAAAGTTTATTTATTTATTTTGAGAGAGAGAGAAAGAGAGAGAATCCCAAGCTGGCTCCGCACTGTTGTCGCGGAGCCAGATGCGGGGCTTGAACTCATGAACCATGAGATCAAGACCCAAGCCGAAATCAAGAATCAGATGCTTAACCAACTGAGTCACCCAGGTGCCCCTATAAATAGCCCCTTCTTGAAACCCTTCCACTTTAGTTGAGTGTCACCTTTTTCCTGCCAGGACCCTGACCAATAAGTTTCTGGGATCCTCACAGCCTTAGGGAGCACTCATGGTTGCCCCATTTTATAAGGGGGAGCCCCCTGTGGGGGCCTCAGTTCCTTTGGACATGGACTTCCCTCCTTCTCAGCACAGACCTCAGGAAAGGCGGCCCATGGGACTGAGAGCAGAGCCGGAGAAATGGGGTTTGTATGCATGCGGGAAGTATCTGAGGAAGGTGGTCCCAGAGGATTGGGGGAGCCAGGGCTGACAAGGAAGTGGGGGCGCGGGGAAGCCGGCAGAAGGAGGTGTTGTTGAACCACAGTCAGTGGGATCCTGACTCCACACTCCACCCCCGAGAGGGACAAAAGGGGATACGTAGCCAAAGGCTTCCACCCCGTTGCTTGGGGGGGTGACCCATCAGCCCCCGCACTTGTAGACTCACATAGCCAAGTGCCAAGCAGGACCTATAGGCAGTCCTCCTGCTGCGTCAGAGAAGCCATGGGCAGGAGCGAACTGGGCTGTCAGCCCGCACCTGCACAAAGCAGGTCAGAGACAGCAGGGAATGGCCACCACAGTGTCATGGCTGGGATAAGCCCGATCAGGAGGACTCTCAGTGGGCCGCAGAGGCGTCCCGTACGGTCCATGGTTTCATAGAAAATTTGAGGTTCATGAGGCCAAAAGATGAACAGATGACCGTCATTGAAAAGATAGTCGTAGTTCCCAGAGGAGGTGGTTGCCGCACCCCGAGGGGCCGCCTGGGGAAGCACCAGTGGCCGGGGGTGGGGGGTGGGGGGGGGTATGATGCGGGCAGGAGCTTTTATCGTGGTTTCCTCGGGAAGGAACAGGTACGGGGGTAAGAGGCTTAGGGTTGGCTGGTTTGAACCACTTGTAGGCTCTGGAGCCTAGGGCAGTCCTGAGTTGTTTGGGACCGGGCTCTGGGGATGCTGGTGGGGGGGAGCAGGGGGGAGTTAGTGGCCCCGAGTGTGAGAGCCCAGTTAGAGGAAGTGGCTGGGGCTGGGGGCTCTGGATCGGCTGGCTTACATTTGAAAAGCACACTCTTGGGCCAGTGGTTTACTCTCTAGGAATTGGCCAGTCCTGGGAGGAGAAGTCCCTCCGGGGTCAGCCAGGCCCAGAGGTCAGAGCAGCAGACACAGAAAACAAAAACCCGTCTCTTACCCCTCCTCAGCTCCACTCACCGCCTCCGTTAGATCCAGCATGTCCCAGAGTCCAATTCAGGGTGACGGCCAGCCTTGGTCTCTGTCAGATTGTGATATAGGAAATAGTAGAATGAGCCATGGTCCCTCCTGCGACACCTGGTCCTGAAGCCGCAAGGGATGTTCACCATCTCCTCCTGCCACCTGTTCTGGATCTCTCGCCTCTTCAGCCGGGACTCCCGCGGCCCTCGGTTTGCCTGGTGGGATACCCTGGATCTTCTCCAGGGGTCTGAGACCTCGGTTGCCTTGCCCTGTCCAGCCGTGGTTACGGCCCGCCGTCATTGTCACTGGGCACAGATGGACCAGCAGGAGCCCCAGAGAATTCGGAGTTCCGGAGGTACCCCTCCCTGTCCCCTCTGTGAGACAGCAGTGTCTTCCCCGAGCGGTTATCCTTACCAGCAAGTTAGCTCCCAGGCCATAGCTGTAGCTGCAAATTCATCATATAGTGTCGCTGTGTCCCCTCATTCAGTCCCCAAACCAGGACCTCCGTTCTGGCCAAGACAGGACTGTGGGGCAGGAGGAAAGGATCCCGCAAGAGGGCATGATGGCGGGAAAGACAGGCCCTCCTTCCTCCACCCCTGGCCGTGCTCCAGTTAGGGAGCCCTGTGCTGCGTGTCCACCTGGGCTCTGTGCATGCGTTGTGTGGCTGAAGACAAGCCCCCAGCCCTCAGGATGTCCCAGACTGGCACCTGAGCCTAGCCTTTAACGGGCCATTCTTTCTAGATGGGTGTGACCAATGGACCTCTGGTTATATTCCATTGTCACCTCCTTATGGTCTCTGGTCTGAGACAGTATGGTGAAGGACACCAGGGTTCCTTGAGAGAATGAATCTTCAATAACCTAAGGTATTTATTGTATCTCATGACCTAATTTCTCTCCTGTACATCTCGAATGGTCCTAATGATGTGCCATCCTTGGGTAAATTGAGCAAACAATCACTTGAATGATTTCCTGGGTGCTTGGTTCAGATGGGAAAGCGACTGACAAGCCATCTACCCTGGTTGAAAAAAATGTGGCCGTCAGACCTGTGTGAGCCCCTAGGTGGTGACGTGGCCGGGGCCCTACAGCCGGGGAGGCCACCCGGAGAGGGTATTGGTTCCAGTAAAGGTCAGTTGCTGGCCTCTCCAGGGTGGAAGGGATCCAGTGTGACCAACTCGCCTGTGGGCGGCTGGCCAGTCTCCTCCAGGGGTGACCCCGCCAGGGACTCAGCGTTGGTCGTCTGCCACGACAGTGGCAGCATACTGGGGCACACGCACGGTGTCCGTCTTGCCACCTGCCACCAGGCTGGTCTGTTCACAGTCCCATCATGCAATGCTAGAAGTGGCCCCAGGGCAAGTCAGTCTTCCCCTGGCTGTCCCCCCTCTCCTCCAGGCCGGGTGCCCACACGTGGGGCCCACCCGGTGATCGACTCGCAGGTTTCCGCCACTCAGGTCTTCCCCACTTCCAAGCGCATGACCAACCAGCCAGGCTACTGACTGTTGCCCCGGAGTCCACACATAGCCATGGCTCAGGCTGCTTTTCCCTCCTACTCAGAGAGTAGCCCGGTGTCCCGCTCATGGTGCTGCCCCGGGACCGTCTGCCCTCACCAGTCTCCTTCAGGGATGCTCCCGAGGGGGCTGTAAGACGGCAGAGGTCCATATTTGGTCGTAGACTCATCTGTGAGCCTGGCCTCCGTATTTCCTCCTCCCCTCAGTTGACCTGAGGGAACCCTCCCAATGGAGCTATAGGCGGGCAGTGGATTAGGCATCAGAGCAACAGAAGTAGGGAACATGGGTGGGCGTCCGGGCCGCCTTGTTGCGGACCCGCGTCCACACGTGCTGGGCCCGATCCTCAGTGCCCCCCTTCTATCACACAGCGGATCACTGCAGGACCCGGCTGTCTTGTGATTAGAGGATCTGACGGTGGCCATGTCCAGGCACACAGTCACATGATGCCGCATCACCACACGCTCAGGCCCTGCAGGGCCCCTGTAGCATTCCAGAAGCTCGGCTCCTGAAACAGCTTTGCTGCAGTCCTCTGAGCATTCACATAGCAACCTCTCGCCAGGGCTGGCCCGCAGCTCCACCTGGGGCCGCGTCTGCCCCCATCAGATCTGCAGATCACATGACTGAGGAGCAGCCTGACCACAGTCTGAACCTTCTGCCGAGAGAGAGACTTTTGCTCTGGGCCCCACCTATGCAGTCACCTGATGAATGGGTTGGGGCAGCATTCCCCGGAGTGATGTTGCTGCATCCTGGGGCCCCCTGAGTGCCCCTCGCCTCTTTCTTCATGGTTGGAGGTATAAGGGACAGGAGCTTGTCCTCCCCCGCCCCAGAAGGGAGTTCCCAGCATGCCCTAGGCCTTGAGACTCTTAAAAATCTTCACCGATATGGCAAGCCTCACGTGATTCACTAGGGTTACAAGCGTGCTTGCACAACCCAGTCCCAGGTCCGAGGACCCTGACGTCACTCGTAGAGTGGACCAGCATGACACTTTGCACACATCCAGACCGGCACTTCCTTCTGTGGCTTGTCAAGCTTTTTTTCCTCTCAGATTCAATCCAAGTGAAACTGAATGCAATCCTTCAACGCTGTTAAACCGACGGCATAATACGGTCCACCTCTACACCAGTGACCCAGCTCCATATTTCTGAGCCTCTCTGAGAGGTGTCTGGAATTATGTTCCTTCCAAGGCTGGGGACGATTGTTTGGGGTAGGGGGAACCCGGGAATAATTATTTAATTTCGCTTTTTCATTTTTCTGCCATTCGAAATTTTTTTTTTTAATTTTTTTTTTCAATGTTTATTTATTTTTTGGGACAGAGAGAGACAGAGCATGAACGGGGGAGGGGCAGAGAGAGAGGGAGACACAGGATCGGAAACAGGCTCCAGGCTCTGAGCCACCAGCCCAGAGCCCGACGCGGGGCTCGAACTCACGGACCGCGAGATCGTGACCTGGCTGAAGTCGGACGCTTAACTGACTGCGCCACCCAGGCGCCCCCGAAATTTTTAATTAAGAATCCTAAATTTTTATGAAAGAACATCTTAAAAAGTTCAGTGAACACTGCTGAATCCATCATTTAAGCCTCCCTGCTGCGATCAGGTGCATTTCGGTGGAACCAGCTCTGACTGCAGACACTGGCACTGAAGGGAAGGGATGCCCCAGAGGGGGTTGGAGGTGAACTTGGCCATGCATTGGGCCCAGGATTACACCAAGGAGGCATGATCAGTGAGGGGCGAGGGGAGGGGGGGCAGGGGTTGTGACAGTCTCCACCTTCTAGGAGCTGGAATGTAGGGAGCTGGTCCAGGCCCCAGGCAACATCCAGCCAAGCAGCCTGGAAGTGAGAGAAGGCTCCAGTGCCATTAAAGCCGACTCAGTGGACAGGAAGAACAAAACCAGTCATAGAAAACATTTATACGGCCCTTAGTGTATGCGGTGTTCTAAACACTTTATCCATATTAGCTCATTCAATTTTCCAAACAACCCAGAAGGTAGTCTATTTCTATCCCCATTCTACAGTTGAAACTGATTCAAGGGACAATTTAAGAGCCTGCCAGAAGGAAACGGAGGCAGGAGTATAGCTCTGGAGATGGGCCAGCATGCATGCACTCGTGCCTTTATTTCTTTCACCAAATATTTATAGAAATTAGCAAACACATACCCCATCCGCTCACATATCTGCCCAGAAAGATGTTCTAGTCTAGTGGGAGAGATACACATTCAACATGTAAGTGCACACATGCATCATCACTAACAATCCTTGCCATGAAGCAACGGTATATAGGAAACTGACCTGACTCGGGGGTCAGGGCAGGGGTCCTGGAACAAAAGATATTTTAGCTGAACCCTGAAGAATATATAGAGGTTTGGGGTTGAAGAACATTCTGGGCAGAGGGAACAGCACGTGCAAGGGCCCTGTGGTGAGCAAGAGATTAGTTCATGAGAGACTCCAGAAGGAGTGCAGCATAGCTAGAGAGTGTGAGCAAGAGGGAGTCTGGTGGGAGATGGGAACCAAGACATGGCAGGGACTCCATTTCTTAGAACCTCATAGGCGGGATAAAGAGTTTGGATTTTATGCTACATGCATTGAGAAGTTATTGGAAGGTTTTAAGCAAGGCAATCACGTGGTCTGAGTTACCTTTTCATGGGACACGTCGGTGCTATATGGAGTCAGGAGGCAAAGGAGAAGCAGAAAGATCCATTAGGAGGCTATTATAGCAAAGTGGGCAAGCAGTAATGGCTGCCTGCTCACAGTGATGACAATGGAGGTGAGGGGCTGCCCCTCCTCCTTTGAGCAGACTTCCTGGAAGCCCCCCCACCCCCACCCCGGGCACGCTTCTTCTCATGTTCCATCAGCAGAGGAGCCTGGGAATCATGATCTTTGTTCCACGGGACCTTGTGCCCGCTGAAGAATCTGGCACCCTGTTTCTAAGGACGAAAAGGGGGACAGAACACGAAGCAGACATCCAGCAGCTGTGCCCCTGTGATGTGTGATCGACGGGGGTGACGATGCTGGCTGACAGCGGCGGTGGAGGTCAGGCTGTGGACGATGGCAGAGGTGGACGCGGTAATGAGGTCTGCGGTGGCCGTGGTGCTGTTCGCGATGGTGGGGGCGGTGATGGGGAAGGTGGGTGGTGATGGTTATGGCAATGAGGATGGTGCCTGCGCTGGTGGGGACGCTGGTGTGTCTGGTGGTGATCAGGATCTGGCCGGCACCGATGAGGATGGCTGCTATGGTGATGGGGACGGTGGTGGTGGAGTAATGGCAACAGTGCCGGTGATGACTTTCATTTCTCCATTCCCACTCATTCCGGAGCCGGGGAGTCGAACTGGTCTTCTTCCTGCCCATTCACTCCATTCTGAGCAGTACTCATCCTGTTCATGCAAAAACAGACACCCAGAGTCCAAGCCTGGATCCCAAGCTGTCCCGTCTTCCTGGAGGATTTTATTTTATTTTATTTTATTTTATTTTATTTTATTTTATTTTATTTTAGAGAGAGCAGGGGAGAGGGGCAGAGGGAGAGAGAGAGAGACACTCCCAAGCGGGCTTCGTGCTCAGCACAGAACCCGACACCGGAGTTCAATCCCACGACCCTGGGATCGTGACCTGAGCTGAGGTGAAGAGTTGGGTGCTCAACCGACTGAGCCACCCAGGCACCCTTTCCGGGAGAATTTTAATATCCACTTGGACAATCTGTCCCATATCTGGTCTTTCCGTTCCTTGACGATTTCAGCTTAAAAGAGCTCCTCCCGCTGGGCTCTTCCACACTTCTCCAGATCACTCATTCAAACACCCCACACCCTGGCCACTATCTCCTTCCTGCCCCACTGTCTTTTATCACACTCATGTTATTAGATGTCTATTGCTGGTTAAAAAAAAAAAATCACCCTAGAAGCTGGCAGCTTCAAGCCACAACAAACACACATTATCTAATACAGTTTCTGTGGGTCGGGAGCCCAGGAGCTTAGCTGGGTGGTTCTGACCTATGGTCTCGCCCAAGGTTCCAATCAAGATGTTGACTCTCGTCATCTGAAGGCTTTCCAAGCAGGCTCACTCACCCGGCTGCAAGCTGATGCCGGGCTCATGGAGCGACTTGAGGGTCCCCAGGACATGGCAGCTGGCTTCCCCCAGAGCGAGTGACCCAGAAGCAGATGATGGAAACCACAATAGCTTCCACGACCTCCCCTCAGAAGTCACACTGTCGTTTCTGGTTCCCTTGCGTGAGCCTGTTCGGTGTGGGAGGGGACCACACAGAGACCTGACTATCATGAGGCCATCTTGGATGCTGGCTCCCACAGCTGTCTGCCTTCTTGTCAGCTCCAGAGCAATCGAGCCCGGAAAGAGAAAGCCACACACCAGGGCAGATTGGTTTCAGTGTGCATTCGTGATCGCCAGTGCCCAAGGCCCCCCACACTGCCAGGTAGGGTGCCACCTACTGTGTTGTGTTTCTCTGGCCGAACTATCCTCCAACTCTCTAAACAGCCATTTCAAAACTCGGCCCTCCCTCCTGCTCTCTTCTCTCACTTCGTGTTCAGAAAACGGCTTCACCTCCAATTCCACAGAAAAATAGTAGAAGCTACGGGAAGTCCCTCATCTTCCTGGGACCAAGCACACATGTATCCACCTTCCCTCTCTGCTGTTGCAGTAGAGGAATTGTCACTTCCACCCAAGGCCAATCCGTTCCCTGGGCCTTGTACCCAGTCCCCTCTCCTTTCCACTGCAATTATCAGTGCAATGGAATTAACCATTATATTATCAACCAGCCCTTCCCCGGCCCTCCTCCTCCTCCTCCTCCCCCTTCTCCTCCTCCCCCTCCTCCTCCTTCTCCTTCTTCTTCTTCTTCTTCTTCTTCTTCTTCTCTCTTCCTCCCTCCTTCCCCACCCCTCACACACACACACACACACACACACACTCCTCCTATTTCATACAACTGTATTCTTCTCAACAAAACTGAAGCCTCCTCAGGCCTCCATTATTCTTCCACTGCCCTCCTTGAACCCCATGGGACCTCCTTGAGTCCCATGACAGGGACTGTGGCATTCACCCCTTTCTCTCCTATACACTGCAGACTCCTTCGCAGATCATGGTTCCTGTGACCTCTGAACATCACGTCCCACACAGAAGAGCAGGGCTCATTGGATATATGTCTGGCTCCAGGCCAGGAAAGGAAATATTCAAGATGAACCTCACATGCAGAATGCGAGGGGAATCTTGATCATAGTCTGTGGGGTTTTGAGGATGGGACTCAGGAGCTAACTTGCAGAGGCTCCCACACTGGCCAAAGGTGGGGACAGTTTGAACATCAAAAATTCTGCAGTAGACTGAAACACAACAAAGATGCTAAAAATCCATGTGTAGAGAAAGGTAGCTAAAAAACTTTATTGGTCAACATTGGGTTGGCTAGGAATGAGCTTATTATTCCAAGAACGTTTCAATAAAGGAAAGAAGGATCAGATGATCTTCCATTCCTTCTGTGAACTATTTCTCAGAATAACTAGTTGATGACAGAGACTCTCTTTAGGAAAATTCTAGCCAGTAAATGAAAAGGAAATGAGAGAGAGTCACCACTTTGCAACCCTGGAAGTAGGTGTGATCATCAGTGTTTACCAAAATTATTAGTGAGAAGCAGGTGGGGCACTTGGATGGGCCAAGCTGAGAACCCCCAAACCATGGTTCAACCTTAATTTCACAAAAGGAAAGTGATCAGATATTAGGGACCTCAGGAGGTCCTACTCAGGACCTCAGGAGTGCTACTTAGGAAGGACACATTGCTATCTATGCAGCTTCTTGCCAAAAACTCTTGCCTGAATCCGATCAAGCCTCTAGACCCATCTCAAGCCCCTAGAACTACAGGAAATACAGGACGCAAGGGAACATGTTAAATGACACCACAGGGATTGCAATTAGCAAATTACAAAATGGGCATTCTATAGGTCAGATACAAGGTTCTCTAACAAATGAAAGGAAAAACGGAGGGAAGGGGGGTTTGTAAACTTAAAAACTTGAAAGATATATTGGTCAAAGGCAACGGGAGGATCTTGTTTGAAATCTGTTTTGAACAAATCAAAAATGACTAGGGAAATTTGAATGATAGCTAGGTTTTTGATGATGATACTAAGATTTGTTGCTTTTCTAAAAATTTTTATGTATTTTTGAGAGACAAAGAGAGACAGAGCATGAATGGGGAAGGAGCAGAGAGAGAGGGAGACACAGAATCCAAAGCAGGCTCCGGTCTCCGGCTGTCAGCACAGAGCCCAACGTGGGGCTCGAACCCACGAACCGGGAGATCATGACCTGAGCCAGTGTCAGACGCTCAACTGACTGAGCCACCCAGGTGACCCGAGATTTATTGCTTTTTAGGTGTGGTAAGGACACCACGGTTATGCTTTTAAGTCTTTATCATATCTTTCTGGATGAAATAATAGGACATCAGGGATTTGCTTAAAATAGCCCAGGGTTGGAGGAGTGGATGGGGATATCGTTGAAATAAGATTGGCTGGGGGCGCCTGGGTGGCTCAGTCGGTTGAGCATCCGACTTCGGCTCAGGTCATGATCTCGCAGTCCGTGGGTTCGAGCCCCGCATCAGGCTCTGTGCTGACAGCTCAGAGCCTGGAGCCTGTTTCAGATTCTGTGTCTCCCTCTCTCTCTGACCCTCCCCTGTTCATGCTCTCTCTCTCTCTCTCTCTGTCTTAAAATAAATAAATGTTAAAAATAAATTAAAAATAAATAAAAATTAAAAAAAGAAAAAAGAAAAAAGAAATAAGATTGGCTGGATGCTGATATAGGACTTACTTCCCAATAGCCGTTGAACCTCTCTTCGCCTCCCCATCTCTACCCCAACCCCCCTAGGTGGGTTGTTAGCCTCAACCTGGATGACGGTGACGTCCCCCTAACTGGTCTCCCTGTTGCCGTCCTGGCCCCTTGTCATCCTCTCTGCACCCTGCTGTCAGATGTGTCTTTTCACCATCCAAATTCTGATGTCACCTTCCGGCTTCACGCCATTTTGTGACTCCCCATTGCCATGAAGATCAAGGTGGCAACACTCGTGCCAGACCCTGCACACTGTCCGGTCCCTGCCACCATGCTCCTGGCTCTCTCCCTCCTGGACCTTGGACTCACGTGTCCCTCCTGGCACAGGGACCCTGCACATGGCACTGATGGCTGGAGTGTTGACGGTGGTGGAGGGGATGATGGTGGCGATGGCAGTGTTGATGACCATGGTGCCCGCCCTTCTCCACACACACCTGGCCAATAGACCCTTGATCAGATTCACACAGGGTGGAGGGCTGTCAGGGCCGATCGCTGCGGTGGCAGAGTAACCCGGAGAGTCCACCCCCTCAATCTGGGAGCTGCCCGGGCTCCTGGCCTTCTCACACGTGTCAGGATTTCTTGTTCCTTTGACCCAGCCTGTACCCATTCAGTAGCGCCCCACCCCCTTTTAACTTACGTTAGCTACTGTGGTTTTCTCTCTCTTGTAACCAGGTAGCTCTAACTGGAACAGAAGGGGAGAGAGAGCGGTGAACTGAGATGGAGTCCATTTGGCCCCTCCTTAGCCCCGAACCTTGTGATGGCTTCCCATCTGACCAACGAAGAAGGCAGCCCTTGAAGGGCCCCTGAGTCCTTGTACATAATCTACTCTTCTACTACTCCTCATTCCATTCTTTGCTTTTCAGTCAATGCCGCTGCCTCAGGGCCTTGGCACTTACTGTGCTTTCTGCAGGGAATGCTCTCCCCACGCCTTCCCCTGGCTTGATTCCTCCCCTCTTCCAGGTGAGAGTTTATGACAGCTTCGACCCGGGTAGTGGCACAGAGAACACGGGGGAAGAATCCAGAGGACGCAGAGTCTGTGAGGGAAGAGGTCGGGATGATTCCCAGCTACCCGGCTGGGTGACCAGCTGACCAGAGGGGCCACCCCTGAGAAGGGACACAGAGTGGGGATCTGATTTGGTGAGGAAAGTGCCAAGCTCATGCTTGGCCCCGGGAGTGAGCAGCGGCTGTGGGACGTCCAGGAGGAAGGCTGACAGAGTGCAGGCCAACGGATCCATAGCCTGGATAGAGCTCAAGACAGAAAGGAGAGTGGGGAGGCAGTGCCTGGGCCAGCAGTGGCAGCCATGGAGAACCTGAGACCGCCACCCCCAGGGTCACCCTTAGATCTGAACGGTACCCACATCCCGCGTCAGCCGGGCCTTCCGGGCAGAGATCCAGCCCATCAGCAAGAGCAGCTGCCAAGCAAATCTGAACAGAGGCAGCGCCACTGACCCCGCTCGGCAAGAAGCACAGACCCTCTTGCGGCGGACGAATCCACAGGCCAGCCTTTCCCGGCCGGCAACGGGCAGGTAATCGATAAGCCTGATGAATAATTAACTTTTTAATTAAATATCAATTTAAAACAAGTATGGGGAGCGGTCCCTTGCAATTAATGTCCCTGCTCTCCTTCTCTTAAGGGACCCCGTCGGAGGCCCCGGCTCCGGGGCCACATGGCTGGAGGGCCGCACCAGAGTGGGGCAGGGACCCGGGCCCGGTCGGCTTCTCCCCCTCCCCTAGCCACAGGGACCCTTGGGACACCAGGCCCGTCTCCTTTGGCCATGCGGGGGAAGACTGTCTCCACTCAGTGGTCACCACCAAGCTCTGGAGACAGAGCAAAATGGTCCGTGCCCTCGAGGTGCTGGCAACTCGGATGCCGGGTGCGAGACACCCAGGAACCCGCACATGAAGAGAGGCTGATTCCTGGGTTCCAAACGAGGGAGGAACGGGGTGCGGGGACTGTGGCCGTAAGAAGGCCTCTCTCCTTGGCCGTGATGGGGAAGGGCTGGGAGGATGCTCTGGGGGTGGGAGCCGCGTGGCCGGAGGTGTGGCGCCAGGGAGCGCGTGCGGGTGTGGAGAGGGTTCGGTGTGGCAAAGGGCAGCCAGAGCGTCTGGAGAAGGTGGCTTGTATGTACCCTCGCTGCCACCCCAGAACCCCACGACCCCAGGGGTTTCCTGACCGGCTGCTCGGGTGACCGCAGGCATAACCACGGCGCCTGGGGGCTCAAGTGGCTGGCGGTGCCAGGTTCCTGCTTTGGGGTGTGACAGCACAGTGTGGTTGACGGGCAGGGTGGCCCTGGCCCGGCGCCGCCCGACTCCCGTGCCTCGCAAGGCCTGTGGAGGAGAGGCCCATTGTGCTGGCCAAACCTCAGCCACACTGCCCCTGTGGACGTCCCACCGGGACTAGATCTGCGCTGTGATCCCGGGCGTTGACCGAGACCTGTGTCCAGACCGTTCGCAGGGCTCAATCGAAGGGAAAAATAATGCCTCAGATGGACGAGATGCCAGGGGCTCTGGGGTGGGGGGCTCCCAGCGCCAGGGGAGAGGAGAGAGGGAGAGCTTTGGCAGATGGAGAAGCAAGTCCCAGACAGGGGGAGGAACGGGTCTGGGGTCCCCAGACGGGGGGCCGAGCAGGGCCGGGACCCCGCCAGCTGCCCGCCTGCCTCGTTGCACACCCAGGTGCTGGCTCCGGCCACACCTTGCAGGGCCGCCCTCCTAGTCCTGGCTCCCAGCCACAGCCCCTCATCTCTTCACCTTTGCTCCGATCCAGACACATCCCACCGCATCCACCAGTTCAGGGGATGGGCACCGGGGACCAGGCAGGAAGCATTTGGAGAAGTAGGTGGCCATGAGCTGGACTCTTACCAGCCCCTCCGTCCCCTGTCCTCTCTCCAGGCCCTGTGGTGGGCTGAATAACAGCCCCAAAGGTGTCCCCGTACTAGTCCCCAGACCCTGCCTGTTACCGGAAGTAGCAAAACGGACTTTGCACGTGTGATTAAGTTAAGGGTCTTGAGATGAGATCATCCTGGATTATCCAGGTTAGTCCAGTATAACCACAAGGGTCACAGAGAAGCAGGTGGGTCAGAGTCGGAGAGGGTGACTGGAGATGTTACACTGTCCACTCTGAAGGTGGATGACGGGTCCCCGGGCTAAGGAATGCAGGCGGCCTCAAGGGGCACGGAGACACTTCTCCCTGGAGTCTCCAGAAGGAATCGCCAACAGCTCGATTCTAGCCCAGTGAGGCCCGCTTTGGAACTCTGGCCTGCAGAGCTCTAAGAGAATAAAGCTGTGCTGCGTTTAGCCCCTAAGTGTGTGGTAATCTGTTACAGCAGCAAGAGGAAACCATTACAGGCTCCTTCCCTGAGAAATCCCGAAGAAAGCGAGAGCCCTGGATTGCCAAGGAAGAGACATGGAGAAGTGAGGAGAGAGCAAAGGCCGCGGGTGGGACCTGGGAGGGTGGTTTGTAGGGCCGCAGGAAGCCAGCCGGCTGCCCCTACCCTCACGCCAGCCCCGGGGACCCTGAGGGGAGGAAGGCATACATGAGCATTGCCCACGTATCCCCACACCCCCCAGTGCCAGTGTGAGGGGCACCACGTAGTGGGTAGTAACTCCTCATTTGGGCAGACAAGGAAACCGAGGCGCGGAGGGTTGAGGTGAGTTGCCCCGGGATGGACTCCCATCTATCTGACTCTACCTCCTTCTTCCTTCCAGAACAAGATGGTGCACATCTTGCCTGCAGCTGGAGGCCTGTGCGCCCAACCCCCCCCCCCCCCGCTACTCCCAAGGGGGTGTCCCCACTCCATCCACTTGAGTTCTGGCAGGCCTGATGATGGAAACAGGGGTCTGCAGACCTCAGCCCCTGGGCTGCTGGGCATCTGTCTCCAAGAGAGAAGACCCACTCAGGGGCATCAGAGGCTGGCTGTCCGGCCAACCTGGGATCGGGCCACACCCCTCTTCCTCCTATCTGGCGAGCCCAAGCAACTCCCTTCCACCACGAGGCCTCAGCTTCCCCTCCCGTGAAATGGGGTGAGGATCCCCGCCTGTCGGAGCCGCCTTTGCATGCTATGGAGGGCAGCCACTGTCCACAGCATATTGTTTTGTGGACAAAGCAAGGGCTGTTATGACACGGGTAAAATGATGCCCCTTTTGGTTAAAAAGGAAAAATCTATACACGCACAGTACAGCTTTCCAAAACGTTGGCCATGGGCCTCAGGAAACTGCCCCCAGTGGAAACTCTGGGGAGCCAATTGAGCGGTGTGTCTATGGGGGTGTTTTTATTTTATATTCTAGACGTTTTTTACTTGTTGTAATAAGCACGAGCTGTAAAAAGAAATTTTGGGTTTGTCCTACGAACTTGTCCGTAAAGAATTGCCAAGTACGTAGAGGGTGCCGGGAATCTTTAAAGCTGTTCCGAAATACTGCTTCTCACTGAAGCCTCTGGCTGGGGTCAGCCTCAGCCGGATCACCCACGGCCGTGCCGAGCACTTTAGGTGGAGATGCCTGTCCATGGGGTCAGGAGAGAAAAGGGCAAGTCCAAGCAACAAAAGCCCCACAGAGGGACAAATACTGCATGATTCCACTTCCGCGAGGTCCCTGGAGTCGCCAAAGTCGCAAAGACAGCGAGTGGAGTGGTGGGTGCAGGGGCTGGGGGAGGGGGACGGGGAGTTAGTGTTTAACGGGGACAGAGTTTCAGTTCGGAGAGATGCAGAAGTCTGGAGAAGGATGGTTGGGGACGGCTGCACGACAGTGTGAGTATACTTGGTACCACTGAACTGGACACTTAAAATGGTTAAAATGGTAAATTCTGTGTTATGTATATTTCACAATGACAGGTAGGTAGGTAGGTAGACAGATAACAAATAATCATCCATTGTGGATAAAAGAGGGATGTGGGAGGTGGTAAGGAGGAGGCTGGAATTCGGGGTCTCGGCAGGTGTTGGGACTTTGTCCTGGGTCTTGAAGAGGGGTTTGGAGACCTCCACCTGCGGGTATACTGGGAGGTTCCCATTTGTCCCCAAGTCGGAGGAGACGCAGGTATTTTCCTATGAGCCACTTTGGGGAGTTTGGACTTTAGACTTCCAGCAACAGATGATGGTAGAATGATCGTGGCCTTCAGGAAGGAACAAAGTGCCTTGTTTTTTTCTGAGGGCTGGAGCAGGGGGGTGACAAGGTCAAAGGAGCTGTCCCTGGAGGGCCACCTCCGGCAGGTTGGGGCTGGTGGCCCAGAGCCCAGGGAGGAGGCTAGGGCAGTGGTTCCTTCCTAGAATCCACCAGGGACCTCCCCGGGTTAGCACACAGTGGGTGGACAGATCTGAAGTCTGACCCTGCTGCGGAGAATGAAGAAGGCAGCATTCCTGAGGCCCTTGTGAGCTGGGCACTGGACGGGACAGAGAGTGACACTCACCTCTGCTGGTCTGATGCAGACGCAGGACCAAACAGTGGCAGACAGTAAGGGAAGGGCAATCAGGAGGTCCTCACGGGCTGAGGTCTGAGATGCCGCAGGAAACTGCTGTCTTAAAATTGCCGATTCGAGGGGCGTCTGGGTGGCTCAGTCGGTTGGCCGTCTGACTTCGGCTCAGGTCATGATCTCACGGTCCGTGAGTTCGAGCCCCACGTCGCGCTCTGTGCTGACAGCTCAGAGCCTGGAGCCTGCTTCGGATTCTGGGTCTCCCTCTCTCTCTGCCCCTCCCCCGCTCGCACTCTGTCTCTGTATCTCTCAAAAATAAATAAATGTCAGAAAAAAAAAATTAAAATCGCTGATTCGCCATTGGTTCCCAGGGAGGGGCCAATATCTGCAAAGGCACACAGACCCGAGGTGGAATGTGCTAGAGCTTCAGCTGTGAAAGCAGGGCGGGGGCACCTTGAGGATGGAGCTAAGGCATGCCAGGCCCTGAGCCCCGGGAACGTGGAGCCTGGGCGGTGGGGGCGGCAGAGCAGAGCCCGGAGGTCTTGTCCCAACACCTTCCCAGGCCTGGCACACAGGAGGTGACGGATAAGTATTTGTCGAATGAGTTACAAGGGAGCTCTCTTTGCAAACCCCTGTCCTGTAAATGGGGACGCGGATGACATTTGGTGGACCGAGTGTGCCGTGAGGTGCTCAGCACCTCCCTTCCACCCCCAAGATGAGGCCTTGCTGACTTGGCAAGTTTTGATGTCCTAAGAGCCAGACCAAGGGCTCTGGCAGCTATTTGGTAGTAGCTAGGGTGCCAGTTTCCTGCCGAGCTTGGGACCCTGCCTAGCCAGGGAGGGACTCCGGGGTCTGTGACGTTGAGGTAGAGGGGCAGGCTGGGGAGGTCTGAATGTCCCACCAAGGCCCCGGCCCAGTGGCAGTGCCGCTGTGGGAGACGATGGCATGGCTGGACGGCCTGGCTCAGCAGGGCCCTGGAGCCACGGTCCGAGTCCTTGGCCAGGAGGGCAGTGAGCGAGCAAGGCATTCTTGTCACCCGACTTGCAATCACCGGCCTTGCCCGTAGCCTCTGCTCAGCCATCCATTTGCCAGCTGCCTTCCGGTGTCTCTCAGTCTCTCTGTGTCTCTCTGTGCTCGGGCACCCTTGAGCCCTCTCCTCCCCCAGCTCCCTGACACCCCTGTGCCCTTGTGCTTCAGTGCCCCCTGCCTCTCTTGGGGCCGTGGGTCTCTCCTCCTCCTGTGTCTCGTCCCGCTCCCCCATCGTCCTGCCCATCCCCACCCCACCCACTGCAGTCCCCTCCAGCCCACTGTGTTGCCCTTATCTGGGTCCAGCCCCTGCACAATTGCTGGGAGCCCATCCCCATGACAACGGGGCAGATGGCGGCTGCGATTAGCCTCTCTCCCTCCCGCCAAGGCTCAATCCGTCTTTGAAATTAAATCAGCTGCGATAACATCGACTGGCCAGAGGGAGGGAGGGCGGGCAGAGGCTGCCTGGGCCCCACCCACCCCGCCCCAGGCCCTGGGTGCAGGGGTGGGGGGAAGGATGAGGAGGGCAGAACCGGCTCCCCCGCATGGCAGTATGACCTTGACCAAGTCTCTAACGCTCTGAACCTCAGTTTCCCCATCTGTAAAATGGGGGCACATAGCCCTCTTTTGGGCTGGTGCAAGTCCCTAGGGAGAGTATGCAGACAAAGTTCTTCCTGGGGACTCAGTAGGGTTGAGAACATTGCCCCCCAACCCCAGTCCATGCAGAAACCAGACTCCGGTGGAAACACGCCTGTGGGGGTCACACTGCTGGCCAGGCCTGAGGCTACTCATAGCAGACAGGTTGCAGAGCTGGCTCCCCACCTGTTCTGTGAACCAGGGAGCATCCCTCCCCAGGGCTCTGGTGCCCTGACTTGTAAAATGTTCCAGTGTCACTAAATCGTAGTGCCAGAAGAACATGCCGGGATGCCATGTTGTCCAACCCGTGATGGGGACCCCACTCCTTCCCCACCGGATTTGGGTCCCTTTCAAGTTCCAGGGGCCCTGGAGGGATGGGGGGGGCCCTGGGGTGAGGTGAGGGTTGGAGAAGGGGGAGCCTGACTAGGTCTGAGGTCTCCCTGAGGAAGTGGCATCTGGGAAGAGACCAGAGGGGTTGGTAGGAGTTTAGCTGGGTGGGGCTGAGTGGGGAGGAGGTGTTTCAGGCAACGGGGTCACCATGTGCAAAAGTCCCGAGGCAGGACAGCAGCAGAGAGAGTGAGGGGGGCCTAGGGAGAGGCACAAAGACCGGAAGGCAAGTGTGGAAAGAGGTGACTGCTTAGCAAGCTGGGAGGAGGGTTCCAGGCAGAGGGTACAGCCAGTGCAAAGAGCCTGAGGCAGGAGCATGCCAGGTATGTGTACAGGCTGGTGAGAAGGCAAGTGGGGCTGGAGGAGAGCTAGCAATGGGAAAACCACGGATGTCGCGGGGGCCCTTGATGCAGGGCCTTGTAGCCACCATTAGGACTTTGGCTTTTCCTTTGAGTGTCTCCTCAGACTGTTTTTCACAAGATCCTTCTGGCTGCCGGGATAAGAACAGCATGGAGGAGGAGAAAGGAGGAGGCAGGGCAGCCCAGGGGGAGGCTGACACAATGTCCAGGGGAGTGATGGGGGGGTCCAGGAGGCAGCAGTGGAAATGAGGAGCTACATTCTGAGGGTGGGGCCCTTCACCGCTTAGGAGGCCCCTTGAGGCTGGGCCAGGAGCGGGCCCTCAATGTCACCCCCCCCCCCCCAGGGCACTCTTGCATGAGAAGTGGGACAGAGCTGGACCCAACCAGCCTGGCCAAGCCAGGGTGTGCGTGCTGGGCCATGGGGGCTCTGTGGGGGCCCCAGGCTTCCTCGCTGCTGCAAGTCTCGGCACCTGGCACAAAGCCAGGCCCAGACGGCCGGGTTCCCTCGGCCAGAAGGTCCTGCTCCGGCGAGGCCCGGGGAGGCCTCCGCAAGGAGGTGACAATGGAAGCAAGGCCCCCAAGGATGAATTTAACAGGCAGGCCAAAGGAGGTGAGAAGGGTGGCTCAGAGTGTGGGAACAGAATGTACAAGCCGTGGATGCTCGTACAGGCCTGGCAGCCAGTGCCTGTGGGGGGCGGGTGAGACGTGCGGCTGGAAAGGCAGCAGGGGCCCCGAATGCCCGTTTGGGGAGTTTGGACTTTATCTTCGGTTGTGCATCCCTAGATGCACCCCAACCTGTCCGGGCTTCAGTTCCTCAGTCTGTCAAATGGGGCTAAGCGTTGAGACAGGATTCAGCGGGGTGGCTGATGACCCGGCACACGCGTGGCCAGATACAGTAGGCGCCGAGTCTGGCAGCCGCAGGAGGAGTTTGGGAGGGGAATGCCATGATCGGTCACAGGTCTGAGCTGGAGAGAGAAAGCACGGGCTTTGGGGCCAGGCTTGGTGAAAGGAAGGGAGTGCCGGCCGTGAGCCTTGGCCCGGGGATCCTGGGGGTGTTTGGGAACACCAGTGCTTTGCAAGCACCCGGATCTGTGCTGTGCACCCAGCTCCAGGGCCATGCGACCGCCTGGGCGGCCGGCCGTAATTGGATTTGCCCAGCAGCTGTCAGAGCTAAGCGGGCCCACTTGATGCAGCCGCGGTTGGCCAGTAATTGGTGAAATTAGCAGGTCGGCAGGGGCACAGGTCAGGTGGTTAATGCTGTAGTGGGGGCTTTGATGAAGTTAGTCCCATTGCAGGGCTGGGAGCTGGGGTTCAACCTTCTGTGCGTCATGGGGCTCTCCTGCTCCTCCGGTAACATGGTTAGGAGACCTCCAGCTGCTGGTCTGTCCCAGAGGCTCCCGGAGGCGGGACCCGAGAAGCTAGAGGCTAGGCAGAGCCTGGAGGTGCGGCCAATAGCCAGGTCACCTACAGTGTCCTCTCGGCCAGGGCACTTGCAGCACCCAAGGGGCTCTGTATCCCCTAGAGATCTGGGTTGGTGCCCCTTGACTTCTTAGAAGAAACCTTTAACAGGTTCCCCTTGGAGATAAGAACCCAGGCCCACCTGCAGGCTTCCAGCACCACACCCTGACTTCCATGATGGGCGCTCCTCAGCTTAAGTGTGCATCGGGAAATGGGAATGAATTCCTCCCAGGTCTGTCTTTGACCAGATCCCACCCCCCCCCCATAGGTTTATGGCCTCCTCAGAAGTCTCACCCATCATGAGTTCTGGAAGCTGTCCTCTGAACACACCCCTTGATTCTTGCTGTTCCCTGGAACAGTGTGCTCCGACCTCCTTTCATTTCACATCATTTATTGGACACCTACTACTTGCCAGGCCAGGAGTCGAGATGCATAGGTGAGCAAAACCTGATCAGGCCCCAGGATGATTGGTACTCACAGTGCCTTTCCTGGCCATGCCCACACACCCCCTCTTCGCAGCCTGGGAACCAAAGACCCTGTCACTAATCGGCCTTGAACCCTGAAGCCTGGAATCGCCTCTATTTCTGGCTCCACTCCAGCCCCCAAGGAATAAGGAATCGCCAGCATGCCGATCTTTCATAGATGCATTCGTGCGTGCGTGCACACACACATACACACACACTGGCAGACACACTCACAGGCACACTTCGCCTTTGTTGCCGCGATTATTATTGTTATTGTTACCATTATTATTTTGAAGGTAAATCCTTTGCATGAAATCCTGGCTCAGCCACTTGCCAGTTATGTGACTCTCCTCTCAGTTTCCTCTTATGTAACGTGGGTCAACGACTACAATCTGGGAGAGCGTGGGCATCAAATGGAACTGTGGGTATGGCCCTCACTGGCCTCTTTGCTGTTCCTCAACAGGGCAGGGTTTGCGTTTACTCTTCCCTCTGTCGAGAATGCTTTTCCCCCAGATAACTACATGGTCCATGATCTCACTTCCATTCCCCAACTGAAAACTCGCCTGCCCGTGCCCTTGACCCCATCCTTCTCCATGAGCCTACCTGCCTGTATTTCCTCCCTCGCATTCATTATGACAGGGACAGGGGACAATGTTCCACGCACCTGCTTGTTCTCTGGCTCCCCAGTACAACGTCTGCCTCATCGGTGCAGGAGTCTGTCTTGCCCATTGCTGTATCCCCAGGACCTGGCGCTGTGCCTGGCATATAATAATACGCCCAATACATATCTCTTGAATTGCGCTGAATTAAAAGTGCAGGACACATCTGAAACTGGAGATTGCTTCAAAATAAAAATATACTTAAAAAATATTTTTAAAAGACTAGCACTCGGCAGGCCCACACGGAATCAGAATTCGGCACTGTCACTCCTTCCGTGATGGGAAGCTCACTCCCAACGGAGTGTGTCTGAGAATGTGAGGCCCGTGCCTTTTGTGGCTCCTTCAAAGCCCTAGTGCCAACACTGAGGACACAATGCCGAGGACAGAGCCCTGTGGGCCAGCTGGAGCAACCTCACTCAGGGTCATGGACAAACACACACAAGCATGCCCACGCAAACACCTCCATACAACAAATATTTACTGTGTATCTACTATCTTCGTGCCCTGGGGTAGGTGCTGGATGTGAGCAAAAACAGGATCAGAGCTCCTGTTTTTGTGTTTATGGTCCACTGGGGCAGCAGACTGAATTCAAACCATCTTCCACTTCTCTGTGCTGGACATATACAGACAGAGACGTGTGCACAGTGTCCACACATGTGACCCTCAGGCAAAAGTCCCTCCTACATAGGGTTACTTTGGGGGTCAATTGGAAATTATATAACAGGGTCCCAGTCCTCAGAAGGCCTCCTTGAAGAGGTGGTGGTTGAGCAAAGGCCTACAGATGAGTGGGCAATTACCAGGGAGAACAGCGTGTGCAAAGGCCCTGAGGTTGCAAGACGTTTGGTTCCATGGAGAAACAGAGAGGAGGTCAGTATGTCTGGAGCTTAGAGAGTGAGGGCTGCCGGGACGTGAGACCAGGAAGGCGTTCAGGGGCCAGGCCACTAGGGCCTCACGGTGAGGATGAGGCCTGAGGTCTTTATGCTTAGAGCAGTGGGAGCCACTGACGGTTTACAGCAAGGCAGGTGAAGTGATGCAGCTTGGGTTGGGCATGATGGCCGAATGAAAAATCACTGGGGGGCAGGGGGCTGAGACGTGGAGCTGGGAGGCCCTGGGAGGATGATGCGGCCCCATCAGAGAGCCAACGGCAGGCTCAGAGTCACAAGGCTGGGCCGAGAAGGATAGGCAGTCACAGCACGAGAGGGGTCACAAACCACGAACACGGCCCACGTGTGCAGGCGGCACCCACGGGCCAGAGCGCACACACCCCTCTGCGGCTGGGGCCCGGCCTGCCGAGCAGGTTCCCCACGCTCCCCAGCAACCCCCCCCCCCCACATGTGGGCAAGCTGTTCTCATGAACTCACTTGGCACCTTTATTAAGCATCAGCCGCACTCACGCCCTGGGGCGCGGTGGTGGCGGCAGGCCAGGGGCCCAGGCGGCCTGGGTCACTTGTCCACCTGCTTGAGCTGCTCCTTGCCATTGATGGTCACGGACCTGAGCCGCCCGTCCTCCTCCACCTCCACGCGCTCCTGCCCGTTCTCCATGATGCGCTTGGTGGTGACCTTGTGTCCGTTGACCAGCTCGGTGGACGACATCACCGACTTGAACCCCGAGCTGCCGGAGCCCCCGAAGGAGGTGGACGAGAAGGTGGTGTGGCTGGCACCGCCACCCCGGCTCAGGGCGTCGAAGGACGAGAAGGCTTCCATGAAGGCCGGGAACTCGCCGAAGCCGGCCGAGAAGGCCCCCCTCAGGCCGTGGCCCTGGCCAGCGCGGTTGCTGTTGAAAGGGGTGTCCCAGAAGTCGAACGAGAAGGGGTCCAGGCCGCCAAAAAACTCGCGGAAGATGTCCTCGGGGTTACGGAAGGTGTAGCCGGTGTCGAAGGGGCTGCTGTGGGGGGTGCTGGCCCCGCCACCGGCCCGCCAGCTGTTGCAGCCTGCTCGGTCGTACACGGAGCGCTTCTTGGAGTCGGACAGCACCTCGTAGGCCTCGGACACCTGCTTGAACTTCTTCTCAGCCTCCTCCTTGTTGTCGGGGTTCTTGTCCGGGTGCCAGCGCAAGGCCAGCTTGCGGTAGGCCTTCTTGATGTCCTCTGGGGAGGCGCTCGCCTGCACCCCCAGCACTTCGTAATAGTTGGCCATGTCGAGGCGGGGGTGGGGAGAAGGGGGAGGCAAAGGTGGGGGAGAAGGCGAGGTGGGCACCGGTGGCCTGGGTGGCAGGGATGGGCTCAGAGGAGGCAGCAGCTGGTGTGGCTCCCTCAGCGGGGGGGGGGGGGGGGGGGGGGGGCCTTGCTGGAATCTACTGGCTCCGGGCGTGGGTCTGCCCAGTGAGTCTACCCTTTCATAGTACCAGTTCTCAGGGACAGGTGGGTGCCTCCACTGACAGGGGGAGGGGGAGGGAGCACTGCCACAGTGGGGCCAGGCCAGGGGCAGGCCCCCCTGCGGAGCAGAGGCTGAGCCCTTTGTGACATCAGCCCCCCCCCGGGGGCGGGGCAAATCCCCCAGCTCTGGACCTGGCCTGCCCCTGCCAAAGAGGTGGACACCTTGGTGGGCCTGGAATTTGGAGTTTGGTCACGCTGGGTCTGTTGGCTGAGCTCCTGGGAGCCAAGGAGTAGAGGCAGAATCTGTCGCAGGATCGGGCCTAGGTGCGCCTTGGTCAGGGAGGGGGAGGGAGGCCTTCCTGCCATAGGCCCACTTAGCCCGCTGGCTGGGTTGTTGGGATGGAGTGAGGGGGCCCGAAGTGGGGAATCTGGCAGGGAGGCAGGCGCGGGAATTCATTCTTCTTGTACCCCTTAATCGGGTCAGATCCTCAGAGGTCAGCCCCACAAAGGCAGGGGTGTTCCGTGCCTGGCGATCAGTAAATGTTTGTTTAATGACTGAGGCTCAGAGACATGCAGGATGTACTCAGGGTCACACAGCAGGTCAGTGAGAGAGAGACAGAGGCAAACCCAGGGCTGTCTGAGGACAGCAAATGGAAAGAAGCATTCCGCGCAACTCTGGAAGAAAGAGAAATCGGGATTGATAATGGGTGTAGTGGGTTAGATCGTGGCCTCCCCAAAAGCTACGTCCCTGTCCTAATCGCTGGAACCTGTGAATGTGATCTTATTTGGAGGAGAGATCTTTGCAGATGTAATTAAATTAGGGGTGTCGAGATGAGAGCATCCTGGATTATCAAGTGTCCTTACAGAGACATACAGAACAGAGGGGTAGCAGTGTGGCGCAGGGAGAGCCCGAAGTCGCCAGAGGCCAGAGGGAAGGTATGCGGCCCTGTGACACCTTGCTCGTGGACTTCCGGCCTCCAGGACTGTAAGAGGTTACATTTCTGCCGTTTGGGGCTTTTGTTCTTTTTTTTTTTTTTTTAAGTTTATTTATTTGTGAGAAAGACAGAGACAGCATGAGTGGGGGAGGCATAGGGAGCGAGGGAGACACAGAATCCCAAGCAGACTCCACACTGTCAACACAGAACCTGACGCGTGGCTCGAACTCACGGACCGTGAGATCATGACCTGCGCTGAAACTGAGAGTCAAACGCTTAACCGACTGAGCCACCCAGGCGCCCCTCTGTTAAGTCACCCAGTTTGTGACTTAGTAAGCTAGCAAGGTGAGTGAGGTAACCACAGGTTCCTAGGTATTTACATTTCCTTAATTCTTGCTCCCATGGGGGATCGTACTTAGAATTAGCAAGGAACTATACTGATTTACTGATTGACGTCTCTTACTCCCTTCCCCTCACCCCCCTCCAGTTGGGGTGGAACACAGGCTAAACTGCCTAGTAAGCGCATCCGCGAGGAGAGAGCTGTTGTGATCACTAAGTCCTACCTAAGAAGGCATTCCTGGGGCGCCTGGGTGGCTCAGTCGGTTAAGTGTCTGACTTCAGCTCTGGTCATGATCTCACGCTTCCTGGGTTCAAGCCCTGAGTCGGGCTCTGTGCTGACGGCTCAGAGCCTGGAGCCTGCTTCGGATTCTGTCTGTCTCTCTCTCTCTCTCTCTCTCTGCCCCTCTCCCGCTTGCACTCTGTGTCTCAAAAATAAATAAATGTAATAAAAAAAATTTTTAAGAAGGCATTCCTCTGCCTTCTCTCCTTCCTTCCTTCCCTGCCCGTCTTCCTTTCTCTAGTCCCTACCCCATACCCCTGTCTGTACTCTTCTCTCTCTTTCTCTCTTCCTTCCCTTCCTGTCAGTGCTCCGCTCCCAGAACCTAACAGGGAACAGCAGGTTCTGGCCAATCCCAAATGCCAGGAGGTGGAACACAGAATCTGGAGACACTTTGCAAGCCTGACCTAGAATGAGAGACGCTGTCACCCCCATACACCTCCCCAGGAGCAGGCCTTGTCCTCTGTGCCCCCATGTCCATCTGCCACATGGGCTGACACCTAACACATATCACTCAGTAGAGGAAATAGACAACCGAGAATAAGTCCACTGAGTGTAGCTACAGATGAAAACGCTTCTTTATTTTTGTAACTGTTTCTGTCACTGCAGTCACAGCCTGTTCTCGACGGGCCTGCCCATTGGAGCTGGGGAAAGCTGCCTGCCTGCCCAATTCTCGGTGACGACTGTGGGGACAGTGATGGCAAAGGGGGTGTGTGGTGGCCAGTAAGGCATCATTAACATGGTGGAGGTGAGTAGGGTAGCATTTCTGACGTGGAGGCAGTGGTGAGGGTGAGAGTAAGTATGACGGTGATAGTGGAGTTGATAATGACAGACAAGGTGCTGGTGGTGGTGACACTGACCCTGGACGTGTAACAATGGACGGGATGGACGGTCATTGGGCACCATTGATAGTGACAGTGGAGGTGTGATGGGGAAGTGATGGAAAGGCTACTATTGGGGAGGGTGGTCACGGCAGCCATGGTCCTGGAGGTGGTGACGTTGGTGACGGTGATGGTGACGAAGGCAATGGAGTAGAGGAAGTTGCGTGTTGTACAGCTTTGCTTTGGTAACAACCCCCACATCCCAGAGCCTTATGACAGCCATTTAGGCCTTGCCCACTTCTGTCAGCTGCTGGGGTTCCAACTCGTACGTCTTCTCATCTGGGATTCCGAATGAGGAAGGGCTCCGGTCTGGAACGTGGCGTTCTCGTGGCAGAGAGGGTGGAAGAAAGAGCCGGGCGAAAGGCAGAGTGCCTCTGGAAACTTCTCCCGGGATGGGATGTACATCACCCTTGCTCCTGCCATGAGGCCAAGGCCAGCATCAGCGAGGTGGGGAATGGCACTCCTTCAGGAAGGGTCCGCATGTCTCAGGCTACAGGTGGGGAGGCACAATCCTCTTAGGGAGTGGGTGATCCTGCAGCATGCGGGGGGTGGGGGGTGGCCCTGGTGCTGCTGGCGATGGCAATGCTCTGGTGACTGAAGCGCTGCTCAACACGACAGGACCTGTGACAGCAATGGAGGGCTTGCTGACAACAGTCACGATGTGCTCTAGCTACGGTGTTGATGCTGATGGTGATGAAGCAGCAGGTGCGGTGTCCTGGAGTTTCTGTTGCTAACCCAGTGTTGCCGCCATCCTCCTCCATGGTCCCCTCGGCGTCCTAGAAAATTCGGGAAGATTTTCCAGAATCCCCTTCCCCATGTGGTTCCAGGGTGGAGTCTGCCAATGCATGAGCTACGGAAAGCGGAGGAGAGAGAGGCCGTTGTGGGCCGATGGCAACTGGAGGTCTGCAGGAAGTTCTGGGCAACCCTCTGAGAACCCCCCCCCCCCCACTTCAGAGATGCAGGCTGAGATGCCCAGGGGCGGGGCGGCAGGGGTGGGGGGCTTCCCGGAAGATCGTGAGATTCCAGCAGCTTCCAGGCAAACTCTTAAGATCTCGCCACTTTGGGGCAGCAGACCAAGACCGTCAGCGATGCCTCGTTTCCCTGATCTTTACGTGCCCAGGTCGTCCCCTGGTCGTGAAAACTCACACTTTGTGTCTTCATACCTGTCACGGTCAGCAGCTGTGTGCACGCGGTCATGGTGACAGTGGCTCAGGGGAAGGTGGTGTGGGCGGTGGGAGTGACAGACGTGACAATGACGGTGGGCATGAGGAGGGAGGTGGGCAGTGGGGACACTGGGCCAGGTGACACTGGTGGTGACATGGGTGGTGGTGATGACAGTAATGGTAGCGGCAGTGACGGTAGCAATGGTGTCGTGGCGAGGGTGACACTGGCTAAGACGAAGATGGTGTTGGTGACACTAATGGCGGTGACGTGGGTCAGCGTAACGTGAACACTGTTGAGGTGGAGGCGGGTGGTGACGGTGGCGGTGGCGTCAGAGGCGGGCTGTGGCGGTGGTGACGGTGTGATGATAGTGACCTGGTGCGATCGCTGGCGATACTGGAGGAGGCGGGGACGGTCATAATGGCGATGGTAACAGCGATGGTGGGGAAGAGGGAGGTTGATGGTGGACATAGGGATGGTCATACGTTTATGGTGATGCTAATGGGGTCATGCAACATCCGTCGGGGAGTTGGTGGCAATGGCACCACTACAGGAGACGCCTGAGGGTCCCATGGCCACGCAAGCAGGACGCTGTGTGGCTGGTTACATCCAATTAAGAGACAAGGGACCGAGGATGATGAGATGCTTCCCTCGACCCAGGGTCCCCTCTGCCTGCCTTGCCTGAGACTTGACCTGTAATGTCTTTGCAAAGAGGAATTTTCCTGTGGTCCCGGAGCTCCCCCAGCAAAGATCAGCACTGTTCTGACCCCAGGCCCTGTGCTCAGCCTGAGGCCCCACCCTAGGGTGGTCCGTCTGTAGGAGGCAGCGAGGATGGAGACAGGGCTGGAGACCCCCAGGGTTCAGGGCTGTCCCAGGGCTTATAGGATGGGCATACAACACAGAGGCAGATCTCAGCTGCTCATTGCCCAAGGAGCCCAGAAGATGGGGGGCCCTCTCCAGCTTACCAAGGACGAGGTGGGGCGAGCTTCCTACAGACGAAGGTGTGGAACTTGGCAGAGGTGATTTTCCCTGCCGAAAATGGTTCTGAGTCGTGTCCTCTGAAATCCTAAGACCAAAAGTGTTAAGAGCAGAGGCGTCTGGGTCCCTCCCCAGGGCCTGCGTGAGGACACAGGGATGTGCAGGCATGACTTGAGCTCAGCCCCCACAGCCTTGACCACCACTGGCTGCTCACTTTCCCTCTCTGACCCTTGCTGTCCTCATTCACCGGTGCGGTGGGAAAACTCCTCCCCGTCAGGACTGCCTCCTCCCTGGGGAGCCAGACTAACCTCCCTGGCTTGCGGCCTCTGTGTCCCCAGTCTGAGGCCCACCCTCAGGGCCTCAGGCGGGCCTGCCTGCCCCCTGCAAGCCATGGCCTGGGAAGAGAAAGAGGACCTTGGGTGACCAGGTGATCGCAGGAAGAGCCTGATCCAGTGCATGCACGGGGAGGCCCAGAGAGGGCAGGGCACAACCAAGGTCACACAGCGGTCCCAGGAACCCTCCCCAGGGCGAGCTGATGGAGGCCGATTAGGCAGCCAATTGGTATTCTGAGCAGCCAGAGGCCCCTCTCTGTCTCTGTAATTAATGGAGTGGCTTTTTAAAAGGATTCTAATCACCCTCGATCCTATCTTCTTATCACTAGCGTTCCTAATTAGATGATCCTGGCAGTCACTCGGCTAATTCCCTCCAGCCTCATGCAGCCCTGCCCAGCCCGGGGCAGCCCACCCCACCCCCCCAGTCCACCCCAGCCCAGCCAGATGGGCAGTCCGGGCCTTCTCTCCCCTCAGGGCCCCTGGTTCTCTAACTGCATTACCTTCAGGATGGATGGGTGACAGCGATGGATGGGCCACTGGATGGACAGTGACAGGTGAGTGAAGGGACTGAATGATGGACAGCTATAAGGGTGGCTAGATGGTTGAACAGAAAACTGGGAGGTTCAGAGCTCAGCCTGTCAGGTCAGACAGCTCTGCCATTTACCAGCTGTGTGTTCTTGGGGAAGTCACTTAACCTCTCTGTGTCTCACTTTCTACATCTCATCTGTAAAGTGGGAATAATAATAGCATTTCCTCATAGGATTGCTGTGAGAACAGCTTAGAACAGAGAAAAGGCTGTGTATGTGGGTTTGCTAGCCTAACGGGTGGATAGACGGATGGATGGAAGAACAGACAGACAGATGAATGAAGGGAAGTGGTAGTAGATGGACAGGTCTGTGGAAGGATGGGTAGAAGGGTCGATGAGCATATAAACTGGTGCGCTGATGGAGGGCTGGTCAGGTGGTGGGTTACTAGACAGGTAGAAGAGACAGTGAACGCCCAGTGCCAGGCAGGGAGGCGTGGGAAGGGTGGGCAGCCTCTCTTCTTCTCCAGAGGTAACAGAACAATCTCAGCTTAGGTCTTGACACAGACGTGGCTCAGACCTGCTTTCCCTCCCCCAAGACATCCAGGAAAGTGTCTTGTTCAACCCTCCTGGCCCGTGGTAATGGGTGCCCACTGGGTCCCCAGGATCCTTTCCCCTCAACCCCTACCTGGGTAACACCCTTCCTGGTGGTGGTCCACGTGGTCTCTGGAAGCTCAGTTCTAGCCTCCAGTGGAAGGTTACTGCCTGAGCAAAGGCATCATTTGTGGGGACCCTCCCCCGCCGAGTTCCAAAGTGCACCAGCCTGTTAGGGCAGCCACTCTCCTCCCTCCACCCATAGTGCCCTAGTCTTCAGCCCATACCTGTATGGGGCAACTCTAGGCAGAGCTCTGATCCCACTTCCAACAGCTCATCCTAAGCCTCCAGGAGGATTCAACCCCCACTGCCTACATACACACCATGGACCTCTGTAGCTTCTGGAATGTGGGGCATCCTGGGTCTTTCTGGAAAGAGTATAGAACAAAGAAGCCTGAAGTATCTTCCAGAGTCAATACCTACATGCATATGTGCACATTCATACCAGCAATCATCCACACACTTATCACCCACTTACCCATCTATCCATCTATCCATCCATCCATCCACCTATCCATCTACCCACCTATCCATCCATCCATCCATCCATCCATCCACCTATCCATCTACCCACCTATCCATCCATCCATCCATCCATCCATCCATCCATCCACCTATCCATCCATCCATCCATCCATCCATCCATCCATCCACCTATCCATCCATCCATCCATCCATCCACCTATCCATCTACCCACCTATCCATCCATCCATCCATCCATCCATCCATCCATCCACCTATCCATCCATCCATCCATCCATCCATCCATCCATCCATCCACCCACCTATCCATCCATCCATCCATCCATCCATCCACCCATCCATCCATCCACGTATCCATCCATCCATCCATCCACCCATCCATCCATCCACGTATCCATCCATCCATCCATCCATCCACCTACCATCCACCCATCCATCCATCCATCCATCCATCCATCCACCTATCCATCCATCCATCTACCCATCCACCCATCCATCCACCTATCCATCCATCCATCCACTCATCCATCTATCCATCCATCCACCTATCCATCCATCCATCCATCTACCCATGCACCCATCCATCCACCTATCTATCTATCCATCCATCCATCCATCCACCCATCCACCCATCCACCCATCCATCCATCCACCCATCCATCCAGCCATCCATCCACCTATCCATCCATCCATCCACTCATCCACCTATCCATCCATCCATCCATCCATCCACCTATCCATCCATCCATCCATCCATCTACCCATCCACCCATCCATCTACCTATCCATCCATCCATCCATCCATCCACCTATCCATCCATCCATCCATCCATCCATCCACTTCCTCGTCCATCCATCTACCCATCCATTCATCCATCCATCCACTTACTCATCCAGCCAGCCAGCCCTTCATCTATCCATCCAACCACTTATCCCATATGTTTCTTGAGCACCTATGCATACATGTACTATAAGCCAGGCACTCCTCTGGGTGCTGCAGGTATATATGCCAGTGAACACACTAGCCAGGGCGTTGCCCTCATGGAGTTGACAGCTAGCGGGAGAGACACAAGAAACTAATAATAAATAAACATAATATAATGTCAGGTAGTGATAGCTGCCATGAGGAAAAACAAAGCAGAAGGAGGATGACAAGCCTTCTCTTTCAGACAGGGTAGGCAGATAGGGTCCCACCCACCTCCACATGCGTATCAGGCATCCATGCCCCCACGCAATATGTGTGTGCCTATACACACGAACACAAGTGTCCACGTGTGCACACAGGCACACAGGTGCCTCCCACAAGGCCTGCAGCCCTGCTGTGCATTGAGGGTACGGTGTCTCCAAAGATGTCCCTGCCCACCCACACTGGGGAGGTCTGGCCCACCTCTCTGGCCAGAACTGTTTCCTTCTTCCTCACCCTGACCTTCCCATATCCCCTCTCCAGGCCTGCTCACCGGGGTCCCAGCACACATCTGGGTTTCACTGGGTCAACTGGAGAAGGGCCTAGGTGACTGCCATGCAATTCGCAATTCAGATCCACACATCTTTCTGCGCTGGTGTAGGTACGAGCTGGAGACAGAGCAGAATTCAGCTGTGTCACCCACACCCACAGAGGGCCCTCCCAATCCCAGGCTGTGGGAAAGGAGCAGAGACCCACAAACACATGAAGGCAGCTGCAACAAGCATTGGGGACACCTGGGGTGACATCTGGGCAGGGCTTAAACAGGGCAGTTCCAGCAGGGTCTATTGAGAGAGGTGACATTAGCCTTTGGCTAGGGCCTCACACATGTGAAGGTCCTCGGATTTAGACTCTGGATGTCCTTTCCCAATGGTATAAATTGCTCGGTTGTGGAAAAAACAGTATTTCCAGGTGGGAAGAAAATGTTCATCATAGGGCTGTAAGCACTTTCAGACCACGGAGTGCATTATAAATGAATCTCTTCCTAAATCAGTGCTCTCAACAGGGTCAGCCCTCCCTCCCCAGGGGACAATGACAGGAGACATTTTTAATAGTCATGACAAGGGGGTAGGGTTGCTATTGGCATCTCGTGGGGTGGGGTCAGGGATGCCACCAAACATCCTACGAGGTACAGGACAACCTTCCGCCACAAATAATGATCCAGTCCCCAGCGTCAGTGCTATCGAGGTGGAGAACTCTGGTCTGAACCCTGAAGCCACCATTTGAAAAGTACAGTTATATTGCATTTGTGTTTTTACTGTGCCTAAGGCATTCATTTCTTTAATGTGAACGTTCAAAACATACAGGCGGTCTGTTCGGTTATTTATTTCTTAATAAAGCAGGGGCCTTGAAACGGGGGTGGTTTCACGCAGAGGGAGCAGCGAGCACAAAGCCTTGCGTGGTGGGAGAGCCTCGTCTGTGGTCTATTGTGCCTGGGACTGAGGAGACAATGAGGGGGCAGGGTCTATGAGGGTGCAAAGGTCATGCAAGCCTCGGATGCCAAACTCAAGAGCTTGGATCAGGTCCCGAGCTGGGTGGATTTGAAGCACAAGGAGAATGTGATCAATGGCATGTTCTAGAACAATCTCTCTACAACAATGGTGTTCCATTTCATGCCCAACAAACTGGTAACCATGTAAAAGGCTGACATTACCAAGTGCTGGCAAGGATGTGGATAGAGCAACAGGGATTCCCTGCCCTGCTGGTGGGAGTGTCAATGGGAACAGCGAGTCTGGAAAATTCTTTGGCCTTATCTTGGAGATGTGAGGGTACTAAATCCTTTGACTCAGCAATTCCACTTCTAGGCTTCTGTGCCCAGAGAAACCCTCATGCATGGCGGAGGGATGAGAACAGCAAGCATATGCTCTCTTTATAATACAACACAGGAAGGGGGTGCCTGGGTGGCTCAGTCGGTTGAGCATCCGACTTCGGCTCAGGTCATGATCTCACAGTCTGTGAGTTTGAGCCCCGCATCAGGCTCTGTGCTGACAGCTCGGAGTCTGGATCCTGCTTCAGATCTGTGTCTCCCCCTCTCTCTGCCCCTGCCCTGCTTGTTCTCTGTCTCTCTCTGTCTCTCTCTCTCTCTCTCCCTCTCTCTGAAAAATAACAAACATTAAAAAATTAAATAATAGAAAACAGGAGGATTGGCAAATACATTGTGTTATATTTATACGATGACATAGTATATACAGCAGCGAAACATGAATGGAACAGAACTTCATATATTCGTGTGAAAGAATATCATAAACGTGATAGTACACCAAAAAAAGTAAGTCATAGCAAAAAAAATCTACTGTTAAGATACCATTTTGCAAAATGTAAAAACCTGCAGAATAACGTGAGCTATGGCATAAGGATTCATACACATGTAGCAAAAAAAATGTAACCTACATGGGAGTCATCAAGCCCTAGCTACTTCAGGGAAGGAAGGCAGGTAAGAAGGTTCAGAGGGTTCAATACACCTGTAATGTTTTCTCTATTTTTTTGGGGGGGGGGTGTTAAATAAACTAAATGAGACAGAGCACAAGCAGGAGAGGAGCAGAGAGAGAGAGAGGAAGACACAGAATCCGAAGCAGAGTCCAGGCATCGAGCTGTCATCACAGAGCTCGACACGAGGCTCGAACCCACAAACCGCGAGATCACGACCTGACAGGAAGTCTGTCGCTTAACTGACTGAGCCACCCAGGCTCTGTGATGTTTTCTTTCTTAACCTGAGATGAGGGGGTGTCAGAGGGACTGCAAGCTGCCTCGGTTCTCCTGCCTCCTGGTGTCTGCAGCCTGGAAGGTAAGCAGGACCTGGGGCATGTATATCACCAACAGAATACGGCAAAAGTGATAGGCTGCCATTCCCGGGATTGCGGGACATTATATAAAACTCCCTGGTGTTGGCCACTCTCCTGCAGAGTGTCTGTGTGTTGCTGGCTTTGAAGGAGCAAGCTGCTGTGAATCCTACGGCCACAGGGTCCTCGGTTGTGCCAGAACCTGAGCGAGGTTGGTAGCAGAGCAGACCCTTCCCTAGTTAAGCCTCTGCCGAGACCCCAGTCCTGGTCAATGCCTTGAGGGCAGCCTTGTGGCACCCCACTAAGCCACGCCTGGGCTTCTGCACTGTGTGAGTGGTCTTAAGCTGCCGAGTCTGGGATTTGCTGTGCAGCTTAGAAAACTAGGGCCGCCCGGGGGGCTCAGTCGGTTGAGCGTCCGACTTCAGCTCAGGTCATGATCTCACAGTTCGTGGGTTCGAGCCCCATATCCGGCTCTATGTTGACGGCTCAGAGCCCAAAGCCTACTTTGGATTCTGTGTCTCCCTCTCTCCATGCCCCTCCCCTGCTCGTGTTCCCTCTCTCTCTCTCAAAAATAAATAAACATTAAAAAAAATTTTTTTTTAAAGAAAGCCAATAACTGGGGGGGTACCATGGTATTTATTCTAGTATTAGCTATCTTTGTGGGTGTTTGAAATATTTCATCGTTGAAATAAAAAGGTTAAGAAAGATCCCTTTGGCGGAAGAGACAAGTTGCAGGGCACCAGCCGGGGGCAAGGGCCAGGGAGGAGGCTGGCGCCATAGCAGGCGAAGGGACAGCACGGGGCAGTGTGAGGTGCAGAGGAGACGCTCCGATGCTGTCCGGACGGTACCGGCAGTGGTGCAGTGTGATGTGCGCTTGTGTAAAAACGTCCCCTCCGTTCCTGAGTTCTGAGGAAAGGGAGGGGCCCGTCCCAGCAGCCCCTCAAAGCCTGGGAGACCTGGATCACAGCCCCCACCCCAAATCAGTACAGCCAAACCCGGGTGGGAGGGGCGGGGAGAAGGAGAGGGACAGTGTTTTCCCAGGGTCCCCGAGGGAGCCCCGCAGTGCGGGCTGGGGAGGGACAGATGGGACGGCGGAAGGAAACAGCTGCAAAGGGTCCGCCAAGTCCCCTCTTCAAGAAGGAAACCCCCCCACCGCTAGCCTGCATACCAGAGGGAGCCATCCTGTTCTCCCCCATCCCCAGGAAATGAGACCCCCATCCCTGCCTGGCCCTCAGTTTCCCCAGCTGTACAGGAGGGATGATCTGTGGGGACCCCGACTGGCTGGGGACAGGCTGGGGGGGTGGGAAATACTGAAAACACCTACTAAGTAGCCAGGTATATCCCACGGGCACTCCTAAGGGACCCTGACAGCCTTAGGGGATGTGTGGGAAGGAAGAACAGGAAGGTCAGGCGGCTTGCCCACTTCTAGGAGTAGAGAAGGACACTGAGTAGGAGTAGAGACACTTCTAGTGGAGAAGGGAACTCTGTCTGAAGAGCAGTGGGCTGAAATAGCATCAGAAGGATATCTCCTTGCTAGGTAGGCTCTCCAAGGACTGAGACCCCTTGGCCCCCTCATCCGTAAAACAACCCTGCAAGGTGTGGTCACGTTTTACTGGTGAGGAGTCAGGATTCAGAGAAGCTAATCCACTTCCTTAGGGCTGCACAGCAAGGGAGAGGCAAGGGTGTCCGCACCACACCCAGGCCTTGTCCTTGAGGGACATCGGTTAGGGCCTGGGGAGGCCCTGGAGGGCTAAGGAAAAGGAGAACTCAAGGTTTTCTCTAGGCTCTCTGGGGTTTTGAAGGATGAAGGGGAGGACATCTCAGGGAGAAAGACCAGTCAGAAATAAGGCAGAGAAAAGAACACAGGTGTTTGTGACGATGCTTTATTTTTTATGTTACAAAGGCGGCAAAAAGTCGTGACACAGTAAAATAATAGCACAGGGGCATCTGGGGGGCTCAGGCAGTTGAGTATCCCACTCTTAACTTTGGCTCAGGTCATGATCCCAAGGTAGTGGGATCAAACCCCTGTCTGACTCCACAAGATTCTCTCTCTCCCTCTGCCCATCTCTCTCTCTCTCTCTTTCTTAAAGTTAAAAAGAATAATAATAATAGCACAAGTTTATAAAGTCAAAAATTACCCTCTCCCCCATCCCCAGACTATCACACTTCCCCAAACTAACAACTATTATTCACCAGGTATGTATCTTCCCTCATTATTTTCCACATCTACACAAATATTTAAAATTTTTTTTCTAACGTTTATGCATTTTTGAGAGACAGAGAGAGACATGGTGTGAGTGGGCGAGGGGCAGAGAGAGAGGGAGATGCAGAATCCGAAGCAGGCTCCAGGCTCTGACCTGACGCAGGGCTCGAACCCGTGTACTTTTCCTGAGGGGAAAGATGGAGAAATGGCCCTGCAGACATAAGAGTCCCCTCAGAACCAGACCTTCTGCCCATTTTTAAGTGACTCACCTGACTCAAAATCGTTTGCAACGCACCTATACGTTTGCAAAACATCATGCAGCCAAGCAAAATTTGTCTGCTGGCTGGATAAGGCCGCATGCTGCTGGTTTCAGATCTCTGAGTTAGGTGTTCCCTCAGTGAGATGCTAACCAGTGAGTTTTTCCAACTCCCCTTGCTTGAATAATCCTTCCCCCTTGCACTGACTCAGGATACCTCCTTCATCATCCACGATCTTGTAAATCCTAGGGTCTATTTTGGGCTTACTGGAGTCTGAGCCACTGATCTCCTGATTCTTACAGTAGAACCACAAGGTTTGAAAGATTGTGATTGGGACACCTGGGTGATTCAGTCAGTTAAGCGGCCGACTTCAGCTCAGGTCATGATCTCGCGGTTCGTGGGTTCGAGCCCCGCGTCGAGCTCTGTGCTGACAGCTCAGAGCCTGGAGCCTGCTTCGGATTCTGCGTGTCCCTCTCTCTCTGCCCCTCCCCTGCTTGCACTCTGTCTCTGTCTCTCAAAAATAAATTAAAAAACATAGAAAGAAAGAAAGAAAGAAAGAAAGAAAAAAGAGATTGTGATCATAGAATCTTGTTTAATATTGGAATGCTTTACACATACACCTCGCTTTTATGTTCCTTAATTTTCTGCCTTGTGCTGGTCTTGTTAGTTTTTGCAGATGAAGTTTGGAATTATTTTATCATTTTGCTTTAAAAAAAAAAAAACCCACACACAGTGGACTTTTGATCTACTGCCTGGTGCTATGCAGTCACTTAGGGCAGTCCACTCACCTTAGGAGAAGCTCTCTGGGTGTTTGCCTTCTTCCTTGCCTCTCGGGGGATTCGTCCTTCCTTTCCATCAGGTGGATGGCAGACATTCCTCCCAAATCTTATTCCCCTGGGGCAGTGTCCACTGATTGTTTCTAGTGGTGGTCACCAGGAGGTGGGAGGAATTTCTGGGGAAGGACTGAGATGGTCTCTATGAATTACAAAGGGGGCTTGGTTTCTCACTACAGAAAATGGGAATAAGAAGCTGGGCCTGGAAGCGTCTCTGTAGAAGGAAGGGAGGAAGGGGCCCCGGGCCAGCCAGCCCCACCTGGGTGCAAACAGATGGAACAAAGGCCAACCCACCCCAGGCGCCCTGGCGCCAGGCCCCCGCGGAATCATAAAGGCACCATCTCCCAGCTGAGGCGGCCACTTGCGACACTTGGCCTGCCTGCCTGCCCTGCCCTGCCCTGCCCGGGAGCTTTGAGGCCACAGAATCGAAACTATTTACCCGCACAATGACTCGGGCAGCAGGAGTCATTGTTAGCACTGATTATTTTATGGAAGAGGGAACAGAAACTGTAGTGGCACGAGTGTCTGGGGCTTGAACTTAGGGCCTCCGAAGCCACCATACCTCCCCCGCTCCTGGTGGTCGCTCACCGGACACCATCCCTACCCCCACAGTCTTCCCCAGCTCTGGCTGCTGCCTTTGTCAGAAACAACCCCTTCCCTCCGTGAGTTTCCTGGCAGCCAGAGAGAGCGGATTCATGGGGACAACAAGACGTGTGTGTTTTGTCCCCACCAGAACGCCAACAACTACCAGGGTCGACAAACATTTGGGAGAAGTGAATGAATCCATTCGACGGACATTTGGGAAGCACCTACTGCAGGCCCATTAGAGACAATGGAGACCCAAGAGTGACAGACACAGTCCCTGCTCTCTTGGACCTGACATGGCAGGGAGAGGGGATCCGCTCCTCTGTTTATTTCTTGCTGGCTGCTTCTGGCACTGGGTGCTCCCAAAATATTGCTTGGCAGTAGGAAAGAAATAAGACCAGGGTAGAGAAACAAGGGTGGGCAGGGGGTTCTTTCTGCGGTTCTTCTGGGCTCTGGGTTCTGGTCTTCAGGTCCAGCTCGGGGATGTAGAGTCTAGGCCTTGGGCTCCACGTCCTTGGTGCTACACTCTGGGTTCCGAGCCCCACGCTCTAGGCTGTGAATTTGCGGGGTCCATGCTCAGGTCCCTAGGTCCTGGGCTCCGTGTTCTGGGATCTGGATTCTGAGGTTCAAGTTCGAAGCCACCATCTCAGAGTTCTTGGATGTAAGTTCTGGATTCTGAGCTCCAAGTTCTAAATTCTGGATTTGGGAGGACAGGAGCTGTGCTCTGTTTTGGGTCTGCTTCCTGAGTACTGGGGTACAGAGTTGTGGACTCAAAACTCTGGACTCCCAGGTTCTGGTTCTGGATTTGGGGCCAGGTAATAGCATTGTTTGCCCGAGGCCAGGTAGAGTCGTTACTGCGTCAACTGCTCACGGGGAAGAATTCTTGTTTGTTTCATCGGGTGGTGTAGCCCCCGTGCCTAGAACACGGCCAGGTGTGGACGAAGGGATCAGCAGGCACACATACGTGCTCACTTGAGTACGTGATCATATAGACACACAATCCCGCCGTCAAGAGCCAGGGCACAGAAGGGCACGACCATCCCTGCCCTCAGTGTGGGTATAGTAGCTGATGGGGGAGGGTGGGCCAGAATGCTGTGAGCTGGGGAAGGGCTGAGAAAGCCACTGTGGATTCAGATGGGCAGGCAAGTGCACATCCAGCTACACACCAGGTCAGTTCCCGCCTGCTCTAGGTGTCCATTCTACAGGAAAAGGACGTGTGCAGGGTGGTGGCGGCAGAGCAGGAGCAGAGGGCTCCTGAGTCAGAGACCCAGGGATGCTCCTCCCACTCTGTCCTGCTGGGCTGAGGTATCTGGGACTTCACAGGAGGCATGCTGGCCTCCACGGGACTATTGCTTCCCCGGCCCCAAGCAAGCACCCTGCCAGCACCGGCAGTCTGCAGTGGGAAGAGTGACAGGAGGGCCTCCTGGCTCACGTAGACATCAGGGCTGCCAGAGAACAAGGAGGTTGGCCATCAGAAAGCCTAATCGTCAAGGACTCAGGGTACCAGAGATGGTGATTAGGGCCAAAAGGAATCATCCATCAGAGACATATGAATAGAGTAATGTAATTAGAGACAGTGGCGTCATGGGAGATGACATCATTCAAGCACGTGATCAGAGGTGGTGGCTGTACATTGAGGATCAGGAGGTAGTGTTCAGAGGTCTTGGTGATCAGCATGATCGTTGATTGCATATATCATTCATCATTGTTCTGGGACATGGGGGACTGAGGGTGTGAGCCACAAGAACGTTTGTGAAGGAAGCATCTGGTGCTCATATTCTTGACGACTGAATGCAGAGGGGACATCAGTGATCACATTCAAGGGCTAGAGACATCCAGAGATCCTGGTGGTGGGTGATCTACTGGGGACCAAAGGCAGCAATGGTTAGAGAATTTAGTGACCGGAGACACAGGTGACTGGTGATACCGATGACCAGGGGGCTGGCAGTCAGTGTTCCTGGTGATCAGGATATAAGGGACACTGGTCGTAAGGGTCCTGGAAGATAAGACTCCACAACCCCTATGCTGGACACTAGAAAGCTGGGTGATTAGCACTGAGGAGACAGGGATGTTGGGCACCAGAGCCACTGGTGACCACACGGACAGTCAAGAAAATGTGGTAGAAGAGGATCCCATGATCAGTGATATTGGTCATCAGGCACCTTGTTGGTTAGAGATGTTGGCGACCGGAGACAAGTGACCAAAGTCATTGTTAAGGAGACACCGGTGAGGAAAATAGTGTGATTGGTGATATTGGAGACACATGTGAGTGCTCAGATCTATCAACTATTAGAAAACCATTGATCAGTGACGTTGATGGTCATGCTTCTTGGTGAACTAGGACACTGATGACTGAGTGCATTGGGGACCAGCACAATTGGAAATCAGGAACATGAGTGACAAGAGGCACCAGTGACCACAACATGGTGAATAGAAGTACTGGGAAAACGCAGTGATGGTCAGAGATGTTGGTGCCAGACACACTGAATATAAATATCGATGAATAGAGGTGCTGATCGGTGGTAGGAGATACTCATGACCAGGTGTGTTACCAGCGAGCCAAAACAGTCCCTGGAGACCCTGGTGATCACATTTTGTGGCTGTCCTTGACCAGACATGTCACTGTCAGAGGCATTGATAAAACATTGGTTGACTTAGTGTTGGTGACCAGTGTTATAGTAATCAGATGTCACAGGCTCTGGTGATCAGACAGGTCACTGACCACGAATATCAGTCATGGTGGCTATCTCCAATGACCAACCTCGTTGAATGAGGATGACAGCAATCAATGACATCAGTGATCAAAAACACTGGTGATCAGGTTTGTCAATGAACAGGAATATTGAGGACCAGAGGACAGAAACAAGAGCTGATCATCTGGGAGGAAGTAGATGGGGACAGGGGCGGAGACAGTCTTCTACAAGAGCCCCAGGAAAAGGATCAGTGTGTAGGCCAAAGGCTGGAGAAACCATGGCCTCCCCTTGTATCCCCAGTATCCACCCAGCCATCAGGACCCCCAATGAGGTGACAATGAGGAAATTCAGATGGGAGCAATGCAGGGGAGGGGCATCAGGGTCTCAGACCCCAGTCAGACAGGAGCCCTTCTCTCCAAATCACTGGGCCGCAGAACCCGTTAGGTCTGACCACTAATCTCCACACACAGGACTCAGCAGCCTGGGAGCCCACAAGATCGGCCAGAGGCATTCACAAAAAGTATTTTATTATTCTTAACAGTATTCACTTCAAAGGAATAGGAGGATAGCATACAATTTTTTTACAGACAATATATAAATGTTGTACATAATTAACAATAACTTAGTTCACTAATCCAAAATAAAACAAGCCAAATAAAACATAAAAACAGAAAATACTGCGGATTCTTTTTCTTATGCGGATACTAGTACAAAATAAGTTACTTCTGGCTGTGGTGCCCCCGCAGCGATCGCCTACCCATATTGCACTTGGTCGACTACATCAGCACAATCCTGGTCCTGGGCCGGCCCTCGCCGGCCGCCGCACCCCACCACCTCCGCATACAGAATCTAAGCTCGGACACGGTTATGTACAGCTGTACCTTGGGAAGGATCCAGACAGCCACAGCAAAGCAGAGCACAACCCAGGCGTCTCCAGGGACCCCGGCAGGGTCGTGGCCTCTCCCTGGACCCACCCCCCAACTCCTGCCTCTGCCACCTGCCAGACCAGCCCCTGGAGGCCAAGAGCAGCCAAAGCCCCTCCCCAGGCCCCCAGCTCCCCGTTCGAGGGCTGTGGGATCCAAGAACTTTTCCAAAAATAATTGTGAAGCTACAGCCTTGGTTTGTAGGTTTTATTCCTTTCCACAGCAAGGGCTTCCGTGGCAACGTACAATTGACTGGACCCAAAATGAGTTTAAAAATAAAACAACTAACTCCTCAGCGAGTTAAGCTTATGCAGTCTTTTGTATATATATATATTTTTTTTCTTTTGTCTCAGAGTGGGAGGGAAGGGGGTCGAGGGGTGAGCAGAAAAAGGATGTTATGTACAGGGGTCCACCTGGCAGAGGAGTCAGGCTGTGGCTCAGGCTCGTTAAGGGGACACGGGTCACACCAGCTTCGGCCTCAGAGCCAGGGGAGCGATCTGGGAGACATTTCCCCTCTCAAGAAAATGTTGTTTCCTTCCTGTGACCCAGCCCTGGCCTGGGAATCTGCGCAGGACCGCCCATGATTGTCTCTGCCCTCCAGGGCCGGGCCGCCAGGGCACACACCGCTCAGCCTCCCTGGGCCGGTGGTGGTCCGGCTATACTGGCTCAGCCCAACCTGAGCTCCAGCTGTTTCAGAGAGGGAAGCCAGAGGGGAAGGTGCGGGCCGAGGGCCCCGCACACCTGCCCCCAGAGCCCTAGCAAGCAGGTGGGCCAAGCGGTACTTGGCGCAAAAAGACCCAGAGAACCTAGGGCAGCTCGGACCTCCAAGTCTCCCAGTCCTTGTTAGAAACAAGAGCAAAATAAATTACTTTTGCCTACTCCCTTCTCCTCCCAAAAACGGTCTTCTTCATTTGTCCCCTGCCTCCCTCCTTTTCTCTTCAAAAAGTTGTCCGTTCTGTTCTCCAAACAATCGTCCGTGATGGAAACCCCACCTGGGCAGGAAGCCGGGCCAAGGCCGCCCCCCAGCCTGGGTGAGGATCTTCACCGTGACCGCTGACGGCCGAGTGGAGCGCCCACAGGAGAGGCAGCTTGGGGCTCCGACTGGGCTGGCGGGAGTGCCATCAGTCTTCAGGGAAGGGCAGGCAGCTAAGGGTTTGCCCCCACCCCACCCTGCCTAGGGGTGCCCAGCCTCGCACCGCGGGCCACCCTCCTCGGCATCCATCCGTCCATTTGTGGGGGGCCGTCCCTAGCCCATGGCGGTCACCATGCTGGATGGGTGGGGGTGGCCAAAGGAGAGACTGGAGGAGGGGTGGATGGGCGTTGGGGTGGGCAAGATGTGTCCCGAGTGGCTGAAGGGTGGGAGGTGGCCCACGGGCGCCATGTGTCCAGCCAGGGCGGCGGCGCTGAAGGGGGAGGCCTTCTCCTGCATGCACTTGGACAGCTCCTCGAAGCACTCTGCACCTTTCTTGTTCTTCTTGGACTTGGTGGACATCTTCCGGTTCCTAGTCTGGATCCCTTCCTTCTTCATGGTCAGCGGCCTGTTCACCTGGGGGCAACCACAAAACCGTCAGGGGGGGTCTAGTTCCCTTCCCAGAACAAGACCCCACCCCCCAGCTTCCACGTGGCGCCAAAGGCGGGTCTGGGCTCTGGACCCCACTTGCAAACGCCCTCGGCCTGCCAGGGTCTTCCCATCAGCCTGCCGCCCTTTCAAGAAAGGTCTCTTTCACTGGGTGGGACCGGCAGGCCAGGCCGTTGAGCCCACTAAGTGCCAGCACTGCCCCCCCATCGACACAACCGAACTCCACACCCACCTTTTGTTTTAAAAAGACACCACTTCCCCAGACCGCTGCCTTGGAGGCCACACTTGCAGCCAGCTTGCCCCCTCTTATGGGAAGCCCTTCTGGCACTTGGGGCTTGCCCGCGGGGGGAACAGCCGCCTCCCAAGCCAAGCCACGCTGGAGATTGTGGCTGGGGCCCCGCGCTTGGCAGCACAAAGAGCCGCGGTCCCCGGGGAGGGGCGGGGCGGGCCGGGGAGGGGCGGACTCACATTGTGCAGCTTGTAGTAGAGGCCACAGGCGTTGCAGACAGGGTCCCCGTTGGCGTTTCGGCGCCATAAGGTGGTGGTTGTCGTCTGACAATTTGCACAACAGGTGCCGGCTCTCCTGGCGGCCGACTGGGAGGGGAGGGTGGCGTCAGCAGGCTGGGCTCCCACGCCCCACCTCGACCTCCCTCCCCGACCCTCACCCCAACCCCCCGGACCTGCCAACTTAGCCCAGGAGCGGGAAATCTCACAGGGGAATCCAAGCATCTCAGAAGCCGTGGAATTTTAGAATTTGAGACCTAAGCCATCGCAGAACTCAGAATAAAGAACTCTCAGAAGCCTGATCTCAGAATCAACAGGGGCGCAAGAGCTGAAGGGAAAAATCAGCCACCGCCCCCAACCCTTAAACTAACTCTGTAAAAGGGGAAACTGAGGCCCTGAGAAGGGTTCTTTTGGTTTAGAAGGCTGGCTCACATGTCCGCATGACTCTCCACGACCCACAGTCCTGGGTGTGACCTCGCCTGAGGCCAGGGCAGGGACGTCAAATGTTTAGGGAGTCTAGAGCGGCACCGTCCAATATGATCGCCACTAGCCAGGTGGGGCTGTTTAAGTTCAACTGAACTACGATTTAATAAAATTAGAACTTCGTTCCTTCCTTTGCACAGCCGCATTTCAAGGAACCCACAGCCCCAACCATAGTGGGCAGTGCAGATCCAGAACATTTCCATCACCGCAATGCTGGTCTGTCCCACACCCTGTACCCCAAACCAGAGTGCTCACTGCCCCGCAGCCCCTCAGGGAATGCAGGCCAGAGATGTCTGGGAATAAGTGCCTGGTTTCTGGAAAAGGGAAAAGTGAGAGAAAGTAAGAGAGTCTTCACCCAAGAAAGCAGATCTCCTCTTGTGGGCCCACCGGCCCAGCCCCACAGTGACAGAATGTGTCTGTCCCCCGCAACACTCCCCAGTGAACTGCAGGCAGCAGGGCTGGGGTTGGGGGAATGAGACCAGCAAAGGCCAGGAGGGCCCTAGGCCGGAGCTCCAACCTCCTCGACAGCAACAGCGGAGGGACCTGCCGGTCTGCTGCCTCAGAGGCGGGGAGGGTGAGGGTGAGTAAGCAGCCTGAAGCTGGAATTCTGACTCAGGGGCCAACACCGTATCCTCCACCCCTACCCCCACCCGGGCCCTCACCCCGCCCGCACTCAGGGTGGGGAAAAAAAAGGGGGCCCCCAAAGCGGCCAGCGATTTAAGCCTCATAAATCACTTCGCCCTGAAAAAAATATATTTATTATTCTTAGCATTTTACGCATTATTTGCAGAGCGGAGGGTATTAGAAATTTCAAAACAGCCCAGCGAGAGGCAGGACTGAGCCGAGGAGAGGCTCTAAAACTCGCGGAGTCCGGAAACAGATACGCGAAGTTTCCTTATCTTCAGGCTGCAGATGTCCGGATAGGAAACTCCGGCAGGAGATCCGAAAGGGCATTTTTTTAAATCACTCAAATGAAAATACACAGTATAGGTGACTCCATGGAAAAATAATAAAGGGCAGGTTTTTTTGGTGGTTGGTGTGTGTGTTTTATTTAAATAAGCGTGAGGAGACTGTGTTCTGGGCTACAAGGAAAATTACTTCATGGCCCTATTTTTAAAGAGAGTTAAACAGAGGCCAGGGGACAGGAGTTGGGCCCTTGGACACTCAACTTTGGGGAGCCCTGAGCTCAGTGGGGGGAGGGTACCTGGTGGGCTGCAGAGGGGGAAATCTGGCCTGAAAAAAAATCTGGCCTAAAAGAAGGGTGACCCCAAGCGATTTAAATGATAAGAGGATTTCAAGAGGCAACGCAGCTGCATTTGAAGGGTTTGGTGGTGTTACTCTTATTTTTTAAATAAATTGCCGGCTCCAGTCCAGGTCGGCGTCAGGGTGCTGCCCACCGGCCCCCTCCCCAGCCACCTGCTGCCCCGCGCCTACCAGTCTCCGCTTAGGCTTGATGAGTGGCCGGTTCTGCCCATTCATCTTGTGGTAGAGCCCGCAGGCGTTGCACAGGTAGTGCCCGGTGCCGTCCCGCCGCCAGAGAGGGGTGGCTGTGGCCCCACAGTTGACGCATTCCCGGCCTTCTGAAGGGGGACAGGGAGAGACGCCGGCCCGCTTAACGGATAAGGTCGAGGGGAGAGAGGCAGGGGTGGGCCAGCGCCAATCAGGCAGCCGTCTGCCTCGGCCCGGATGCTTCAGGGGGTGACTTTTAGCTCCAACCCTGGGCAGGAAGAGGGACCCAGAGGAGGCTTCCCCGCCGAAGGAGATGAGTTCAGAAAGTAGCTTTAAGGCCAAGTCTCCCTCTTCAAAACCCTGGCTTGAAGGAAGGGAAATGGGGCTGGAGGGAGGAGTGGGGCCAGGGCCCCAGGGATTCTGGGCGCGACAATGAAAGGGTATTTACAGCAAACTTCGCCGAAGGCAGGGCGGTGGCAGGAGTGGCCCAGCTCGACCCGGCTGGGCCTGGGAGGACTCTGCCTTGCTTTCTAGTTCTGCCTCTTCGGTCTGTCCCTTTCCCCAACTTCGTCTGCCACCTTCCGATTGATTCTCTGCCCCGCGTCCTCTGCCCTCAGCTCCTACCCTCTTTCTGTTCTCGGAGCAAGGGAATTTCCTTCTTTCTCGCCAGCTGCCCTCTTTTCCGCTGAGGCCCTAGAATTCAGTCCTGGACTCGGATACAAGGTGTTGCTCTTTAAAATAAAACACATCCCAAGCCCTTTCGTTTTGAAGTTAAGCAGACTAAGTGACCTTGGTCTTCTGTCGGTGGTGGTGTTTTTGGTTTTTGGTTTTTGTTGTTGTTTTAAAAGGCCATCTGGAATTCAAATACAACGTAAAACAAACTTGGGAGAAAGGGCTAATTTAAGGCAAGGTAGCTGGCCTGCGAACAGGGGCCCTGGGGTGGGGCTGAGGTGGGTGCCAGCGACGGTGGGGGCAATCAGGCAGGGTAGCTGGATGCCTTACATCGTGTTGCCCGGGAAAAAATTTTCCCTATTTAGTTTAAACTAAATTGTCGATATATCTGGGCAAGGAAAGGTTCCTGGACTCAGGAGTAAAAGTTTTAAAAATCTTCTTCTTCCTTAGCTTAAAGGGATTAGAAGGGAGGCATTGACAGCGAAAGCCCCGCGCTAGCTCGGTTTCTGCTCTCCAGCCAGGTTCTCGGACGGAACCAGTGTGGCCCCAGCCGTCTCCTCCGGCAAAGGGGCAAAGCTACCTACAGCTTCATCGCCTCACTCCAGCCTTCGGGGAGGGAGAGTGAAGGATGCGCCAGCGGGCAGGGAGCAGGAACGACTCCCGGGAATGCTGCTTTGGGGGAAATCTCCCAAGGAGATTGGGAAACATCGAAATCCCACGATTTGGACTGCCTGACTTGGAGAACCAGATTCCTTAAGGGTCTGGAGCGTACGCACAGCACCCACAGCACCCACAGCACGCACACACACAAAAACACGCACAAAAACACGCACACACAGCCTCGCTGCTGTCACTTGCTACTGCATTCCCTCACACAAGTCAAGAGGCTGCTCAAATTTTCACTTAAGATTCAGGGAAGGGAAGGGGGAATCCCCGGTCTGGGTTCAGTCTGGCAGTGGCCAACCTTGGAAGGGAGGGTGAGGAGGGGGAAGGGAAATGAACTTTGGGGGCAACCCTGGACAGTTAAGGAAAGGACAAAAGTTTTAGGGCTCCCTCTCCCCCATTCTGGGTTCTCAAACGTCTGTTGGGGTCTATTAGAGAGAGACTTCACCCATCCCCAGATCTGGAAGACTGGCACTGCCCCGCCTCCCATATCATAGCCCCCGACCCCCATGAACAAAAGCACAGACCAACCCCACTCCCATTGGCTCCCTGGCACTTGTCTTTACCTGAACAGGAGCGTGCCTTGCTGCGCTGCTTAGGGGTGAAGCTGGAGGCAGGGCCACCCAGGAAGCCTCCGGGGTGGAAGAGTCCGCTGCTGTAGTCGTGAGCAGCGGCGGGCACGTAGGAGGGGTAGGTGGGGATGGGGTGGTGTGTGGCAGGCTGGGTGCCCATGGCAGCCAGGCCTGGGCGCAGGGGACTGCCGCTTTCCATCTTCATGCTGTCGGTCAGTGACACCTGGTACTTGACCCCATCCTTGTCCTCCCCCCGGGCTGCATTACCCCCTGCGGAAGAGGAGGCTGGGGAGGCAGCCCCGGTGGTGCTGGGGTCAGGGGACACTTCCTTGGGTGGAGTGGGTGGGAAGCCGAAGAGGTGGGAGCCAGAGTGGGCTGCAGTGGGAGTGAGGGAGGCCACAGAGCTCCCGCTGCCTCCCCCGCTCCCACCCCCTGCCCCTGGGTACACGGAGAGGGGGCCTCCGGGGCCTCCAGCAGCTGAAGGGTGCAGCGGCGTCTTGGAGAAGGGGCTCACGGTCCAGGGATTGTGGTGGTGCGCTGCAGCCGCGGAGAGGGCTGCTTTACCCCCGTCGAGCCAGGGCAACCCCGGGCTGTGCAACAAGTGTGGGCGGCACATCTGGCCTCCGGTCAGGCGGGCTGCGGGAGGAGGGTGAGGGGTCAGGGTGCGCAGAGGCCGAGTCGCGCCATGACAGATACGCGGGACCACAACTCACAAAACAGCTAGCAGTAACATTCTTCCCAAAGAAAACCAGAAACATAATACCCCAACCGGTAATAATCAAGAATGTCAGTCCGGAGCTGAAGGACAAGTGGCACCCGAGGAACCCCACCAGACCAGGGCCTCGAGGGAACCCGCACAGGCCAGCTGGGAATTGGGCAAACACCCTGCGGTGCCCAGACCCTCCTCAAGAGGCTGCTGCCCCCACCTTTCCCGCCCCAATTTTTCAGCTGCCTCGATTCCTGCGGAGCTCACATCCGGGAAGCAGGCCGCCGGGCCCTCCTCCCCTCCCGCGCCTGGCGCGCGGCGCACGGCTCCTGGGCTCCCAGTCACCCACTGGCCTTGGGCTCACCGTGCGCGGGGCTGTAGGAGACGCGCGCCCGCGCGTGGGCTGGGTTGGCGTAATAGGGGTTGCCCTGCGAGTCCAGGTGGTTGAAGAAGACGTCCACCTCGTCGGGAGGCAGCAACTGCGCGGGCTCCATGTAGTTGTGCGCCAGGCCCGGATGGTGCGAGTCAGGGTGCTGCGCGTTCAGCACGGCGGGGTGCGCCATCCAGCGCGGCTGCTCCGGCGCCACCTCCATGGCCGGGAGTGGAGGCTCGGGATCTGGGCCGAGGCGGTGGCGGCGTCCCTGCGCGACGGAAGGGGGCGTGAGGGGCGCCGCCACGGCCTGACACCCCCAAAGTCCCGCCACGCGGAGTCCCGCACGCCGCTGCGCCCCAGCAGAGCCCGGCCGAGGCACAGTCCCGGGTGGGAGGAAAGCTCAAAGCTCAAAACGAAAGGAAGGCGGAGGAGATCGGTCAGCCTCTCACATTCACATGGTGACCCCCAGTCCCAGAGCCACACATCCGTGCACACCGGCTCACACACGGGCACAAGCCCCGACACCAATGACCCCAACAAACACAGAGTCTCACTTTAAATCGGACACTCACACTGACCCCCCCCTCCCTCCTTCCCGGGACACAAACGCATAAACACAGACTGAAAGTTGAAGACAGGCGCCTGGGCACCCACTGGGCACATGATCTTAGCGACACGCACATACCTGCACTTGGCGCCGGATACACATACCAGCTTGACGACCCCCCCCCCAAAAAAACCACACACACTAAGCCCCAGCGGCTGGGAGCCAGCCTCCCCCCACCCCCGCCCCAGCTCACTCCCAGGAGGCACAATCAAGACCTCTCACCAAGGCACACCAAAGCAGTCACCCGAAGCCTGGCCCCGGCCTTGACCCACCGAAAGGACCTCTCAGAGCTTGGCGCGCCCCAGGCCCCCCGCCAGCTCTCGCACCCCAAACTTACACACGCAACGCCGCAGGGAGGGGGGCCACGGCCTCGGGGACGGAGGTTCAGCACCGGCGGGAGCCCCGGGAGTGGCGGGCTCAGGAACCGCGCTTCAGGCGGCTGGGCTCACGGAGCAGGAGCGGGGGACAGCGCGCGCCTCGGCCTCAGGCCCGCCCGGCTCCGGCCCCTCGGCATCCTCCGGCCGCCCTGGCGCCAGCTCGCGACTCCTGCACAGACATGAAGCGGGGGCCGTGCACGCCTAAGAAGCCCGCGCCAGCCAATCAGCGCCGCGCGCCGCCCAGCCTCCGCCCCCCATTGGCTGCGCCCGCAACTCCCGGACCGCCGGACTCCCGGACTGACCCGCAGGCCTGCCCCCTCCGCCGGCGGGCCCCCTCCCAGCGCCCTCCCGGCGGCCCCTGCTGCCAGTGCCCCCCGCCGGGACCCTCACCCCACCGGCAGACTGCTGCGCCCCCTCTTGCGGACACTCCTGGATCCGCCCAACCCCAAGACCCTCTTCCCAGTTACTAACCAACTGGAGACCCCCTCCCCGGCAGCCTGGGTCCCGCACCCTCTGGGCGTCTGGGTGTCCTCTCCCCAGGACCCCCGCTCTTCCACTCTCTCAGATCCCACCTCCTTTACCACTGAACGTGGCCAGTTGGAGTCCCAACTACCTACCCAGGCCGTTCCCTCCCCCGACTCGGGCTATGGCTGAGCAGGGGGTTGGGAGGACAGCTTCGAGACAGCAGGAGCGGTGAAGGGCAGGAACTACGGGGCTCGAGTGGGCACCTGGGCCTCGGACAAGAGGCCGTTTAGGACTGTGCTTGACCGGGTGGAGGTGGCCTGGCTGGCGGCTCCAGAGAGGGGGAGGGGGCGTCCCCTTCCCGGGCGTGGCCTTCGCAGACCAACGGGCCGAACTGCCTGGGGCGAGGCCATGGAGACCCGGACTGGCGCCGGCGCCGGCTCGAAGGAGACGCCTCCGGGCAGGAGAAGGCATTTTTCCCTCCTGGGGGTCCCTAAGGCGGCCCCTGGGGAGAGGGAGGCGATAGACGGAGAGCTCTGTCCCCTAAGTCACCTGGAACTGCTCTCCACACACCTCCAATGCACAGATCCAGCTCTGTGGGTGGGGTGGGCCCCCGTGCACAAATCTCCTTGCTCTCTCCCATTGTACAGACATAGGAGACCGAGGCTCGAAGGGAGCCTATGGCCGACGGGGGGGGGGGGGGGAGGGTCGGAAACAAAGAACTTTGGGGAGATTGAGACAGGTGCGGGGGTAAGGGGGGAATAATCGTCGTCCTCCAGCCCCTCTCCCTTAGCTGGGTCTACGGCTCTCGTAGTGGGAGCCCAGAGGGATCCCAGGTGGGTCCGGGACAGGGGAGAGGGCGGGGGTCCGGGCCACCCCCGGGAGGGTGGGGGGAGGGGCGGCGGGATTGACAGTCGGTAATTGGGTAACTGGAGGCGGCTTCTCCGGCCGGGCGGCCCCGCCACCGCGACGCCGGGGCCCTGACGTCACCCGATTCGCCAGGAAATGAACTTTTTAATAATCCGAGGAGGGAGGAAAGCCCTTGGTCCCCTCGGCTCGGGGGGCTCCCGGCCAGGCCCGGCTCCGCGGGAGCGCCCGTCACCCTGTCCCAGACCAGCTCTGGGCAGCGCCGGGGGGCGCAGGCACAGGCTAGGGGCCTCCTCCTGCCTTTGCGTCCGGCTGTCCGTTGATCTGTCCGAGGCCCTGGCGGCAGGTAAAGACGCGGGGCTGGAGGCGCGGAGCCCCATTTGGCTGGGAACCAGCGCGTCTTGGGCGCTTGGGGACCCGCCTGCCCTGGCGGCCCGCTGCGCCTCCCGCTCCGCTCCACTCCGGGGCGCGCGGAGCCCGCCTGGTCTACTCGGAACTCCGCTCCGCATAAGAGGAGGCCGGCGCCAGCTGAGTAAAGCGCGCCGGGGCCGGGAGTGGGAGCGCGAGGCCGCGGGCGCCGGGCCTCTGCGGCCAGGCCGGGCAGGTGATTGGCCTCAGTGCCTTCCGGTTCGCGCTACCCGAAACGCGCGCGGTCTGGCCGGGACTCGCTGCCTCTCTGTTCGTCTGTCTCTCCTCCCTGCCTTTAGTTTATGATTCTTCATCAACGCGTAAAATGCAATCGTCGGAGCCTCGAGACTGTTTTGCGTCCCTGGAACCTAGCAGGAGCTTATCAAAGACACCGCCGCCCCGGGGACAATCCCTGGTGTCAGGCAAGACTGCCCCGCCAGCTCGAACCCCGGGACCCAGCTCAGGAGGCAGCCAGCCGCTTGCCAGACCCGGGGCCGTGAACGCCGGAGCCGAGCGGAAGATTTCCGTGGGTCTGCGATCCGCGCCTCGGCTCGCAGGGAGGTGGCTACTCTGGGCTCTCGGGAAAGCAGGTAATTCGCTTTATTTTCCCCAAAGGCGTGGTTCAAATTACCCCCGTTCGGGGTGGGTCTGCAGTTTCATCATTACGAACTCGGCTAGAAGCCCCTCCGAGGCAACCTGAAGCCCCTCTGGGGCAGCGTCTTGGGCCACCGCAGAAGTGGAGGTGACCAGCCTGGCCGGGCCCCCCGCCTGAACGGCAGCCCTGAGCTGCCCGCTGGCCTGGCGCAGAAGCGAGCGCTGGCGGGGATTTAATTACCCCGCTCGGCGGCTCAGAAAATCGCCGCGCAGAGGAGCTTAGCAGGGCAGTTAAGCAATGCTTGAGCAGGGGCCTCGGGAGATCCGCACGAGTCTCCCTTCCCGCAATCCCGGCCTAGAGGGGAGGGAAAAAAAAAGGGGGGGGGGGGAAGGGAGCCCTGCCAGGTCTCTTGAGGCCCCGAGGTTGCCTTCCTGCAAAAGGCAGGCAGGCAGGCAGGCAGCCGGCTTGGCGGAGGCCTCCACTATGGTTGGAGCTCCTGCGTTGGACGCGGGACTACTGCGTTCTCCCGCAGGAACGAACCCGCCTGGGAGAGAGAAGAGGGGCGCCAGGCAGGAGAAGGCCCAGCTGGTCAGTAAAACACACCTTCCCCATCATGAGTGTGTGCATATGCCAGACAGACCAAGGGCCACTAGTCAGGCATCTTGCCCAGTAGGCAGCAAAGACCATCCTATCACTTGTACGCAAACAAACGTCCGGGGAGGCTCAGGGCAGCCCCCCCAATCAGCTAGGATTGTGAGGGGCACCCTCACACATGAGGAAAGCAGATTTATTTCGGTTTATAGCCTGGGGCTTCAGGGTCTCCAGAACACCTTCAGAGGGACGTGACCCCTTTTCCATGTTTCTGTTGGTTTCCAAGGGTTGTTGCTAATGCGGGTGCTGCGTTTTGATCGCACTGAGAAGCTGTCACTTTCCTTACATGAGAACAAGACTTCAGGAAGGACTGGCAATGGGCAGCAGAGAAACTGAATGTTCCAACAGCCTTTTTCAAGTAGCCTGAGATTCCCCGAGAAAGCATGGGTCCTAATGGCTCAAGATGCGTTCTCCGGGGAGCTGGAGGCTCAGGGATCCAAGGCCAGGTTCTAGTGGGCTTCACCCACCGGCCTCGGCTCTCAGCTGCCCCTGCCCGGTCTTCCCCTCCCCTCCGTGCCCTTTGTTTAAACTTCCCTCATCCAAGGTGGCCCCTCTGGGACCATAAGTTTGCCCTCTCTTTGTAACCTAATTCTTCTCGCCTTTTCCTATGGGCATCTAATTGGCCAGCGGTGGAGGGGAGATTCAAAGAAATCAGTTTGCTTAAGGACTGCCTTCCATAGGGATATTTAATTGGCGAACCCAGCGACCTTCGAGCCCCACACTGGGGATGTGCCTTGAGGGGTACTGAGGAGGAAGAGGGAGCCTGCTTTAGCCAGAGGGGTTCAGAAGTCCCCATAGAGTAAGGCCTCAAATCTGCTCAGGCCTGCAGCCATCCCCCCACCCAGGGGTTCTGCAATGGAGGGACAGGACTCCAACAGCCCCTTCTGCTCTCTGGGGTTCATTTTCAGCCCCCCAAATGTGAAGGCTTCTTCTCCTCTCTGGTCTCCATGATGGCTTTCCCACCCTTTACGTCTTTAGGGCAGTTTCGAATCGTAAAACCCGGGCTGAGAAGTCTCAGCGCCCTGGGCTGAGGTGCCTGCGAGATCATGTATCTCCTTATCAGGTTCTAACCACCCACCTCCAAGCCGTACAGCCTCCCCCATAGGCCCTGCTGAGACCTGCAGACAATCGGTCAGCGTTTCTCCTTCCTTCAAGCACAGGCACGGTTTACTCCGAGAGCCTGGCGGTCCTGCGGCCCGGCAGCATGACAACTGGTAAATCCGTTTCGTTAGACGCAATTTGTTTGCAATTTGTCGACCCGGCTGGGAAACTCTCTCCAGACGCCTGGGTAGCCGCAACGGCCCTACCTGCTTCTCAAATCCTGCCCACTCATAAACGAATCCCAGCGCTAGGTGCCTGTGTAGACCCGGAGCTCACCGCCAGATGTTCCCGATCCCCGGGAGACGTAGCTTTTTCCAAAACAACGAATTTCCTTCCGTGTTTTCCGGGAAAGGAGCGGCCGCCACTCCCGGGGGCCCTGAACGCCGGATCTTTCCCCTTGCGGTTGGGGCAACCTGGAGTTCAAGCCTGGCCGCCGCCGAAGGATTCTGAATGCCCGGCGTCCAGACAGACCCAGACCGCCGCCGTCTACGCCTCCCGGCGGCAGATCTCGGAGCCCGCGGCGGCCCCATTCTTATTGAAATCCCACTAAACAGATTCCGGCTCCGGCTTGGGGCAGGGGGGAGACTTCCAGACCCGGCGCTCTCCCCCACCCGCACCCCAGCCACACAGGATAAAGGGCCGCGGGGCGCAGCGCGCGGGGGCGCACGCAGGAGCGAGCCGGGTTAAGCCGCGCAAAGCCGGCGCACGGGACCAGCCGGCAGGTGCAGCCGCGGCTCGGCGGCCGGGCTTGGGCGCCTCCGCCGCCTTGGCCCGGAGGTGGGGGCGGCCGAGACAAAGACCCCAGCTCGGGGGCCGGGAGGTGGGGCGCTTTGCGAGGCATCGGGAATAACCGGGGCTCGCGGCCTATGTGTGGCTGCATCCGAGAAATGGGAAAACAAGAGGCCCGACGCGGGCCTACTGTCCTCGACTCCGCAAATACTCCCTCAGCATCAGGCCCCTATGACCTGGGGTTCGAGCCACTGGTAGGACCAGGGCAAACCCCGAAGGCCACAAGTCAGGGGCCACGGGCTAGGGGGACTGCGTTTAGGGGGCCGGGTGGTTCAAACCTGGGGACTAGAAGGGCTCTGGGGCCAGGCGGAGGTGGGGGTACTTACCCAGCGAGGTGCGGCGGGCGGCGCCCCCGGGTGGACGGGGCCGGAGCGGAGCGGGGCGCACAGCGCGGTGCGTGGCTAGGTGGGCCCACAGGACCCCGGTGCGAGCTGTCGGCGTTCACCAGCAGGGCCCGGGTGGCGCGCTGAGTGGCCGCATGGTGCGCGGCGGGCCGCTTTTGTTCGCCTGGTGGCCGACGGGGGCCGGCTGGGGTGGGGGCGAAGGCAGCCTGGAGATAGAGACTTGAGCGGCGAGCCGGGCGGCGCTGGCCTCGTTACCTCCCTCTCGCTCCTGCTGCCTCTCCCTCCCCTCCCCCGGCCGCAGCGGCCGCTGCTTTTTATTTCGACAGCACTTTGAGGGGGCGGGAGCGCCGCAGGGGGGCAGGAGGGTGCCCAGAGCTCTGCGCCCCGTTTCCCTGGTCCAGCCGCCGGGCGGCAGGCCGAGGGCCGGAAGGCACTCAAGGCGCAATACCTTACTCGCCCATACTCCAGACTACTCCCGCCCTCGCAGGGGCGCAGGAATGAGCACCTATTCTCTCAGGGGTGTAAGCTCAGAAAGCCCGGGACGTCTCTTTTTCGAGACTCTCCCCGGGGACCCTCATGAGCCGTGGCCACAAGCGCTCACACACACACACACACACACACACACACGCATGTACACAGACGCCTGCTCCTCCAATTTGCTTCCAGTAGTGCTCACACATGCACACTTCTGTGCACACGCGTTAGCGCACACAGCTGTGGCTACGTGGAAATTCTCAGTCAGGAGATCTGGGTCACACTGACATGCACGCGGGCATACACCCAAATGTAGCTTGACAATCTCGCACACACGCGTACACACACACACACACACACACACACCTCCCTCACTTCCAGGCTGATTTGGGCTAAATGTAGACACATGGCCTCTCCCTTCCAAGCCACCTATACTCTCACCCCAATTCCCAAACTCCCAAGGAGACCAGAGCATTTCAGGAGTGGAGTTTGAGGCGGCCCCCTGGCCCATCCCCAAGGAACCCTCTCAGGAAAGAGAGGGAGTAGAGGGCTTGTCCTCGGAAGGCTGGGCAGAGGAGCTGGGGTGTGGGAATCTTCACCCCAAGAATGCTAGGGGAATCTGGTCCTTGAACTTCCAAAGTCCCTACATCAAAATTCAACTCCACAGTGGGGGTCCTCCGCTCCCCACCCCCCCCTGCCCTGTCCCATTCCAGCTGCCCTGGGGAGTGAAAGTGGCCTGGGGATCTTCGGCCCAGAGAGAAAGTGCTTTGCTTTGGAAGGACTGGGAAGTCCCTGGTCCTGGGAAAACTAGTGTGTGCCCGAGAGAAGTGTCCAGCCCCCCCATCTCTGTGGCCATCTGCTATCTGTGGGTCTTTGAAGCTGATAGTGACTGTGTTGCACGTGTATGTGCTGTGTGTGCTCGGAAGAACATCTATCCTGAGGGCCCCTGTGTGTCTGTGTGCATCTGTGAGCATGTGGGAAGTCTACAAAACTGAGTATATTAGCACGCCCATTTCTTCTTGTGGGTCCCTGGGAGTTTTATATCGAGAGTCTGTGTTCTGTGGGTCCCTGAGAGTTTGTGCTTCATTATGTGTGGCTGTTTCAGAGCATGACCCCAAAAGTGCCTGTGGGAAAGTGTGTCTGTGGAACTGGATGTGTGTCCCTGTGGCTGTGTATCTGTGAGATCATTGTGTTCGTGAATCATATGATGGGAAGTGGGTATTTCCAAGTGTTTATTTATAAATTGGTGTGTGTCCCTATGTGGGTCGGTAGCAGTGTGTGTCTGGGTATCCTGTGTCTATGAATCGGAGCGTGTGTGCGTGTGTGCGTGTGTGTGTGTGTGTGTGTGTATGTTCCATCCTTCTTTAACAGCACTGGGTATTGGGTGTGTAACGTTATATCTTTGGACGGATGATAGGAGCGTGGACAGTGAATCCAAGTGTGTCTGCACATCTGTCTACAGCTCCACGTATGAACTGATACGTGTTGGGGTGGGTGTTTGTGTCTGTTTATCTAGGGTGTGGACATCTGTGTGTATGAATGTATCTTGGAACTATGTGTATGTACTTCTCTACCCAGTACTACCCTGGGTCTGTCGTCTGGGGACGAGTGTGTCTCTGGGTGACACACATACTGTGTGTCTTCCCAGATCACCCACCATCCCTAACCGGCAGGGCAGGCGGCCAGTGGAGCTCTGGGGTGCCATTTGCCAGGGCACTCTCTGTCTGTCTGTGGGAGGGGGAGATGAGCTGATAAGGCTTATCTGCCGACGCCAGCGCCATGCTGAATAACTGCTCTAATGAGGTGGCCTCGCTGGGACCACCCGCTCCCAAGGCCCCCAGCCTCACTGGGGAGGGGCATGAGGGAGCCAGTTCAGGGGCACGAGAGCAAATCCCCGTGAACCCAGCAGCGCCTGAGTGTCTACAGAAGCTTTTCTACTTCTGTCTTGTTTCTTCAGAGGGGGGTTCCAGTCTTACACCCCCACCCCACCTGCCATCTCTCTGCTGGGCTGGGCTGGCCTCTGGTCTGCTGTCAAGAATACAGTCTTAAGAGGGTAGGGGGGTGTGGACTGAGACACATGGAGGCCCAGGGATGGAAAGACCCAGAGAAGGGAGAGGAGGACAGGGAGACCCGAGGACAGATTTTAAAAAGCACCGGCCATAGAGGGACAGAGACGCCAGTAGGGGCTGGAGGGGTGGGTTGGGGACACGCAGGAACAGACAAAAACAAACAACTTAAAAGTGGCAGAAAGAGTCGGAGCGATGGGAACAAAAACAGCAAACGCGCTAACCAGACACAGCCATGAACAGAGAAACAAGGGAGGAGACATACAGAGAGGAGAGAGAGAGAGCAAAACACAACAAAAACAGAGATATGGGAAGGGAGAAGGGAACCCAGGCAGGTTCCCGGAGCAGTGGGGAGAAGAGGGGGAGCGGGAAGGGCCCCAAAGAGAACGAGGGAAAAGTAGGGAGGCCGAAGACGGGCTGGGTGGGACGGACAGACCGATTGGAGGACAGCGGCAGTGCCAGTGCCGAGCGCCGCGCGGACGCCAGCGCGGGAGGCCGAGCGCCAGGCTGCGGGCCGGGAGGGCGTGAGCGCAGAGCCCGCGGGCCGGGCGGGGCACCGAGGCGCGGGCGGCGGTGGCGGGCAGGGGGGTCCGAGCGGGGCTGCGCCGCTGTCCGGGGTAATTTTTCATCTCGGCCGGCTAATCTTTGTTCCCGGCGAAGATAATGAATAGCCAATCGTTATCTGCCCGGCTCCCGGAGGCTGCCCGAGAATGGGGTTGTACAGGGCTGGGAATTGTTTCCAAAGTGCCGCGGAATAAATGGTGTTCCTTATCTCTGCCTTCCAGATTATCGGAGCCCTTTCAGAGCGCGCACAACAAATGCGCCCGCCATCGAATGCATCATTTACCACCGCAGATCCGCGCGCTGATGGGCAGGCAGATAGCCGTCCGCGGGGGGCACGCCGGGCGCCCTGTGCCCGCGCCGCCTGCCTGCCTGCCTGCCTGCCTGCCGGGGGCACCCGCGCGTGCGCCCCCGGGTGTGCCTGGCATGTTTGCATGGACATTCGCGTGTGCCAGTGGATGGGCACTGAACAAGAAAGGGTATTGGTGTGCATGCGGGCATGTCAAAGAAGTGTGCTATAAGAAAGCGCAGGTGTGCAAGCCCATGCTCACCGGCGTGGTGGGCGTGTGTGCTGTGAATGCCTGGAGGGGGCCCAGCTGAGGCTGTTGGAGGGTGCACAGAGGAGGGGGTATTGCACGTGAGTGCGTAGGCACGAGTGTCACTCAGGGTGGGAAGGCAGGTGTGGGAAGGAGTGGGTGTGCAAATCCGTGTGTACAGGGGTGGTGGATGAGCGTATTGAGTGCCACAGTGTACCTGCCCTCGAGGAGGCCGTTGAGGAGTGCACACAGGAGGCGGTGTCATCTGCCACTAGGTCGCGTGCCTATGTGTATATTCAGACACGGGTGTGTGCCTGCAGGTGTCCGACCCTACTCAGTGCTCTGGGTTCCTACGTGCCTGTAAGCATGCGCATCCGTGCATTCCTGTGACTGTCAGGAGTGAGTGTGCCGCGGGTCAGAGTTCACCCCAGTGTGTGCCTTCGGGGTGCACGGATCTGTGTGAGGGCGGTTGTGTTGTTGTGCATCTATATGCCTGGGTGTGCCCGGGTGTGCCATAGGAGGGGCCGGGGGAAGGGCGGTCGTTGGGGCCTGTCCCTGCGCCTGCCTGGGTAGGCTCAGGACACACGGGCCGGGACCCCTCTCCAGCGTGGGAAAGAGACAGCCAGAGGGGAGAGAATGGTGTGTGCGGGTGCGACAGACTCCACAGCAAAAGGGGTGGAATGTGCTAGTGACAGAAAACGGGGTGTGGGGGCGTGTGAGGAAGAAAGGTCTTCGAGGAGTTTGGGGACACCCAGGGGTCCCAATAGCCTCAACAGGCATGCCCTGCCGGGGGCCCCAGAGCTCCCCGCTCCGGACCTAGGGAACGAGAGACCCGAGCCCCGCCGCCTGAGGTCCCCGCGCAGTGAGTGACACGCGCCGCCGACAAAGGCTGTATTTTTCCAGGCTCGCGCCCCGCCCGCGCGCGCGCGATGGTCCCCATGGCGACGCAGATAGCGCCGCAGCCATTTTCCCTATCTCCCCGGAGTCTATTATACGGCGGGATTAGCTCATCTCCAGGCAGGTCAAACCCAAAGTCACACAACCTGCGGCGCGGGCCCCGCCCCCCTCCCGGCCGCCCCTCCCCCGCCGGGGTCCGGTCTCTGCCCGGCGACCCTCGAGCTGCGGCCCTTGCGCAGGCGCAGAGCGCCACCTGGCGGCCACGGGTGGCCCGAGTTGGGGTCTCCGGGAGCCGGCAGCCTGAACCGGAGTCACCAGGCAGAAGAGCTGTGGCAGGGGTCCTTTCCTCCAGGAGGTGGACTCTCCCAGAAGCAGGGGCTTTGTTTTGTCACTGCTGTGTCCCCAGGGCTGGGCTGACGCACGGTAGATGCTCCTTAAGTGTTTCTTGAAAGGAGAGATGGATGGCAGGAAATTACAGACCCAGCAAACTGTCAAAGGTCACGCAGCTTAGTTGGCCACAAGAAATCACTTCTTAGACTGTATCCACTGAATTTAGAATAAAAGCCAAACTGTGCAATAGCCTTTGCTGACCACTCAGACCTGGTTTCCCCCTTTCTTGCTCCAGTGGGAGCAGCCTACCTTCTGTTCTTTGAACAAACCAGAACATTCCCACTCTCAGGCCTTTGTGTCTGCTGCCCCTTTTACCAAGAGTGTATTCTGCCTCTGCTCAGATGGCACCCCTCAGAGCGCAAAAACCGAGCCTTCCGACTTTCCTTGGTCGGCATTAGGCATTTCTTTTACAGTAAGGACTTAGCACATTGCAAAATAGTCTCCTCTCAGGGTGTGCCTGCAGGCAGCTCCCCTGCTCCCTTGGAATGCTAGGCTCCCTGGGGAAAGGGAGTCTGTTTTGCTTCCCAGCAGTAGCTCAGAGGCTGGGGTCTCCTCTGACAACTGGTTGGCGTTAGTCACAACTTAGGGAATGAGTGAATGAGGACAAGGAGAGGCCAGAGCAAGTGGGCCAGACCATGCCCTGCTATCTTTATCATTTCTCCTTACTATTATACCATCCCTCCCCCCCCTTAGCTGCCCCTGTGTTTTGCTCACCCCAGTCCCAGGATGCCTGCTCCCGCCAGCAAGTCCAGAGGGGCCCGGATATTTAAGGGAGAGAGCACCATGGAGGCCCCTCCACAAGGTTGGCCTGCCTTGCCTGGGGGGGGAGAGAACACTTCTCACCCTTCACCCTGCATTCTCAGGGAACTGTGGTCTCTCTGGGAAGGCCGGGGCCGCCGGTTGAGACTTCACTCATGATACAAGATAATTATACCTGAGTTGTCATGAGGCGGTGATGATTAATTGCCGTGCATGAGTCATGGATGGCGAAATATCGAGAACGGAGAGAAGGCCACAGCCCGACTGGGCTTCCAGGTGGGAGTCCAGCCAGCCCGTCTCCAGGCCAGAAGGGGCTAATCAGGCACTAGGCCAAGCCTCGCCCTGCTCAGGTGGGCTGGTGACAAACCCTGTGAGAGGCTTTGCCCAAGGGCTCAGAGAATTGGTGCTCTGTTCTGTCAGAAGTGCCCCAGTTGCCTCCCAGAAGAGGAGCTCCCGGGCCACTCCCCCCAACCTGCACACTCACACCCTTTCTGGCCGGGTGGCCTTAGGCATCACTTTCCTACTCTGAGCTTCAGGCCTGCTTCCGCAACCTTCCTTCCCAGGTTATTATGAGAGTTACTCGTGAACCTGTATTTAAAGAGTTGTAGGGGCACCTGGGTGGCTCATTTGAATAAGCAGCCAACTCTTGATTGTGGCTCAGGTCATGATCTCTCGAATCATGAGTTCGAGCCCCAAATCGGGCTCTGCACTGATAGTTCGGAGCCTGCTTGAGATCGTCTCTCTCCTCTTCTCTGCCCCTCCCCGGCTCATGCTGTCTCTGTCCCTCTCAAAATAAATATATAAACTTAAAAAAAAAAAAGAGTTGGGGTGCCTGGGTGGCTCAATCAATTATGCGTCCAACTTTGGCTCAGGTCCTGATCTCACAGTTCATGAGTTCGAGCCCCACATCGGACCTCTCTGGTGTCAGTGAGGAGCCCGCTTGGGATCCTGTCTCCCTCTCTCACTGCCCCTCCCCTACTCTCCCTCTCCCTCAAAAAATAAACATTAAAAAAATAAGTTAAAGAAAATAATATATCTGGCCACACGGTTTGGCACCGTGGGTGTACGGTATTGAATAAAACCGCCATGGTGCCTGGCCCTCAGACGTAACCACACAGATTAACACATCATCAAAACTTGTGATAGGAACCTTGAGGGTCAAGGAACACATATTTACAGATACCGGAACCAAGCTTATTTGCAGAGACCAACTCTGGGTCAGGTCCTGTGCTGAGAGGTGGGGGCCTGGAATGAAACCAGATACTGCCCAACTCACTGTGGGCAGAAACCAGATACTGTCACTGTGGGCAGACAACTCACAGGATGGTGGAGATGCAGACACATTAATAGATTCTGTTCATTCCAGCCGATGAGAATTAGAAGCACAGGGTGCTTGAAGGAGTGACACTTAACCCTAGTTTGAGAGCATAATATACAAAGAGGGCCAACGAATCAATAAGGCAAAAATACAACCGAAAAAATCAGGCCAGGGGTATGAAAAGAAAATTCACAGAAAAAGAACTAGACACAGCTCTTAGATGGATGGAAACATACTCAGTCTCACTCAGAGAAACGAAGATATAAAACACATTGAAAGATTTGGGAAGAGAGAAATGTTCTAAAGTCAGATTGTAGTGGGGCGCCTGGGTGGCACAGTCGGTTGGGCGTCCGACTTCAGCCAGGTCACGATCTCACGGTCCGGGAGTTCGAGCCCCGCGTCAGGCTCTGGGCTGATGGCTCGGAGCCTGTTTCCAATTCTGTGTCTCCCTCTCTCTCTGCCCCTCCCCCGTTCATGCTCTGTCTCTCTCTGTCCCAAAAATAAATAAACGTTAAAGTCAGATTGTAGTGATGCCTGCAACTCCATAAATTTGCTAAAATTCATGAAACGTCCATTTAAAACGAATAAACTTTATGGTGTGTAAATTATACCACATAATGCTGTTTAAACACACATCTTAAAATACTTTGAGATGCCATTTTATATCAATCAGTATTAGCCACACCCAAACATTCGATTACCTGATATGTTCCTGCAGGGGAGTGTCAACAGATGCAGTCTTGGGGTGGGATGGGCAATGTGACACGATTACAAACACGTTTCTGCTTTGAACCAAGAGTTTCGTTTACAGGATACAGAGAGGCTCTCACGCTTGTGGAATTTGTAAGGAAATTCACTGCAGCCTTGTACATTATGGCAAATGATTGCAAATGAAAGATGCTTATCTAGAAGAGATGTTAAAAGTATAGTCATACAACCAAATAGTGCAATGTTATGCTGCTATCATGAAGAGAGAGAGAGAGAAGAGAAAGAGAGGGGGGGAAGGGAGTGGGGGAAGGAAGGAAGGAAGGAAGGAAGGAAGGAAGGAAGGAAGGAAGAAAGGGAGGGACAAAAGAAGAAAGAAAGGGGAAGCTTTTTATGTAAGGATATTGAATGATCTGGGGCGCCTGGGTGGCTCAGTCGGAAGTGTCTGACTTCGAACTGTCTGACTTCGACTCCAGTCATGATCTCATGGTTCATGAGTTCGAGCCCAGCATCAGGTTCTGTGCTGACAGTGTGGAGCCAGCTTGGATCCTTCTGTCTCCCTCTCTCTGCCCCTCCCCCCGCCACAAAATAAATAAACATTTTTTATTTTACTTACTTATTTTTTCAAAATAGCTTTTTTAATTTTTTTAAAGCTTATTTGTTTATTTTGAGAGAGAGAGAGAGAAAGCCCGAGTGCAAGTGGGGAAGGGGCAGAGAGAGAGAGGGAGAGAATCCCAAGCAGGTTGCACACCACCAGTGCAGAGCTCAACACAGGGCTCGAACTCACAAATTGCGAGACCTTGACCTGAGACAAAATCTGACGCCTAACCAACCGAGTCACCCAGGTGCCTCTCAAAATAGTTTTTATATAGTACTTGAGTAGTTAAAATAATAGTTTCAGAACCCTAATGCGAGCATTTTCACTAACATACCAGAATGCCCAACTGAGACAGCTAGAAACTTTATGAAGAGAATGGAGCTGAAAACATGCCCCCTCTTTTCTGCTGTCCTCTCATTACTTATTGATACCTAAGAAGCCATCTTCTTCTGGTGGTTTTTAATCTCAGGACAGAAGCAATTACTTAAATATTTCTGAGATCTCTTCCTATGTAATACCTTTAATTTTTACTGATTGGTCATGATTTTTTTATTTAATTTATTTTTTAAATTTACATCCAAGTTAATTAGCATATAGTGCAACATGATCTCAGGAGTAGATTCCTTAGTGCCCCTTACCCATTTAGCCCACCCCCCCTCCCACAACCCCTCCCATAACCCTCAGTTTGTTCTCCATTTTTATGAGTCTCTTCTGTTTTGTCCCCCTCCCTGTTTTTATATTATTTTTGCTTCCCTTCCCTTGTGTTCGTCTGTTTTATATCTGAAAGTCCTCATATGAGTGAAGTCATAGGATATTTGTCTTTCTCTGACTAATTTCACTTAGCGTAATACCCTCTAGTTCCATCCACGTAGTTGCAAAGGGCAAGATTTCATTCTTTTTGATTGCCGAGTGATACTCCATTATATCTGTATACCACATCTTCTTTAACCATTCATCCATCGATGGACATTTGGGCTCTTTCCATACTTTGGCTATTGTTGATAGTGCTGCTGTAAACATGGAGTGCACGTGTCCCTTCGAAACAGCACACCTGTGTCCCTTGGATACCTAGTAGTGCAATTGCTGGGTCGTAGAGTAGTTCTATTTTTAGTTTTTTCAGAAACCTCCATACTGTTTTCCAGAGTGGCTGCCCCAGTTTGCTTTCCCACCAGCAGTGCAAAAGGGATCCTCTCTCTCCGCATCCTCGCCAACATCTGTTGTTGCCTGAGTTGTTCATGTTAGCCATTCTGACAGGTGTGAGGTGGTCTCTCATTGTGATTTTGATTTGTATTCCCCTGATGATGAGAGACGTTGAGCATTTTTTCATGTGTTGGTTGGCCATCTGGATGTCTTCTTTAGAGAAGTGTCTATTCCTGTCTTTTGCCCATTTCTTCACTGGATTATTTGTTTTTAGAGTGTTGAGTTGGATAAGTTTTTTACAGATTTTGGATTCTAACCCTTTATCTGATATGTCGTTTGCAAATATCTTCTCCCATTCCGTCGGATGCCTTTTAGTTTTGCTGATTGTTTCCTTCCCTGTGCAGAAGCTTTTTATTTTGATGAGGTCCCAATAGTTCATTTTTGCTTTGGTTTCCCTTGCCTCCAGAGACATGTTGAGTAAGAAGTTGCTGTGGCCAAGGTCAAAGAGGTGTGTGCCTGCTTTCTCCTCAAGGATTTTGATGGCTTCCTGTCTTACATTGAGGTCTTTCATCCGTTTTGAGTTTAGTTTTGTGTATGGTGTAAGAAAGTGGTCCCAGTTCATTTTTCCACACACGTTGCTATCCAGTTTCCCCAGCACCACTTGCTGAAGAGACTGTATTCCATTAAATATTCTTTCCTGCTTTGTCAAAGATTAGTTGGCCCTATGTTTGTGGGTCCATTTCTGGGTTCTCTATTCTGTTCCATTGGTCTGAATGTCTGTTCTTGTGCCAGTACCATACTGTCTTGATGATGACAACTTTGTAATACAGCTTGAAGTCTGAAACAAACATTTTTTTAAAAAGGATAAGGGCAGCTGGGTGGCACAGTCGGTTAAGTGTTCAAGCCTTCACATCGGCTCAGGTCATGATTTCACGGTTTATGAGTTTGAGCCCCGCATCGGGCTCTGTGCTGGCAGCACGGAGCCTGCTTGGGGTTCTGTCTCCCTCTCTCTCGGCCCCTCCCCTGCTTGCTCTCTATCTCTGTCTCTCAAAATAAATAAAAACAATAAACATTAAAAAATTTAAAAAGGATATTGAATGATCCCCAAATAGATTTAGTAGAGAAATAAAAGTGCAGAAGAGTGTGGTCTGCTACCATTTGATTAAAACCGGGATAAGGAAAGAGCGTATATACATATTTGCTTACATATTGATAGACTTTCTCTGGCTGGAAAACAAAAGAAATCATTAACAATTGCTGGCACCTACAAAAGGACCAAGGTGTGGGTGGCCAGGGATAGGGATCGGAGAAGCCTTTTCACTGTGTAAACTTCTATTTCTATTGAACTTCCACAGACAGAGACTGAGTTAGAGATAGTTAGAGATAGTTATATATACATTCATGCCTCCTCACATGTATTTCCATATATATCCCATACAAAAAAATAAAGACTAAAAACCAAAATGAAAAAAGAGCTTTTTGTTCAAAAAAAAAAAAAAAATAAAGATGGAAGGGCGCCTGGGTGGGTCAGTCGATCAAGCGTCTGACTTCAGCTCAGGTCATGATCTCACGGCCTGTGAATTTGAGCCCTGTGTCGGGATCTGTGCTGACAGCTCAGAGCCTGGAGCCTGTTTTGGATTCTGTGTCTCCCTCTCTCTCTGCCCCTCCCCTGCCCATGCTCTGTCCCTCTCTGTCTCAAAAATAAATAAACGTTAAAAAAAAATGGGGCGGGGGGGGGGGGTGCCTGGCTGGCTCAGTCGGTTGAACGTCAGACTTGGGCTCAGGTCATGATCTCACGGCCTGTGAGTTCAAGCGCCAAGTCGGGCTCTGTGCTGACAGGTCAGAGCCTGGAGCCTGCTTCGAATTCTGTCTCTCCCTCTCTCTCTCTGCCCCTCCCATACTCATGCTCGGGTGCGTGCTCTCTCTCTCGCTCGCTCGCTCTCTCAAAAATATATAAAACATTAAAAATTTTTTAAATTATTAATAAAATAAAATAAAGATGGAGCTTGCCAAGAAAAATCAGGAGAGAAATTTCCCATCGCTGACTACAACGTAGAGAAACCAGAATTCTCCTGCTCTATTGGCCAGAATGTAAACTGGCATAAGTATTTTGCAGGATAGTTTGGTTGTACCTAGTGAAGTTGAAGATATAAATGCCACACGACCCAGCAATTCCTCTTCTAGGCATGTGAGAAATCTCACATGAACAAAAGACATGTGGGCAAAGATATTCATGGGGCACTGTTTGCTAAAAAAAAAAAAAAAAAATCAAAAGAGACTTTGGGGCACCTGGGTGGCTCCATTGGTTGAACATCCAACTTCGGCTCAGGTCGTGATCTGGCGGTTCGTGAGTTTGAGCCTCGCATCGGGCTCGCTGCTGTCAGCCTGTCAGCACAGAGCCCACTTCTGATCCTCTGTCCCCTCTCTCTGCCCCTCCCCGGCTTGCGCTCTCTCAAAAACCAATAAGCATTAAAAAAAGAGAGGGAGACTTTGGATGCAAGCTAATGGCCCATCTTGAGGGTACTGGATAAACAACTAGAAAGTTCAGTCACATTGTCTGGAAGGGAGAAGGCACATAATGTTTTAGCCAAAGAAAGAACTGGCAGAATTTTAAACATGAAACAGTCCTGTGTGTTGTTTACGGAGATGAAGCATATGAATAAAAGTATAGAAACATAAATGGAATTAAATCTTCTGGAAGATCTCAAAATAAGACCTGGAAAAGAGCAAAAGCCGTGCCATGTTCCTGGATGGGAATACCATAAAATGTCAATTCCTCCATATTTTCTGTGTCAATTTAATGTAATTCAAATTAGAATACGATTAGGATGGGTTTTTTTTTTTCAAAACTGGATGAAATGACCTCAAAGATCATGTGGCAGCATACATACCCAAGATAACCAAAGAAAATCAGAAAAAGAATAACATGGGTTTTTTTTCACCTCACCAGAAAGAAGAACATACTATAAAGCCGCTGTAATCAAATCAACATGGCATTGGCACAAGACTGGGCAACGGGAAAGAAGAGAGAACCCCAAAATAGATTCTAGTATATGTAAGAATGTGATTCTTGACAAAGGTAGTATTTCAGTTCAGTCGGGGAAGGGTAGATCGTGAAATACTCAGTGCTGGCACAGGTGAATATCTATCTGGAAGAAAATAAAATTGGACCCCTCATATACCTAAATAAATTCCAGATGGATTAAAAAGTTTAATGTGAAAAATAAATGCCTTGCAAAGAAACTCCCAGAGGCAACACTGGAGATCTGCCCAGGAGAGTAGCATATTCGAACACCAGGGGGAAAAGGACTCAGCGTGTTCTGGAGAAAGCAGATATTCAAGATGGCCGTGGCAAAGGGGAGGCCCAGGTGTGTGGAAAGCCTCCCCAAAGCCTGGTCACACGAATTACCATCTTCAGAATTGTTTGCCATACCTTTTCACCCCTGTGCTATTTCTTTAATCTTTTTTTTTTTTTTTTTTTTTTTTTAAAGTAGGCTTCATGTGGGGCGCCTGGGTAGCTCGGTCGGTTAAACATCTGACTTCAGCTCAGGTCATGATCTCACAGTCCGTAGGTTCAAGCCCCGCATCGGGCTCTGTGCTGATGGCTCAGAGCCTGGAGCCTGCTTTGGATTCTGTCTCTCTCTCTCTCTCTCTCTCTGCCCCTCTCCTACTCACTCTGTGTCTCAAAAATAAATAAATGTTTAAAAAAATTTTTTTTTAAATAATAAAGTAGGCTTCATGCCCTGCACAGAGCCCAACATGGGGCTTGCACTCATGTCCCTGGGCTCAAGACCTGAGCGGAGATCAAGAGTCAGATGCTTAACCAACTGAACCACCCAGTTGCCCCTCATTAACCACTTTACTTTAAATCAATCCCTGTCTTTGTAAAGCAAATTGTGTTTAAAAGGCAAATTTGTATCACTGGCAAAATCATGGGTTCAGTGAGGTAGTCAGATATTTTTTTGAATCACATGGAAATAAATAAGTTGACTATTAAGATGAAAAATAAAAAGGTCTGGAATTACTGCGGTAGGATGGGTTAAATTTCCATATTGTTTATTTTATTTTACTTTTTAAAATTTTTTTAAGGTTTATTTATTTTTCAGAGACAGAGCATGAGTGGGGGAGGGAGAGAGAAGGAGACACAGATTCTGAAGCAGGCGCCAGGCTCAGAGCCGTCAGGCTCTGGTCGGCACAGAGCCTGACACAGGGCTTAAACTCACGAACTGGGAGGTCATGACCTGAGCCAAAGTCGGTGAAGCAACCCGACTGAGCCACCGAGGGGCCCCTAAATTTGCATTTTGGAAATCATTCTGCCACCTTGTGGGCAGGAGGGACTGGAGGGGGTAAGATGGGGAAGGAGTCAGCCGGGAAGTGGCCTGAGCAACAATTCATAGAAGATAGTGAGGTGTAAGCCAGGGCCACCCACACCCTCCCCTTCCCTTCTCCCACATTCCCAAATCTGACCACATCCCAGCATCAACACAGCTACTGCCCCGCCATCATTTCACCTGGGATTTCTGTACTAGCTTCCTCAGTGGAAGCCCCCCAGGCTCTCCCCATCTATTAAGAACACAGCAGCCGGAGAGATCCTGTGAAAATGTGAGCCAGACCCCGTCCCTGTTCCTCTCCATACCCTCTCATGGCTCCTGCCTCACTCAGAGGAGCCCATGCCATCTATTCCCTCATTGTCTCTCTCATCTCATTCCCTTTGCTTACTCAACTCCAGCCCCACTGGCTTCCTTGCTGTTTCTCAAATGTATCTGGCACGTGTCCACCCCAGGACATTTGCACTTGTTGTTGCCTTTGCCCAGATATCCACATGGCTTCTTCCCTTACTTCAGGTCTCTGCCCAAATGTTGCCTTCCCCGAGAGGCCTTTCTGGTGAAGGCCAAGCTAGCTGTGGGTGACAGCCAGGGTACAGATGGTCCTAGAGGCCCTGCAGGCTCTGTGCTGCATCTGGGCAGACCAAGCCTCCCCCAGATGCCTAAACCCCTGTGCCTAAGGCCAAACATATCTCTGGCCTTTCAGTTACATGAGCCAATAATACAGACCCCCTCATTTTTTCCCTTTAGCCAGTCTGAGGTGGGTTTTTTTGTATCTCCCAGCTAAGGAGTCGTGGTGATCCGAGTTGTGATAGATTAAAGATGATTACTGTTACTGAGAGAGACATCCCCTTCCCTTGAGTCTGGGTGGTCTCTGTGACTACTTGACAAGAGAAGATGGTGGGAGGGGCACTAGAGTTTCCAGGCTCAGGGATTAGATTGCTAGCTTCCACCCCCTGTCCCTTGAAACCCTCTCCATAGGAGTCCTGAGCTGCCATGTAAAAAGCTCAGCTACCTTGAGGTCACCAGGCCACCAAGCTAGCCGGGTGGAGACACCGTGTGCCAAGGAGTAGTCACCCCTGGCCATTTGAGCCATCCTGGCTGAAGCTCCAGATATCATGGGGCAGTAAGAGGCTGTCCCTGCTGCATCCTGTCCAAATACCTGACCCACAGTTTTGTGAGATCTAATAATAATGACCTGTTTTAAGCCATTAAGCTTCAGGGGAGCTTTAAAAAAATTTTTTTTAAATGTTTATTTGTTTTTGAGAGAGAGAGAGAGAGGGAACAGGGGAAGAACAGAGAGAGAGGGAGACACAGAATCCAAAGCAGGCTTCAGGCTCCGAGCCATCAGCACAGAGCCCGATGCGGGCTTGAACTCACAAATCTTGAGATCATGACCTGAGCCAAAGTTGGACGCCTGACCAACTGAGCCACCCAGGCGCCCCAGGAGAGTTTTTTTTTAATGCAGCAACAACTAAATGGAACAACAGGTATTTGCAAAGAGCCACATACACTTATTGGATTGAGAAGCTAGACAGAGAGACCAGGCTGCGGACTCCATAGGATTGGCTCACTTCCTCTTACACACTGCGGACTCCCTCTTAAACACACTTGGGACAGTGGAGTGGAAAGTTTTGGCAGACAGCAATACTAATAAAGACATAGGTGTTGATCATGGGCAAAGTTCTCAGCAGCACCAACAGATGCTGAAATACACACAACGAAAGTAACAACACACCTGAAAACAGCCAGTCCAACAATCCCCACATGAGGAAGGATAAAGGGACGCATGCGAGGCTCATTAGATTAAGCGTCCGACTCTTGATTTCCACTCAGGTCATGATCTCACGGTTTGTGAGTTCGAGCCCCAAGTCCAGCTCTGTGCTGACAGCACAGAGCCTGCTTGGGATTCTCTCTCTCTCTCTCTCTCTCTGCCCCCCCACACCCTCGCTCGTGCTCTCTCTCTCTCTCAAAATAAAGAATGAATATTTTAAGAAGTTATCCAAAATGAAAAAAATCTCTTCTATAAAAATACCCCCCCCCACTAACGTTCCTCCCAGCACAGCCTCTCCCCACACATGAGATATCCTGGGCCCATGCCTCTGCTTCTTATCTGTGTGGCTCCAATTAGCATCCAACACTCAAAGGCCATATGTTTTCACAGATGTGTATCTTCAAGCACTCACTTTAGGTGTCCACTTGGTTGTATATGTTTAAGAAAAAAGGGAACCCAGGACACCTGCATGGCTCAGTCGGTTAAGTATCCAACTCTTGATTTTGGCTCAGGTCATGATCTCGCGGTTTGTGGGTTCGAGCCCCTCTTCTCGATCCTCTGTCTCTCCCTCTCTCTGCCCTTCCCCTGCTCATGCACTCTCACTCTCATGCGCTCTCTCTCTCTCAAAATAAATAAATAAAGTTAAAAAAAAAAAAGAAGAAAAGAAAAAAGGAATTCATTGGTTCACAGAACTGAAAATTCTAGGGTGGAATGCTTCAGGTGGTTGAATCAGGATGCAAATGACATCCTTATTTCCAAACGGGCTCCTCTGGCTTCCACCGTGAGTCTCTTCCCAGAAAGGCTCTGTCCTCATGGCTGCAAGATGGTTGCAGCAGCTCCAGCCCCTATATCCCTTTGTCCCCAGCGGGGACAATGTGGGATCGCTTTCGAGAAGCTTCTGACAACTCTCATTAGCTTTAGTTCAGTCGTGTGCCCATCCTTGAAAGGGCCTCTGGGACACAGTGGCCACACTGACCAGGCCTGACCCAGGAGCCCACCCTCAGCCCGGCAGTGCCAGAACGATCAAGATATGGGAATGGATGTTGGGTGGCAAAAAACACAGAAGCCCACTCAGCTCACATCTTGATTACCCATCCGCTATAAACATCCTTCTTCCCATGCTCATTCTTGCGGGAGGTCTCATAGGCAGAACCATGGCCCCTCAGGCTGCCCACCTTAAACTGAATTTGTTCCTCGCATAGTTAACGGGGCTTCGCAGATGCAGTTAATGTTACTAATCTGTTGACCTTAAGTAGGGAAATGATCCTGGCTTCTCCTGGCGGGCTCCATGCGATCACATGAGCCCTCAAAAGCAGAGAGCGCTCCCCAGCAGGGGGCCGAAGAAGAGTGGAAGAGGAAGTTAGAGTGGGGCAGGCAAGGGGAAGAGAGATGCAAAGCTTGAGAAGGGTTCGAAGCACAATTGCAAAGAAATATTGGCAAAGACACGGGGACCCCAGACTTAGGACAAATAACTGAAGTCTGCCAACAACCTCAGCAAGCAAGCGTCTCTTCCCTCAGAGCCTCCAGGAAAGAGTCCAACCTGCTGACACTTTGATCAGCTCTGGGGCCCTTTAAGCAAAAACCCAGTGGAGTCGCGTGCCGCCTAGGATCTCTGACTCACAGAACTATGAGATACCGAAAGGAGGCTGTTGGGAGCCTCTTGGTTTGGGGTACACAGTTACAACCACAACGGAAAAGCGTACTGGAGGCCACACACTATCTCTTCCAGTCACACATCCCCAGGACCAGATTCCAGTGACCCCGGTTGAGATTGCAACGCGTCGGCCATCCCCACATGACTCGGGCAGAGACAAAAGGACTATGATATCAACTCCTGTGTGGGAAAGGGGAGAGTGCCCCACGGGCCCTAGCTCAGAGCCCAGCTCAGGACACTGGAAAATGTTAGACATACAATTACCATGTGACCCAGCGACACAACTCCAAGGTTCGTACCCGGGACTCTTGGAAACACGTTTTCACACGGACACTGCTTTGCACGAGCGTTCAAAGCAGCGCTGTTCGGGATGGCCAAAAATTAGAAGCAAATGCCAGTCGACTGGCGAACAGACAAACAAACTAGTCTATCCATACAATGGAATGTTATTTGGCATAAAAAGGAATGACATGCTGATTCATGCTACCACATGGAAAAGCAGAGTAGTGGTAAACGGGTATCCCAGGGTTTTTAGTGTATTCACAGAGTCGTGCGGCCATTACCACAATCTAAGTTGAGAAGATTTTAACAACCCCCCTAAAGAAAACCTGTACCCACTGGCAATCACCCTCCACCTCTCCTTACCCCCCAGCCCTGGCGACCACTAATCTACTTTCTGTCTCTATTATGAACGTTTCATATAAATACAGCCATGTGCTCTGCGGGCTTTTGTGCCTGGCATCTTTCACTTAGCGTAACGCGGGCAAGGTCATCCGTGCCATGGTGTGCACCAGGGGCTCTCTGCCACCTTCTTTTTTTTTTTTTTTTTTTTTAACGTTTATCTATTTTTGAGACAGAGAGAGACAGAGCATGAACAGGGGAGGGGCAGAGAGAGAGGGAGACACAGAATCGGAAGCAGGCTCCAGGCTCTGAGCCATCAGCCCAGAGCCCGACGCGGGGCTCAAACTCACGGACCGCGAGATCATGACCCGAGCCGAAGTCGGACGCCCAACCGACTGAGCCACCCAGGCGCCCCCTCTGCCACCTTCTCAGGCAGCCAGTTCAATTGCCAGTTCAAACGGAGATGTGTTTTCTGCCTGCCCATCTGCTCCATGGCCAAGTCTACGGTGGGCACTGGGGCTGTCACCTCTTCAGTCGCCAGTTCCACATGGTGCAGGTTCCAAATGTTAAAGATGGCTTACACTCAGGGATAATATCACATAGGCTTGTGTTTGTGTTTGTGTTTGCCAGACCTGGAGTTTTCTTTGGTAGGGCAACCCCATCAATAACATCTTAGGTTTTCCCCTCTATTTCTTTACCAACACATGTTGAAGGGGCGCCTGGGTGGCTCAGCTGGTTGAGCATCTGGTTCTTAACTTTGGCTTGGGCCAAGATCCCAGGATCATGGGATCAAGCCCCACGTCAAGCTTCATGTTGAATGTGGAGCTTGCTTGGGATTCTCTCTCTTTCTCTCTACCCCTCTCCCCCACTCATGTGCTCCTTCCCTCTCTAAAATAAATAAATAAATAAATAAATAAATAAATATTGTAAAGGATATCAGGCACACAAAAGGTTAAGCAAAAAAAATATATATATATATGTATATATACGTGTGTGTGTGTGTGTATATATATATGTATATATATATATACATATATGTATATATATTAAAAATGTACCCAACACCCACCTCAAGCATTAAAATATCACCAATATAGTTGAAACACAAGAACTCACTACATATTTGAAGGAAAAGTACAACTATTTTGTAACTTTGTGATAGGGAGAGATTTTCTAAGCATTGCATAGAAATCAGAAAATATAAAGCAAAGGATTGATTCATTGGACTACACAAAAACTTCCAACTTCTGTATAGTGAAAGAGACCACAAGCAAACTTAAAGGGCAAACAATAGACTGAGAGAGGGTATTTGCAGTGCTTCTAATGAAGTAACAGTCAATATCTATAATATGCAAAGTGTTCCTAAAAATCAATAAGGCAAAGACAAACAACCCAACAGAAATATAGGCAATTCCCACGAAAAGAAATATAATGGCCCATCCACATATGAAAGGAAAGCACAATTAATCAAATAAATGATCATTAAAAGCAACAACGAGGTGCCATTGTTCCTTTAGCAGATTGGCCACCAACAAAAAATTATACAAGTGACAAGAGTGATAACAGCCATCGACAGCGAGCCTATCAGAAAGCAAGCATCCTCCTCTACTATGGGTGGGAATATAAATTGACGCAACTTTTAGCAAGCGCAATTAGCTAGGACCTCTCTAAATTTAAAGTGTGCTTACCCACAACCACACACTTAGCAACGTATGGTGCAGAAATACTAGCACATGAGAAAATGAATGTACAAACATTGTTAGCAAAAATACTGCATGTGCTGATAGGGAACACTGTCCACAGTTTATTTCAAGGGAAGAAAAACCAAGTTATGGAATAAGAGGTATGTTATAGTCCCATTACTGTTTTCTAAAAACCCTATGTGATAATGTGTGTATGTATTCCTCAGGGCTGTCCATGAGCTTCCTTGTTTGAATCGTAATAACAGACATATTTCTTTCATAATGCAAAAAACAATAAAGACTTTTTAAAACTAGTAAAGACTGTGTCATAAGTATGAGATTTAAAAATAATGACATTTATTTCTGATAGTAGTATTTATTTCTAATAATATTATTATAATAAAATGACATTTATTTTCTCTTTAGACTGTGCCTTTTGTGTCCTATTTAAGAAATCTTTGCCTAGCCCAGTGTCACAGAGATTCTTTCCCCCCCTGTGTTTTCTTCTAGATTTTTAAGAGTTTTAGCTCTGACACTTAGATCTGTGATCCCTTTGGGCTAAGTTTTCAACCCAAGGAACTTCCCTCTTCCCAGAAAGATAGTCAATTGTTTAAGCACTAAAACTATGTTACTATAAGTTGAAAAAGCAACATATTCCCCCGTTGAATTACTTCGGTACCTTTGTAAAAAAATCAATTGACCATACAAATGTAGCTCTATTTGGGGGCTATTTTTCATTGATCTATTGGTTTATCCTTACATCAGTATCGCACTGTCTTGATTGCTCTAGCTTTATAGAAAGTCTTAAAATCAGATTGTGTAAATCTTCTGACCCTGTTCCTCCTTTTCAGGATTATCTTGGTTCTTCCAGGTTCTTTGCATTTCCATGTAATTTTTTTAATTGGGTTGTCAATGTATCTGTTTCTTTGTAGTTATTTATTTTTAATTTTGTAATGTTTTATTTTTTATTTAATTTTTTTAATGTTTATTTATTTTTGGGAGAGACAGAGACAGAATGAGAGTGGGTTAGGGGCAGAGAGAGAGGGAGACACAGAATCCGAAGCAGGCTCCAGGCTCTGAGCTGTCAGCACAGAGCCCACACGGGGCTCCAACTCACGAGCTGCGAGATCATGACCTGAGCCGAAGTCGGACGCTCAACCGGCTGAGCCACCCAGGCACCCCTTTTATTTATTTATTTTTATTATTATTTTTTTTTTTTAGTGTTTACTTATTTTTGAGAGAGACAGAGACAGAATGTGAGCGGGTTAGGGGCAGAGAGAGAGGGAGACACAGAATCCAAAGCAGGCTCCATGTTCTGAGCTGTCAGCACATGGAGCCCCAATACGGGGCTCGAACCCACGAACCGGAAGATCATGACCTGAGCCGAAGTTGGACGCTTAACCAACTGAGCCACCCAGGCACCCCAATTTATCTCTTAATAAAGCCTGGATTTTTGTTAGAATTGTATTGAATGTTTGAATCATTTTAAAGATAATAGTCACCTTTAGGGGCACCTAAGTGGCTCAGTCGGTTGAGTAACCCAATCTTGTTTTCAGCTCAGGTCATGATCCTAGGGTCATGGGATCGAGCCTGACGTCTGGCTCTGCACTGATCACACAGCCTGCTTAAGATTCTCTCTCCCTCTGCCCCTCTCTCTTGTCTGTGCACTCTCTCTCTCTCTCAAAAAACAAAAAACAAAAAACAAAAAACCTAAAAATAAAAAAGAAGATTACTATTAAAAAAAAAAAAGGATGATTGTCACCTTAACAATATAGGGTTTTCTGACTCATGAATATGGTATATATCTCCATTTGACTAGATCTACTCTAACTTCCCTGTGTAAGATTTTGTAGTTTTGAGGGGCACCTGGGTGGCTCAGTCGGTTAAGCATCCGACTTCAGCTCAGGTCATGATCTTACGGTCCGTGAGTTCGAGCACTGCGTGGGGCTCTGTGCTGACAGCTCAGAGCCTGGAGCCTGCTTCAGATTCTGTGTCTCCCTCTCTCTGACCCTCGCCTGCTCATGCTGTCTCTCTGTCTCAAAAATAAATGAAAACATTTAAAAAAAAGATTCTGTAGTTTTGAGAGGACACATTACATATCTTTTACTAAATTTATTCCTAAGTATTTTGTCCTTGACGATATTATAAATTGAATTATTTTTTAAATTCCACTTTCTACTTTTTCAGTGATAGTATATAGAAATACATGGATTTTTGTAGTTTGATTTTCATCCTGAAAAACTTGCTTTTACTCACTTGTTAGTTCTAGTAGCTTTTAAAAAAAATTATTATTCCTTAGGGTTTTCTGTGTACACAATCATGCTTTTGCACATAAAGACAATTTCACACCTTTCTTTTCTATCTTTGAGCCATTTATTTCTTTCCTTTGCCTATTACACCGGCTAGGACCTTCAGTATAAATGTGGACTGGAAGTTGTGACATCTGTTATCTCGTTCCTAATCTCAGCATTGAGTGTTTCACTTTTGAGTATGATGTCAACTAAGGTTTCTCATAGATATCCTTCATCAGGCTGAAGAAGTTCCCTTCTGTTCCTAGTTTGCTGAGTTGTTGTTGTGAATCAGTGTTAAATCTTGTCAAATGCTTTATTTGCAGCTTTCAAAATGATCATATGGATTTCCCCTCTTATTCCATTAATACTGAGAATTACATGAAATTATTGGGGGCATGAAAATCACTTTTGTGGGTGCCTGAGCGGGCTCAGTCAGTTGGGCGTCCAACTCCGGCTCAGGTCATGATCTCACGGTATCATGAATTCAAGCCCCACATTCGGCTCTCTGCTGTCAGCACAGAGCCCGCTTCGGAACCTCTGTCTCCCTCTGTTCTCTGGCCCTCGCTCTCTCTCACATGCACGTGCTTGCTTTCTCAAAAATAAATAAACATTAAAAAAAAGAAAAGAAAATCACTTTTGCATTCCCGGGATAAGCCCTACATGCTAATGATATATTGTTCTTTTTATATGTTGCTGTATTCAATTTGTTAAAGTTTTGTTAAAGACTTCTGCATCTATGTTCATGGGGGATTTGGGTCCATACTTCTCTTTTCTTGAGATGTTTTGTCTGTTTTGGGTGGCAGGGTGATAACACTTGCCTCATAAAATTAGTTGTGAAGTTTTCTTCCATCTTCTATTTTCTGAAGTAGTTTGTATTTTTATTTTTATATTATTTTTTATTTATATTTATATTATTTTTATAGGTATATTTATATTATTTTTCCTTATTTATATTATTTTTCCTTATTTTCTTTATAGTAAGGTTTTATTTTTTTAACTTGGGTCTTTTTTTTTCTTTTTATAAATTTATATATTTATATTGACAGAGAGAGCACAGGCAAGGGAGGGGCAGAGAGAGAGAGAGAGAGAAAGAGAGAGAGAGAGAGAGAGAATCCCAAGCAGGCTCCACAGTGTCAGCACAGAGCCTGATGCAGGGCTCGAACTCACGAACCATGAGATCATGACCTGAGCTGAAATCAAGAGGCAGACGTTTAATCGACTGAGCCACCCAGGCGCCCCTCTTTTTCTAATTTCTTAAGATTGAAATTTAGATCAAGTACTAGACTAGGAAAAATATATACCTGATTAGGACTTGTATCCAGCATTTATTTGTTAAGGAAAACTCCTACATCTCAATAATAAGACAAATTATCTGATTTTTTTAAAAAGTGGACAATTTGGGGCACCTGGGTGGCGCAGTCAGTTAAGCCTCCGACTTCAGCCAGGTCACGATCTCGCGGTCCGTGAGTTCGAGCCCCGCGTCAGGCTCTGGGCTGATGGCTCAGAGCCTGGAGCCTGTTTCCGATTCTGTGTCTCGCTCTCTCTCTGCCCCTCCCCCGTTCATGCTCTGTCTCTCTCTGTCCCAAAAAAATAAATAAACATTGAAAAAAAAAATTTTTTTTAAGTGGACAATTTGAACAGCCACTTCATAAAATGGCCAATACAAACATGACAAGAGGGGCACCCGGGTGGCTCAGTCAGTTAAGCATCCAACTCTTGATTTCAGTTCAGGTCATGATCTCACAGTCCGTGGGATAGAGCCCTGTGTCGGCCTCTGCACTGACCGTGTGAGACCCGTTTGGGATTCTCTCCCCCCCAATCCCCTCTTCCCCAGCTTGCTCTCTCTCTCTCTCTTTCAAAAATAAATAAATAAACATTAAAAAACAAAGAAGAAGAAGAAGATGCTCACATCACTTGTCATCAAGGAAATGCAAATTAAAGGCACTTTAAAATATTAAAATATTTTTGTATAAACATAAACATTTTATAAAATATGAAAACAGTTAGTGGGTATAAAAATACACCCTCCAAAATGGCTAAAGCCAAGAAGGCTGACCATATCAAGTGTTGACAATGACGTAGAGCAACCAGAAGCCTCACACATTGCTGGTGAGGATGCAAAATGGTTTGGGCACTTTGGGAAAGAGCACAGTAGTAATTTATAAAGCTAACCATACGCTTAACTATGTTACTCAGCAACCCTACTCCTAGATATATACAAAGGAGAAATAAAAACATAGGTCCACATAAAGACTTTCATGTAAACGTTCATTATCCATAATAGCCCCAACTGGGAACAACCCATATGTTCATCATCTGGAGAACAGATAAACAAATCGTGGTATCGTCATGCTATGGAATATTACCCAGCAATTAAGAAGAACGAAATATTAATTTACACAATGACATAAGTGAATTTTTGAAATATGCTACATTAGGAGGCGCCTGAGTGGTTCAGTTGGTGAGCATTCGACTCTTGATTTTGGCTCAGGTCATGATCTCATGGTTTGGTTCGTAGGATCGAGCCCCACGTTGGGCTCTGCGTTGACAGTGAGGAACCTGCTTGGGATTCTCTCTGCCCCTCTCCTGCTCTCTCTTTCTCTCTCAGAGGAAGAGAGAATCCCAGGCAGGCTCCGCACTGTCAGCACAGAGCCCGACACAGGGCTCAAACTCACAAACTGTGAGATCATGGCCTGAGCTGAAAGCAAGAGTCAGATGGCAAAACTGGGCTTTGCAGATGTGACTGAGTTAAGGATCTTGAGACAGGAGATTCTCCTGGATTATGCAGATGTGCCCCATGTAATCAAAGAGGGAGGCAGGAGGGGTCAGAGTCAGAAGAGAAAGCCATGTGATGTTGGAAGCAGTGATTGGAATGAAGTGATTGGATTGGAGGAAGGGGTTATGAGCCGAGGAATACCGATGACTACTAGAAAAAAAGCCAAAGAAATGGATTCTCCCCTCAGAACCTCCAGAAGGAACCAACCTGCCAGCACTTTGATTTCTTGGGGATGATAAGATAATATATTTGTGTTGTTTTAAACCACTGTGTCAATTTGTTACAGAAACAAACACACAACAGAAAGGAATAGACTACTGATACACATGACAACATGGATAAATCTCAGTTATGGTGGATGAGAGAAGCTAGACTTTTGGCAAGGATGCAGAGAAAGAGGAACCCTCGGGGCACCTGGCTGGCTCAGAGAGGAGCGTGTGACTCTTGATCTCAGGGCCGTGAGTTCATGCCCCACGTTGGGGATAGAGAATACTTAAAAAAGAAGCAAAAAAATGGGAACCCTCGTGCACGGTTGGTGGGAAGGCAGACTGGTGCAGCTACTGTGAAACACAGTACGGAGATTCCTTGAAAAATTAAAAATAGAAATCGCCATATGACCCAGTGATACCACGACTGAGATTCACCCAAAGAAAACAAGAATACTAATTCAAAAAGACATATGCACTCCTATGTTTATTGCAGCATTGGCTGCATATTACGACAGTAATGTAGTCCTAGTATCCATCGATAGATGAACGGATAAAGAAGATATATATAATGGAATATTATTCAGCCATAAAAAAAGTATGAAGTTTTGCCACTTGCAACAACATGGACAGAGCCAGAGAGTATTACGCTAAGTGAAATAAGTCAGAGAAAGACAAATACCATATGATTTCACTCACATGAGGAATGAACAACAACAACAACAAAACAAATGAAGAGGAGAAGAGAAGAGAAGGAAACCAAGAAAGAGACTCAACTATAGAGAACAAATTGGTGGTTACCAGAGGGGAGGTGGGTGGGGGACAGGTTAAATAGGTGATGGGGATTAAGGAGCACTGGCTGGTGTATGTAAGTGTTTTATCACTCTATTGTACACACAAAGCTAATATTATACTGTCAGCTATACTGGAACTTAAATAAAAACTTCATAAAAAAAGAAGTGAGGGGCGCCTGGGTGGCTCAGTCGGTTGGGCGTCCGACTTCGGCTCAGGTCATGATCTCACACTCCATGAGTTCGAGCCCCGCGTCGGGCTCTGTGCTGACAGCTCAGAGCCTGGAGCCTGCTTCAGATTCTGTGTCTCCCTCTCTCTCTGACCCTCCCTCGTTCATGCTCTGTCTCTCTCTCTGTCTCAAGAATGAATAAACATTAAAAAAAAAAAAAAAAAAAAAGAAGTGAGACTCAAGGTCATATACCATGCGATTCCACTTACATGACATTCTGGCGGGACTACAGGGACAGAGACAAGATTAGCAGATCCCAGCCCAGATCAGCAAAGCCGCCCAGTTGCCCCTACTGACTTGTAAGCAATAATAAATGGTTGTCATTTGAGGTTATTAAGTCCTGGGGTGGTTCCTTACCTAGCGGAAGCTGATTCAGTGGGGTGAAAGCCTGGGATGATGCTCAGGGGCTTGGCACTGCCACCGGTCTTGTCCCAGGTTGCAGGAACAGAGAGGCAGTGGGAATGATAGAGGCTCGGGGTGGGGCCTGGGGATCAGTCTGCTTCTCCTTCCCTTAACAAAGGCTGCTGGAACCCACCCTACCAGAGCCCTGGCCTCTGCATTCTTAGACAGCATCCCATCTCTGATACACCTGTGGTTGCCTGGCCAGTGCCGCTTCCTGAGATCCCGTCTTTCCCGCCATAGACCTTCTCCTGCACCTCAGGCTTCCCTCATGCCCGGGGCACCTGCTGATCAGGTTACTGTGCCCACTCCTTGCCAGCACCCAGCTCTGCACGGTGCAGCCCCAGAAGCCACATGTCTCTCAGAGGCTGCTGCGGCTAGGGAACTGCCTCTGCCAGTCTACCCTGGCCATATATTTAAATCATATGTTCAGGGGTGCCTCAGTGGCTCAGTCGTTTGAACATCAGACTTCGGCTCAGGTCTTGATCTCGCAGTTCCTGAGTTCGAGCCCCGCATGGGGCTCTGTGCCTACAGCCCAGAGCCTGGAGCCTGCTTTGGATTCTGTGTCCCCATGCTCTCTCTCTGCCCCTCCCTCACTCATGCTCTGGCTCTCAAAAATAAACATTTAAAAAAAATTTTTAAATCATATGTTCATAATGATACTTAGCAACAACCACCTCACTGGAGAGCACTAAGGAACCAACTCACTATTTTCAATACTGTTTTTTTTTTTTTAAGTTTATTTTTGAGACAGAGAGAGCAGGGGAGAGGCGGGGGCGGGGGGCGGTCAGAGAGAATCCCACCATCAGCACAGAGTCTGACACAGGGCTCAAACCCACGAACCGAGAGATCATGACCTGAGCTGAAACCAAGAGTTGGACTCTTAACCAACTGAGCCACCCAGGCACTCCAAAACCTGCTTTTTTTTTTTTTTAATGTTTTTAATTTATTTTTCAGAGAGTGCAAGCAGGGTAGGGGCAGAGGTGGGGTGCAGAGGATCGGAAGTGGGTTCTGTGCAGAAGCAGAGAGCCCCATGCTGGGGTCAAATTTATGAACTGCGAGGTCATGACTCCAGTCAAGTTTGTCACTTAACTGACTGAGCCACCTAGGCACCCCCTGAAAACTAGTTTTTTTTTTAATGTTTATTTATTTCTGAGACGGAGAGAGAGCATGAGTGGGGGAGGGGAAGAGAGAGAGGGAGACACAGAATCCAAAGCAGGCTCCAGGCTCTGAGCGGTCAGCACAGAGCCCGATGCAGGGCTCGAACTCACAGACCGCGAGATCACCACCTGAGCCGAAGTCGGACGCTCAACCGACTGAGCCACCCAGGCACCCCAGCGAAAACTAGTTTTTAAAAAAGGGAAAGAAGCAAGTATTTATTCTGTGTTTCCTATATAAACTGCCCCTTGGGGCCATCAAACAGTTGATGAATGGAAGTGTGTCTGGATAGCTTATGAATGATGAATGAATGATTGAATTAGAATATCCATTAGTGTGCAAGCAGTAACGAAGTAAAAAAGATCTGGGCAGCTATCATCAGTGGCTGCTAACATCACAGAAGAACCAGATGCTATGTGTCCCTGAGGGCGGTAGACATCACCACCTATGAAAGAATTTTTATTCCCCCAAATAAAACCTGAATCTCATCAGGACGTAACAGGAAATTGAGAGAGGAACAGGGTAAAAGACACCAAAGGGATGCAAAGTAGCAAAATTCAACAAGTAAATTACAAGGAACAAAAGAGGAACATGGGGGGGGGGGGTAAAAGAAATCTGACAAATTGTATCAATCTGCAATTTACAGATCTTATCTGGGTCCTTGTTCGAACAAATACACTTATAAGATAAGAATTATGAGACGATCATAATGTCTAGATATTTTATATTGTTAAGTAATTACTGTTGATTTTTTAGAGTGTGATAACTTTATTGTGGTAATGTTTTAAAAGCCCTTATCTGTTATAAATACATACTGAAACATTTCCAGATAATAAGATGATGTGATGTCTGGGATTTGCTTCAAAATAACCCAGGGGAGAGGTTGTGTGGGGTGGGGTGCTCAGGCCGGCTGTTTGTCCGTCATCGTCGAGGCTGGGTGGAGGGTACAGAGGGGAAATGGCTTTCCTATTGTTGCTGTAACAAATGACCACAAGTCCAGGGACTTAAAACACTACAAACTTCTTATGTTGTAGTTCTGGAGGTCAGAAGTCTGACACGGGGTTCACTGAACTTAAATCAGGGTGTCAGCAAGGGTGTGCTCTTTTTGGAAGCTCTAGGGTGGAATCATTTCCTTGTCTTTTCCAGCCTCTAGAGGCCGCCTACATTCCCGGGCTCGTGGCCTCCTCCTCTGTCTTCAACGCCAGCAATGCTGACTGTTGTCAGAAAAGACTCTCTGCTTTTAAGGATTTATGTGATGAGATTGGGCCCCTCTGGGTAAACCAGGATAAACTCCCATCTCAAGGTCCCTAACCTTAATCACATCTGCACCATCTTTTTTGCTGAGTAAAGCAACATATTCCCTAGGGTCTGGACTTAGGATGTGGACGTCTTGGGGGTGTGGTAGGGCATTTTCACAGTGATAGGTTAAAGAGAGTTTGCCAGATGCTGCTGCCTGGGGGATGTTATTTTAGGAAACGTGGTAAGGCATGTCTTGCAAAAGCAGTGACGTCTGAGCTTCAATACGATGCAGAGTGGGGGCTCCATAAATGGCCCATGGAGCTCAGGTGAGCAGCAGCAGGGAGCAGGTACATCTGGAGGATCGTGAGACCCTGGCCCCCTCACTGTCTCGGCTGCAGGGTCACTGGGCAGCCCAGGAGCCCCACACAGTGTATCTGGTAGGATGGGGACTGACAGGTGCTAACAGGCACAAGCCCTTGCCCCCAAGTCAGGGAGCTGTGTTCTACGTCCCCCTGGAGCCAGCCCGCTGTGGGCTCTCCGTGGGACAGACTGAGCCCTCGGCTTCGCCCTCTGAACACAAGCAGCATCAGGCAGGGTCTGGCCTGCACTATGAATGGTTTTCTAGAGCTCACTGTGTACCAGCATAATTTTAGACTCTATATCAGCTCATTTACTCTCTACCACAGTCCCGTGAAGAAGGTAGTATCTGTGGTGTATGAGGCAGGGTTCAGCCGGAGAACTAGTGGGAGATGTACAGTAAGAGATTTATTGCAAGGGATTGACTTACCTGATGTTGGGGCTGGTTGGGCAAGTCCCAAATCCTTAGGGCAGCCAGGCAGGAAGGGCGGGCCAGCCCAGCAGCCGCTATCTACGGGTGGAATCAGACCCTCCCTGATTATCTAGGATCACCCCCTTTACTTAGAAGTCCACCGATGTGGACCACTTTAATCCGATCTATGAAACACCTCCATAGCAACACCCAGATTTGTATTTGATTGAATAATCGAGACTGTAGCTTAGCCAAGGTGATGTGTAAGATCACCATCATGGATGGAGAAACTGAGGCATAAGCTGGTGAAATGTCTTGGCTAAGACCTCACGGTGAGTAAAGGACAGACTTGAACCAAGGGATGCTGGCTCAGGGGGCCACATTCTTCTCTCAGCCAAAGACCCTCTGGCCTCACGTTCCGGCCGCGGTCTTAAGACTTGTGTGATATTATCAGATGTGTTTCTTAACACAGCCACAGTTTTCCCATCTGTAAACTTTGCATAAAGTCGTATCTGACTTAGGGTATTGTAGAAATGAAATGAGATAACAGATATAAGATACCCAGAGGGTACTCAGTCGTTGATTCATCCGTGGAGTCAGGGAGAAAACCCAAGGTCTGCAGTCGAAGAGAGACAAGGCTTTGAGCCCTGCTCTGGCACGAACCTCTCTGAAACTTAGTTTTCTCACCTGTAGAATGGCAACAAGAGTTCCTACTTCGTGGGGCTGTTTGGGAATCGCATATGACTTCCCTGCCACTCACCTTGAGGGTCTACTGGGTCCAAACGGATGGCGCAGTGGCTACAGCCTGGGGATCTCCCACCCTTGTTGGAAGTCACGTCCCCGAGGCACAGGGAAGGTCGGTGAATGAGGTCGGGCATGGGGCGTGGAAGTGACTGCAGAGATGGGCCAGCTCTTTACCAAAACGATTCCCCTTTCCTTCTGCACGCTGGCTAGCCTCGATGTTCCAGCCTCCCTTGCAGTTAGATGGGCCATCAGCCTGCGTACGGGACATCGGTCAGCTGGGAAAACCTTGGAAACTCCCCGTCCAAGGGGGTTGGGATTCTGTCAGCCTGCATCCCCAAACAGCAGCACAGAGCTGAGCCTCCTCCTCCACCACACCCCGGGCCACTGAATGGAAAATCTGTACATTTTTATTGCATTAACCCCCTAAGATCTGTAAGAGAAGCTAGTGTGAGTCACACCCATCAGAGATCAGTAGGGAAAGGGGGATATTAACCTGCACGTGTTCAGAGAAGGAAGGGCTCCCTGAGTTCAGAGGCATGCTCAGGGGTGTGGGCCCACTCTGGACCTCAGAGGATGAGTAAGAGGAGAGGAGGCACCGAGAGCAGAGTAGGAAGATCAGAATGAATGAAGGAGCTCGTTTGGGTCACCGACCGGCAGGAGAAGAATCGGGGAGACAAAGGTCTAGATGTGAGGTTGGAAAAGTAAGTTGATTCTGGACTTTCTCCCGGGGCACTGGGGAGCCACTGACAGTCATTGAGGGAGACATGTGATCAGAATCGAGCTTGGGGAAGACTGCTTCCCCATGACACTGAGACTGTCCAGTGTGCAAATTGCATACCAATTTGCAAGACTGGCAGTTAAATGTATGGGAAACGTGTGGGTCAGTTGTTAAACACACTACTGATAAAAATTAAATTACATGAACGTATCATTAAGTGATTTCTATTCAAACAATGGTAAAAAAATATTCAAAATGTACCACTTCCTATGACTATTACGTGTGTTCTTGGGACCATTTATGTCTATTATATCTGCATGGTGGAAATACCACACAGTGATGCTCGGCTCTTCCCAGCTCTGCGCTCGGTGACGTCACATCCCTTGAAATCAGTGGTGGAAAACCGGCCAGCACCACAAACAGGGGTTTTTCTTTTAGTACACATTTGCTACCACACCACTGCAGATGACTCAGAAATTTTATCCTTTGGTGCCCGTCATGGCTCTGGGTTTAGTAACTGTGTGACCCGTGTTCTTTAGCCTCTCTGAACTCGGTTTTTGCCTCCAGAAAATGTGAGTGATCTCTACGCAGAGGACATAGATGTTGTGGTGTGCCACCTAGATCCCTTTCGGGACCAAAGCCCTTCTTCCACAGCAGCTGGAGTAACCCTCCTGGGGGGGGGGGGGGCGGGTCCCCTCCACTGAAGGGAGCTCCTTGACTAAGGATGTCTGGAGCGATGGGAGAGAAGCCGGGAGTGGGGAGTGTGGAGTCCCGAGCCAGCGCACCCAGCTGTGGTGAGCCTTGACTGCTAAGGCTCACTGCTACCCCTTCCCTGCAGCATCATAGAATAACTCGTATCTGATTACACCCCTCTGGGTGAGGCAGCCCAGTACAAATGGCTACCTGACACAGGTCCCAAAGGCCAGTGCCTTGCTTCCATGGAGGGCAGGGGACTAACCTTGTGGTGCCAGTCCATCTTCCTGCTCACGTCCTTCCCCTGCCTGGCCCTGCTCCCCTCTTCCCTCCCAGGGTTCTTCAGAGAGCCTTCCTCAACCAACCACAGACACCCAAACCCCTGCCTCAGGCTCTGCTTCTAGGAAACCCGATCTGAGACAGAAGTCCGGAGTCGGGGTGACAGACTTGAAGGGAGGGTTCCTGGGGCTGTTGGACACACGGGAGCTCAAGAGAGAAGCCCAGGCTGGAAAAAGTGAGTAGGAAGCAACCTGAATCCTCACACTTCATTCCTCCATAATGTGGTGAGAGAACATACTTAAATGTGAAAGTAGTTACAAAATTATGGAACTGGCATTTCGCTCCCTTTACGGGTGAAGAAGCCAAGGACCCAGGAGACCTCTGAAAGGGGTAAAGAGACATGCCCTGCTAGTCTTTCCCAGGATGATGTCCCTCGGAAGCAGGCCAATCTGCCAGCAAGAAAAAAAAGAAGCAATTTTCTGAAACTCAATTGTCTCACCAATTTTACCAAACTCAGCAATTTATCTACTTGCTCTAAGGAACACTTGGAAGGAATGAGTTCCTCTTGCAACTGTACTTTACACGTGAAGAGCCAGCCTTTAATGGATGGATCTGGGGAGAAGTGACCCAGAGCTGTTCCGTTCAGTGCTCTCAGTAAGGCTGAAGGCCAATGCTCCCCCCAAAGGATGGGCCCTATTCCCAGCCTCGGTGAGACCCTCTCACAGCCAGAGGGTTGGAGCCTTCAACTCCAACTCTCAGAATTCAATTCCTGGGTTTCTTGGAGCATTTCTCCCCTGGAAAGGACCCTGAATGGGAGCGTTGAGGTTTTTAATTCAGGGACTCTCAGACTCTGTCTGGAAGAGGCCTGGAGGGTCCTTAAGAACAACCCTTCAGAAAGTTGCAGAGTCCTTCACTGACACTTCTACAGATGGTCTTCTAAACTCTGCTTACATGCCTCCCTTGGTGAGAGATTCCCTCCTTCTGAGAAAACCCTTCAGAGCTCTGACTGAGAAAGGTCTTCCTCACGTAAAGTTGAACATCGGTTCCCTGAAACTCTTCATACACCTTCCGCCTCTGGCTCCTGAGACCACAGCCCCAGCAAGACAACACTACAGAGAGTCTTGGGAGAAGGGATGTGGCAGGCCCAACAAAGCTGAGTCGTAAACTGGAAGGGGGGAAAGCTGAAAACTCATGCAACTGAACCAGGAAACCCTCAAGGCACGTGAAGGAGCAGCGCTGGCTCTATCTGGAATTGGGTTAAGAGGATGAAAACATAAAGTTATTTCCTACCTAAAAGTCTATACCCAGCCAAACTATCAACCGGGTATGAGGTAAATAAAGACATTTTCAGACATGCAAGTTCTTTTAAAAAATGTGTCTTCTACTTACCCTTTTCAGAAATTCCTGGAGGATGTGTGTCACCATAACAATGGAGGAAACCAAGAGGATGAGGGCCTGACACAGAGAAAACAGAAGATCCAACAAGGATGAGAGAAATGAAGAGAATTCCCAGGCCCCAGATATGCACCAAGTCAGGGGAGATTGGAGCAAGCCTAAGGGCTTCAAGGGATGTGTTACCAAGAAGTTGAAACTGAGAATAATGTGTGATGCATCTGAACATCTTGAAGGGATAGCTAGACAATCTGCTGAGCATCTGAGGTTAACTTAGTAGTAAACATACATCAAAGACTAAACAAAAAGAACAGAAACCTAAGACAAATCAACTCCGGGAAAAAAGAAAGCTGTGCAAGAAAGAAAATACAAGCATAGTTTATTTCAGGCAGTGTTTGTATACTCATCACAATGATGTAACCAAAGTTATGCTCTCACTACAGTGGGAGATTAGGAGAACACGGGGTGGGGTGGAGCATAGAGGACAAGTGGAGGTTAAATCCTCCTCTCACATGACAATTTACAGCTGATATTCAAGTATCATGGCAAGTACATGATTTAGAGATATGGAGGTAAATATCAGAAAAATAACTCAGGCCATTTGAAAGAAACAACTTGAAACAGAATGCTATTTCTCCTAAAATTTCTTGCAGAACTATATGGCTCTTTAAATCAATATATATATAAAGCTTTGGTGAAAATTTTTTAATGTTAAAGAAAGAAAAAAAAGGAAGATGAATGGAATGCTCTTGATAGCTATTTGGCAGCATCTAGAAGAGTTGAACTTGAAATGCCTTTCTACCCAGCAGCAATATTTCCACAGTACAACTTTAAGCACAGACCCCAGCTCCCTGCCTGTATAGACGTTCATTTCAGTATTGTTTATAATAGGGAAAAAGCACAAGGAAAAGAAAAAAATTGAGCAAAACATTCTTCAACTTTTTCTGTAATATTTTGTTTCTTTTATTTAAAAAAAATCTGAAGAAAACAGAGTAAAATCTTCCTTGTGGGGATTTATGAGATTACCTTTATATTTTCTCTATTCTAAAAACTTTTACAAACTAAAACAGGGGGAAAAGGTCATCATATTGATTAAATCAACTCACTGACCTGCCACACCCAGGGCTGGATACCAGGATTATGGAGCTGCATAAGACAAAGTTTATGACCTCAAGGGACTCAAAATTTGGTGAATCTCAACCATGTCATGAGTTTCCCTGATACCACAAGAATAACAATGACTTTGTAGTCAGGTAAACCTGGGTTCAAATTCTAACATGATCAGGTGCACCCGGGTGGCTCAGTGAGTTAAGCATCTGGCTCTTGATTTAGGCTCAGGTCATGATCCCAGTGTCATGGGATGGAGCCCTGTGTCAGGCTCTGCACTAAGCATGGAACCTGCTTTAGATTCTCTCTTTCTCCCTCTGCCCCTCTCTCCTGTTTTCGCACGCTCTCTGAAAAGAAAAAAAATTCTAACCTTGTCATTTACTAGCTGTGTGATTTATTTGTATTTTTTTAATGTTTATTTATTTTTGAGAGACAGAGAGACAGAGTCCAAGTTGGGGAGGGGCAGAGAGAGACAGAGACACAGAATCTGAAGCAGGCTCCGGGATATGAGCTGTCAGCACAGAGCCTGATGTGGGGCTCGAACTCGTGAACCACGAGATCATGACCTGAGCTGAAGCTGGTCGCTTAACCAACTGAGCCACCCAGGCGCCCCACTAGCTGTGTGATTTTTGATAAGACAACCTCTATAAACCGGGACAAATAATAAGAATTTACAGAAAAACTACACGTAATGCAAACAGTAATACCAAGTGTCTGACACATAGAAGTTTCTCAATAAACAATAGATTGTTTCGTCCATGGACTCCTCCTCCAGCTGCCATACCTAGAAAATATCTCTGTAAACGTGGGAAGCTGTGTGATGTGAGGGGACACGGTTGGACGTCAGTGTCAGATCTCCGTTCAAATCTTGTCTCCATCACTTAGTAACTACGTGACTTCAGGCATGTCGTCCGAATATCTACTTCCTACTAAGTTGTGAAGATTGCATTGGAAACCTTGTGTTTCACAGTGCCTGGGGCACAGTAAGCCCTATTTATATGATGGGATCGGGACTCCAAGGACTGGTTTCTATTCCCCGCTGGATGCTGTCCATCACCTGTCTTCAGGTGCACTTCCCTGCACGTCAGCTTGGAGCCATTGGTCCTGCCATGATGGACACTGTTGGTTGCCTACTGTATTAGTTTCTTCTTGCTGCGGTAAAAAATTACCACAAACTCAGTGGCTTAAAACAACACAAAGGTCATTCTCCCACAGTTGTGGGGGTCAGAAGTCTGAAATGAGTTCCACTGGGCTAACGTCAAGGCATTAGCCGTATAGTCCCTTCGGGAGGTGAAGAGGGCGAATCTACCTCTGCAAAGTGCTCTTAGTGGCTTCTTAGTGGCCGCCTGTATTCCTTTTATTGTTTCCCTCTATTCTCCTTTGTCTTATCTCCAAAGCAGTTCACTCCAATCTCTGCTTCCTTCACTATGTTACCTTCTCCTCTGATTCTGACTCTTCCTGTATCCCTCTTACAGTTACAGTTGTGATTACAACCCAACCCAATCCGGGATAAGCTCCCCTGACTTCATCACATCTGCAAAGCCCCTTTTGATATAGAAACCAACAGTCATCGTTTTGGAGACGAGGATTCAGACATAGTTAGAGGCCATTATTCAGCCTATCACAGTTCAACCCCTGGCCCTCAAAGATTCACATGCAGGGGCGCCTGGGTGGCGCAGTCGGTTAAGCGTCCGACTTCAGCCAGGTCACGATCTCGCGGTCCGTGAGTTCGAGCCCCGCGTCGGGCTCTGGGCTGATGGCTCAGAGCCTGGAGCCTGTTTCCGATTCTGTGTCTCCCTCTCTCTCTGTCCCCCACCTCCTGCTCATGCTCTGTCTTTCAAAAATAAACATTAAAAAAATTAAAAAAAAAAAAAGATTCACATGCATCCCACACACAAAATACATTCATCCCATCCCAAGGTCTCTAAACCCATTAAATCCACCATTGAACCCAAAATATCACCCAAGTCTCAACAGCTCTGAAGTTCTAAATCTCATCCTCTAAGTTAACTTTCATGGGTCCTGGGGATTAAGACATTGATATATTTAGGAGGCCATTACTCTACCTACCTTACTTATGAACCATCATTCTCCCCTACCTGTTCTTCTAATCAAATCCCAAGTTTGCCTGTGGATTGAGAAGCCATGTACTTGGGAGGGGCTGTTTCTCTCCCCAGCCCTGGGGGGTGAATTTTACTGTTGCCTAGATTCATCCTCTGACAATTCCATTCCAATGAGACTTCTTGTTGTCCTTTAATATCCATTTCCTTCTTCTTCCCATAGTAACAGAACTGTCCAGAATAAAGCCTAACATTAATTACTCAGCCTCCTTTACACCTGGGGTTGGACTTGCAATTCAACTGAACCAATGAGAAATGAGCAAAACTCACATCTGAACTTCTGAGTCATGCCTTTAAGGGAAAGTGGAATGTTTCCAGTACCTTCCCCCTTTCCAGCTGGCTAAAGCTAAGATATGCCGGGAGAAGTTGGCACAGCCGTGTCAGATCACAAGATGAAAGCCGCAAGTTAAAGATGACAGAGACTTCAGACAGAAAGAGCCTGGGGGAGGGCACCTTGGTGGCTCAGTCAGTTGAGCATCCGACTCTTGATTTCAGCTCAGGTCATGATCCCAGGGTCGTGGGTTAGAGCCCCAAGTCAGACTCTGCACTGAGCATGAACCCTGCTTAAGATTCTCTCTCTCTCCCTCTGTCTCTCTTCTCTCTCAAAAGAAAGAGAGAGAGAGAGAGAGAGAGAGAAAGAAAGAAAGAAAGAAAAGAAAGTTGGAAGGATGGACCTGGGTCCCTGTTCATTGTGGTCGCAGAAATCAGCCTAGGACTACCTACTTGGACTTTACCATGAGAAAAAAATAAACATCTCTCTTAAGCCACTGCTCCTTTGAAAAAAAAAAATTTTTTTTAACGTTTATTTATTTTTGAGACAGAGAGAGACCGAGCATGAACGGGGAGGGTCAGAGAGAGGGAGACACAGAATCTGAAACAGGCTCCAGGCTCTGAGCTGTTCGCACAGAGCCCGACGCGGGGCTCGAACTCACGGACCGCCAGATCATGACCTGAGCTGAAGTCGGCCGCTTAACTGACTGAGCCACCCAGGCGCCCCGCCACTGCTCCTTTGGATGTACGTTGCAGCCACCAAATTTGAGTCTTACACTGACTAAGCATGAACATGTGCCATAATTGTGGCCAACCAGACATGGGCAGTGGTCTTCTGGGGTGCTTTTGGAAAATATTTTCCTCTTTCCTTTTGGAAATGCCTTCCTCTGGCTTTTGGACGTTCCTGTGTAAACCTATGAACCCTGGGGCTGAGGCAGCCATCTTCTGAGCTTGAAGAGCCAGTCCTAGAGATGAAAACTACCCTGCCAAGACTGGCAGAGGGGAAAGAGGGGCAGGCCAGGGGTATTAGATGCTGTCACCGAGCCACTGTATAAACCAACCCAAGATTGGTTTATACCAATTCCCTCCAGATTCCCTGTTAACACAAGATAATGGCTGTCGGATGCTTAAATCACCTGTAGCCAGTTTTTCCGTTGCTTCCAGCCAAAGAAATTCTAGCTGTTTGGAGAGCTTCCTCAGTAGCTCATGGGGGCTCAACCAAACCATCCCAGGCTCCATGAGGGAGGAAGCTTCGAGACTTCGCACTCTAGGAAGAGTGCAAGGTTTTGTGGCTCTTCCAGGATCTCCTGTCTTCATCATATCCCTCTCCGGCTAGGCCTGCTGAGGACTGTGAAGGCTCCAGTAAGCTCTATGTGAGCTATCCAATTCCCTGAGTCTCCCTTCCCTTACCTGCAGAACAAGCTAATATATGTAACTGCCTTTCTAACGAGATCTTTGTATGAACTAAATTAGATCGTGGATCATTTTTAAAGCGTGTTGTCATGTCAGTTTATCCTACTAGAAAGGGAGTTCTTGAGCACAAATGAATGACAATATCTATATAATCCCGGAATCTATGACAGGATCTAACACCAAGTAGATACTTCGTAAATATTTACAGATGAATTTTAGACATGACCAGTTAGGCCACAGAGTTATCTCAAGGCACAATAATTGATTCAGAGTTGGCTGAAGCCAAGCCACTTGGGCCAAGCAAAGTGAATCCCAAGACTTTTGCTTAGGCAACTGGAAGTAAGATTCACTTTCCTGAGACACCTGGGTGGCTCAGTCACTTAAGTACCCCACTCTTGATTTCGCCTCAGGTCATAATCTCAAACTTGTGAGATGAAGTTCCTGTGAAAGACTCCTCACTGAGCATGGAGCCTGCTAGGGACTCTGTCTCTCCCCCTCTCTCTCTCTGCACCCCTCCCCCCATCATGCCTGTACTCTCTCTCTCTCTCAATAAATAAATAAATAAATAAACATTAAAAACAAGTTAACTTTCCAGGGTGTCTGGGTGGCTCAGTTGGTTGGGCATCCGACTTCGGCTCAGGTCATGATCTTATGGTATGTGAGTTCGAGCCCCGCATCGGGCTCTGTGCTGACAGCTCGGAGCCTGGAGACTGCTTCAGATTCTTTGTCTCCCCCTCTCTCTACCCCTCCCCTGCCCACGCTCTGTGTCTCTCTGTCTCTCAATAATAAATAAATGTTGAAAAAATAAAAACAAATTAACTTTCCACTCAACTCCTCAACTGTGGAGGGTGTTAGTCCAGAACTGTTGCAGCTAACTTACCACGTAAGAGGAAGGACTGCCTGAGTGTGGTATCTCAGGGAGAAAACAAACAGGGTTTTGATGATTTAATTTAAGGCCCTGGATCAAACCATACCTGAAGTCCACCCTTAGAGTTTCGAGTTACATGAAACAATATCTCCTCCCCCTTATTTTTTTTTCTTAAGAAGGTTTAGGAATCCCAGCTGCTGCGATGAATAACAGAATGCCAGTTGGTAAATAGGTCAGCCTTATACGTGTGTATGAAATTATTCCTGCTGGATGGTTTAGTAAAACTGTTGATGATGTGCTCTGCCAGGGTATAGTGCATAGTAAATGGTCACCTTTGCTGTGGAAATTAAAAGGCAGTCAGGTGATTTCCCTGTTCCAAAAATGTTCTAGAGATTCTGCAAAATAAAGTAATTCACAAGTGACTGTACCAAACCCAAGAATGTCCAATGTTCATTCTACTCTTCTGAGTCACTCCCCATAAAAAGTCTCAATTGGGCCCGGGTATGTCTTCCAACTTTTTCTTTAATGGCCAGTTGCTTTCTGTTGCCAACCAGAGGGTGACCTTTTTTGGTTTAAGGCAGTCCCAAGACTGCCCCCCAGCAAGGGTGACCAGGAGAATAGAGTTGACTGAAACAGACTAGCGCCAAAGAGCAGAGAAATCACTAGTTTAAATAGCAAGTGTCTGAAGTAGCTTGATCTGCACCCTTGACTATGGCAGGACTCCTCTGTGGTTCCACATAGTCTCCTAGGTTGGGTCTTGAGGTTCCAAGAGGTTGATTGTAGAGTTCTCGAAGTCAGCCCCTTGTGAGGGAACCAGGGGGGTAGGATCAGGCAGAGAGAAGAAGGCTCTGACGGAGTCACTGCAAAGACTCAGCCAAACTCACGGGAAGCTCTGGGGCTGAAATGGTCTTCAGAGTTGTCCTGATTTGGAGCAAGGGGGCTGAACCTGTAGGCTCCTGTGGTGACCCGTCCTCAGAGGCAGGCTGTCCCCTTGGGGAGCCTGGCTCTCTTTCTCTCTCTCTTTAAATACGTATTTACTTATTTTTGAAAGAGAGAGAGAGAGTTGGAGAGAGGCAGAGGGAGAGAGAGAGAGAGAGAGAGAGAGCAGAGAATCCTAAGCAGGATCTGTGCTGTCAGCGCAAAGCCCAAGGTGGGGCTCAAACTCACTAACGGTGAAATCATGACCTGAGCTGAAATCAAGAGTCAGACGCTTAACCGACTGAGCCACCCAGGTGCCCCAAGAGGCAGCTCTCTTTAACTGCAAGTGGTTACTGTCAAGGGATTGGACCAGGAGCCATCAGCAGTCAACACTCCAGGCAGTTGGGTTGGGGGCTGGGGGTGTGATTTGGGGATCTCCGAGAGACACTCTACTCCTGACTCTGCCAGAAATCTTGTCCGTTTTTGTGGGAATGTCTCTAGCTGCTCTCCATTCCTGGCTCCATTTTATCAGGGATCCCTGGCTTTTACTTTAGGAACACCGTAACACCCTCCGGATCATCCCCCAGTCCCTGGAATGCCGGTGCCCAAAGAACTGTCGGCAAATGGGCACGCCTCCAGTCCCCCTGGCCAGCCCCTCACAGGCATCCTCGGTGAGAAGTGCTTAGGCTAGTGGAATTTCTCCTTCCCACTGGGTCACCCAGTGGACCCCTCATTCCTTCCTCCTCTATCCTCAGTACTTGCTCTCAGCCATGCCTCCTCTGAATGAGGCACCTGCGGACCCTCACCTGGCCCCTGCCCCAGTGGGATTGTGCCCATGGAGTGATGTGGGTGGGGGGGGTCTCCCTCCAATGGAACTTTGGGCCTTCTCTCCCCTTGAACACCAAGAAGAACTGTTGGCATTCAATGGTGGCTTCTCAGAAGTCCACACTTCCATCGTCCCGCTGGTCTGGGGAACCTGTGGCCCCCTTCTCTGGCTGGAGGACAGTGGGGCCCTGAGAGCCTCCTGCTGTGCCCATCAGGGGACTGTGTGGCTGGCGGGGAGAGAGGAGAGTGTCCTGTGGCTGGCGGATTCCTGGGAGGCACCGTCAGTTGCGTCTCACTCTCAGACTTCCTCCGGCCTGTGTGGGGGGCTTGGCCATGCCAGCCAACACGTGTGGCACAGCGGGCTGGGTTGCAAACAATATCCGGCATGGCAGTTGGTGCAAGAGTTATGCAATCGCCACCAACTTACGGAAACCACTGTGAGATGCTTTCTGGGAGGAGGGGCGCCTGGCTTTGCCACCCTGGCCACAGGCTGGGGTTCCAGGCTGGGGGTCTGAAGAGTGGCCCAGCCTGCTGCGGGGTGGCAAGAAGTGTGACAGATCTTCCCTGAAGCTACCTGGGAGCACATGAGCCATGAGACCCAGCATTGCTGCATCTTCTCCCCTGAGGGGCTCCAGACCGCTCTCTCCTTCAACACTCTACAAACTCCAGAAAACAGTCTAATTTGCTTATCAGCTGCCCCTCAGACTCCCAGATCCTGCACAGGAGGTCCCGCTTTAGAAAGGGACAGGGCCAACCTTGGGAGGGGGTCTGGAGAAGGGGATCCAGCCAGTGACTCTAAGCCTCCGCAGGACTGTCCCAATGGGGAGGGGGGAAGCAGGTGGCATTCGGGGGCACAGATGACAAAGCTGGGGCCTGGGGGGAAGTCACGGAGAGGCAGAGCCCAACTCCCTATCAGAAAGAACTTCCTCCCATTCCGAGCTCTCCATGGAAGGGATGGAATGACAGAAGGGAGTCGTGGGCTCATCATCATGGGAGGTGAACCACCAGCCAGATGTCACAAAGGTAAGCTAAGTAGCATCTCTGCCCCATCTGGGAGGTACCACTCACCTGCACAGGGCCATCATGGGCCATTCTTGAGAAGTAGACTAAAGGAAGGAATTTTGCAAATCGAGCAGGGGACCATGTGAGGGGTAGACTCCCCCAAAGCCTCTCTTGCTCTCCTGGGCCTCCCCACCTCCCTCCACCATGGAGAAATGGACTGAGAATGGGTTTTGACGTCGAACCCACCTGACTGCCTCCCTGCTCTGTTATTCACTGTCTGTGTGACCTCAGGTAAGTCTTTTGCCTTCTCTGAGCCTGCAGTTTTTCCTCAGAGATGCAGGACATGAGGGCCCTTGGCATGCAAGCAGTTAGTGTTCAAGAAGGAAAGTTTGTTTAGGGATAAACAGAAGAGACTCTTACATATGGAGAACAAACAGAGGGTTACTGGAGGGGGTGTGGGAGCGGGGACAGGTTACACGGGTAAGGGACATTAAGGAATCTACTCCTGAAATCATTGGTGCACTATATGTTAAGTAATTTGGATGTAAATTTAAAAAATAAAATTAATAATAAAAAAAAACAGAAGGAAAGTTTGTTTTATATCAGTCTCACCTCCTGGCCGCCTGAAATCCTCAAAGTGAAGCCTTCTTCTTAAGGATCACCACCTCCAAAAATAGCAAAAATTGGCATCAGGTCAGAATACCTCCTTCCAGACATTTTCATATGTCCTATGTACATACGTGCGTATACTTATGGAGCAGGGGCTATTTTTTTTTAATGCTTATTTATTTATTTTTGAGAGAGAGAGACAGCAAGCTGGGGAGGGACAAAGAGAGAGGGAGAGATCGAGTCCCAAGCAGGCTCTGTACCGACAGCGCAGAGCCCGATGCAGGGCTCAAACTCAGGAACCATGGAGATCGTGACCTGAGCCAAAATCAAGAGTTGGATGCTTAACCGACTGAGCCACCCAGGCACTGAGGAGGGGCTATTTGATCTAAATTTTATCTTTGCGTATTATTTTGCACCTTGCTTTTTTCACTCAACACTATATCTTGGAGGTAATATAGCTAATGAATACAGATCTGCTCCATTCTCCTTAATTGCCTTCTTTAAGGAATGATTATACCATAGTTTTTTTTAGCTCTCCCTCTGTGAATGGACACTGCTCTGTGAATGGTTACTTCTATTTTTTCACCCTTACAAACAATAAATAAGCATCGTCATTGATGCCTTCTAGGGCATATAAACAAAGCTTCCATTTCCAAAGACATGGGACCCTAACGTCAGAGGGTATGTGAATTTGTAATTTTAATATATATAGACCAGTGAAGTTTCATTAATAAATGAACACAATCTTGGGGCACCTGGGTGGCGCAGTCGGTTAAGCGTCCGACTTCAGCCAGGTCACGATCTTGCGGACGTGAGTTCGAGCCCCGCGTCAGGCTCTGGGCTGATGGCTCAGAGCCTGGAGCCTGCTTCCGATTCTGTGTCTCCCTCTCTCTCTGCCCCTCCCCCGTTCATGCTCTGTCTCTCTCTGTCCCAAAAATAAATAAACGTTTAAAAAAAAATAAATAAATGAACACAATCTTGAATTCAGTTACTTTAACCCCAGAGGCAAATTTCAGGCATTGCAATTCTTCCTAAATGTTTAAATTGCAGTTAAAAGTTGCATGCAAAAGGAATGCATGCTTCTTGCAAAAAATAGCTATCTTGCAAAAACTAGGTGTTTTTTATTTTAAGTGAAAGTCCCTTTCCTTCCTATCCCATCCCTTCTTCCAATTCTGAATAGTTGGCATATATATACTTTGCTTTGCATTTCCAAACACACAAGTAGCACATAAACACAGACTTTTCTTTTTATATGAATGAGACATAGATAGATAGATAGATAGATGATAGATATAAAACTTAACTTTCCACTTTATCTTGGACATATCTTGGACATCTTCTCATGTCAGCATATTTATATCTGGATCTTTACTTTTAATGGGTGCATAGAATTTATTGTAAGAGGCATAATAAATTTACTCAGTGCCCAGTTGATGGGCATTTTGGTTGTTTTCTGTCATTTGCTACCATAAATGAAGTTAGTGAATATCTTGGCACACACATCTTCGTGTGCTCTGAAAATTCACTGAAGTAAAAGAAGCACAATGAATCTTAGAAGTGTTCAAAGACGGGTGTTAGAAGGTGGGAAATTGGTTATCCTCGGAAAAGGTCAGTAGCTAGAAAGAGACGCAATGAGGGTTTCCAGGGTGCTGGCAACGTCCGTTCTTTGATCTGGGTGCTACTTGAACACATGGGACTGTTCGGTTTGTGAACATTCATCAGGATGTACGTTTACAAGTCGTCCACTTTTCTTTATGCACGTTATGCTACAACTTAAAATTTTACCTTAAAAATAAGTGAAAAAAACAATACATTTAAGTGTTTCTTAGGAAAGGTTAGGTATGACTGAAGCTCTGTCACAAGTTAAATCCTAATTTGGGCAGAACTTGCAAACTGACCACAGTGAAATAATTTGCTTATAGATGTTGGACAAGTAATTAGGGGACGCATAGGATGAGATGGGGCCGAACTTTTCTAGGGATTTAATAAACCCAGGGAGTTAAGAAAAACTTTCCTGAGGAAGTGATGTTTAAGCTGAATCTTGAGGGATAATGAGATCCGTTTCTACTGTCTTTCTTTTCCCATGTTTTCAGTTCCTTGTATTCTCATACGCCTGACAATTTTTAATGGAGTGCCATTGTACATGAAAAATCATAGATAATATAAGGTTCTGGGTGACGTTATTCTTCTTCAGAAAGAATTTGTATTTTCTTCTGGGGAACAGCTAGGCACATTTCCAATCCCAGATTATCTTAATCCAACCATGGAGATATTTCAAAAGTAAGCATCAGTCCCTATGAGGGATGGTCTATTTCTGGTTCACTCTTATTTTTAACAGTGGTTCAATTGAGACATAATTCACATATCACACAATTCACCCATTCAAAGTATAAAATTCAGTAGTTTTTAGATACCTGCAACGATCTCTACAATCCATTTTAGAACATTTTCACAGCCCCTAAAAAGCGATCACGTCTCTTATTACCCCTACTCCCTCTAGACCTAAGCAACCACGAATCTACTTTCTTTCTCCATAAGTTTGCCTATTTGGATATTTGATCTAAATGGAACTATATTATGTACGGTCTTTGTGACTGCTTTCTTTCACTTAGCACAAATGTTTTCAAGGGTCATTTGTGTCGTAACATGTTTCAGTGTTTCGTTCCTTTGTTATAGCTGAATAGTATTCCATTGTACGGAGAGATCACATCTTGTTGATTCATTCATCAGCTAATGAATACTTGGACGATTTCTACCTTTGGCTATTATGTAGTGCTTCTATAAACACTTGTATTCAAGCTTTTGTGTGAAGATGTATTTTCATTTCTCTTGGGTAGATACTTAAGAGTGGAATTTCTTAGGTGTAAGGTAACTCTATATTTAACCATGTGAGGAACTGTTAGACTATAAAATGGATGCTGTATTTTATATCCACACCAGCAGGGTAGGAGAGTTTCCACTTCTCCACATGCTATTGTCTGATTTTTTTATTATAGCCATCCTAATGAGGGTGAGGTGGTATCTTGTCAAGGTGACTAATGATGTGGAGCATCTTTCCAAATTTATTGGACATTGGTATGTCCTCTTCCTTTTTTTAAGTTTATTTATTTATTTTGAGAGACACAGAGAGAGAGAGCAGGGTAGAGGAGGGGCAGAGAGAGAGGGAGAGAGAATCTTGAGTGCGGAGCCCAATGAAGGGCTTGATCTCATGAATGGTGAGAGTATGACCTGAGCCAAAATCAAGAGTCAGATGCCCAGCTGACTGAGCCATCCGGGCACCCCAACTGGTATATCTTCTTTGGAAAAAATGCCTATTCAAATCCTTTGACCATTTCTTTTTAATGGGTTGTCTTTTCATTACTAATTTGTAAGATTTCTTTATATATTCTAGATTCCTTATCAGATACATGATTTGTAAATATTTTCCCCCATTCTGTGGGTTGTCTTTTCCCTTTCTTAATAGTGTTCTTCAAAGGATAAAATTTTTAAATGTTGATGAAGTTCAATATTAATTTTTTTCCCACTGTTGCTCATGTTTTTGATGTCATATCTTAGAATCTGTTGCCAAATATGAGGCTATGGAGATTTATCCATAGGTTTCTTCTAATAGTTCTTATCGTTTTAGGTCTTATATTTAGGTTGTTGATTGCTTTTGAGTTAGCTTTTGTATACGGTGTGATATAAGGGTCCAACTTCATTCTTTTGGGTGTGACTATCCAATTGTTTTAGTGCCATTTGTTGAAAAGGCTATTCTTTTTCCGCCTTGGCAACATTGTCAAAAATCAATTAACCATAGACACGTGGGTCCATTTCTAGACTCTCAATTCTATCTCACTGCTCTATATGCTCTATAATGCATAGTAATGAAAAGTCTATAATCAAGACTACACTGTCTTGATTACTATCGCTTTGCACTAAGTTTTGAAATCAGAAAATGTGAGTCCTCCTTTGCTCTTATTTTTCAGGATTGTGTTGGCTATTCTCGGTCCTTTGCAATTCCATATGAATGTTAAAATCGGTTTTTCGATTTTTACCAAGAAGCCGAGATTCTGATGGGGATTGCACTGAACCCGTGGCTCAATTTAGAGAGTATTGTCATCTAAATAATATTAAGTCTTCAAATCCATGAACATGAAATGTCTTTCCATTTATTTGGACTTATTTTCTTTCAACAATGTTTTATTGTAGTTTTGATTGTACAAATTCTTTACCTCTTTTGTTAAATTTATTGCTAAGTATTTTATTCTTTTTGGTGCTATTGTCAATTGAATTGTTTTCTTAATTACATTTTCATTATGCTCTTTGCAAGTGTATAGGAAAACAATTGATTTTTGCATACATATTTTTAAATGTTTATTCTTTTATTTTGAGAGAGAGAGAGACAGAGGGACAGAGAATGAGTGGGGGAGGGTCAGAGAGAGAGTGAGAGAGAGAATCCCAAGCAAGCTCTGCACCATCAGCACGGAGCCTGGTGTGGGACTCAATCTCACAAACTGCAAAATCATGACCTAAGCCAAAATCAAGAGTCGATCACTTAACCGACTGAGCCACCAAGCTGCCCCTTAATTTTGCATATTAATCTCATATTCTGCAACCATGCTTAATTTGTTTATTATCTCTAAACAGCTTTTGAGTGGTTTACTTGGGATTTCCTATATACAATATCGTTATCTGTGGACAGAAATAATTTTACTTCTTTCTTTCCAATATGAATGCATTTTATTTCTCTTAATTGTCTAATCGCTCTGGCTAGAACCCCTAGAACAATGTTGTATAGAAGTGGCAATCGTGGACATTCTTGTCTTGTTCTTTTTCTTAGAGGGAAAATATCCTGTCTTTCAGCATTAAGTATTATGTTAGTGATTGGCCCTTTATCAGATTGAGGAAATTCCTTTTTTTAAAAAATGTTTATTTATTTTTGAGAAAGAAGCTTGAGGAGGGGAGGGGCACTGAGGGGTGAGGGGGGACATATGATCCAAAGCAGCCTCTCCACTGACAGTTGCGGGACTGATGCAGGGCTCAAACTCGTGAACCATGAGATCATGACCTGACCCAAAGTCAGACACTCAACCGACTGAGCCACCCAGGTGCCCCAAGGAAGTTCCTTTTATTCCAAGACTTTTGAGTGTTTTTATCATAAAAGGGGATTGCATTTTGTCAAGTGATTTCTCTGCATCTGCTGAAATGATTGTGTGTATTTTATCCCTCATTACATCGATAAGTTGCATTACACTGAGTGATTTTCAGGTGTTAAACCAAATTTGCATTCTTGGACAAATCTCACATGATTCTCGTATATAATTATTTTATATACGTCGCTGGATTCAGTTTGCTAGCATTTTGCTTAGGATGTTTGCATTGATACTCATAAGAGATACTATCTGTAGATTTCTTTACATGTGATGTTTTTTGTTTTTGTTTTTTTCTTTTTTTTTTAATATTTTTCTTTATTTTTGAGAGACAGAGAGCGAGCATGAGCAGGGGAGGGACAGAGACAGAGGGAGACACAGAATCTGAAGCAGGCTCCAGGCTCTGAGCTGTCACCACAGAGCCCAACGCAGGGCTCAAACCCACAAACTGTGAGATCATGACCTGAGCTGAAGTCGGATGCTTAACCCAACTGAGCCACCCAGGCACCCCAAGATTGTCTATTCCTTCTTGAGTCAGTTTTGGTGTTCTGTGTCTTTCTAGGAATTTGTTCATTTCATCCAAGTTGCCTAATTTATTAGCATGCAATTGCTCATAGCATGCCTTTATCATCCTTTTTATTTTTGTAAGATCAGTAGTAATGTCTCTTTCGTTTCTGATTCTAGTCATTTGAGTCTTCTTTCATTTTTTTTCTTGGTCAGTCTAGCTAAAAGTTTGTCAATTTTCTTGATCTTTTCAAAGAACCTTTTGGTTTTGCTGATTATCTCTATTGTTTTTCTACTCTATGGCTTCTTAATTTCCACTTCAATCTTCATTATATCCATTCCTTTGTCTTGCTTTAGGTTTTATTTGCCCTTATGTTCCCAGGGTCTTAAGATGGAAGTTTAGGCTATTGATTTGAGATCTTTCTTCTTTTTGATATAGGCATTTATCAGATATATATATTTCCCTCTAAGACTGCCTTGGCTATTTTGATATGCTATGTCTTTGTTTTCATACATCTAAAGATATTTTCTAATATCTCTTTGATTTCTTCTTTGTCCCATTGGTGATTCAGGAGAGCGTTGTTTAAATTCCACTTATTTGTGAGTTTCTTGAATTATTTTCTGTTATTGATTTCTAACTTCATTCCATTGTGGCCGGAGAGCTTACTTTGTATTATTTCTATCCTTTAAAATTTATTGATGTTTGTTTTATGACCTAGCTTTCCTGAAAGATGTTCCATGTGCTCTTGAGAAGAATGTGTATTCTGCTGTTGTTGGGAGTATTCTAGAGATGTATGTTAGGTCTAGCTGGTTTATAGTGTTGTTGTCTTCGGGGTTTTTTGTTTCTCTTATGCCTAGTTGTTGTATCCATTATTGATAGTGGAGTATTGAGAGCTCTAGACATTATTGTTGAATTGTTTACATCTCCATTTATGTCAGCGTTTGTTTCATGGGTTTTGATACTCTATTGTTAAGTACATATATATGTTTATAATTGTTATATCCTCCTGATGGATTGACCTTTTTATAATTATAAAATTCTCTCTTTATCTTTAGGAAATTCTTTGGTTATAAGTCCATTTAGTGTGCTGTTCATATAGCCAGGGCAGATTTCTTGTGGTTGCTGTCTGTGTGATACATATTTTTCCATCTTTGCACTTTTAATCTATCTATATCTTTGATTCTAAAGTGTGTCTCCTGTAGACAGCACAGAGTTGGAGCCTGGTGTTTTTTTTTTTTTTATTCAATCTGATAATCTCTGCCTTTTACTGGATAATTTAATTCATTGACATTTAATGTTATTATTAATATAGCTGGATTTACATCTACAACTTTACTTTTTTATTTTCTATATGTCCTGTCTTTTTGTTCCTTTATTCTCCCCACTTTTATTTGCATTAACAATATTTCCTAAGGTAACATTTACATTCTTTAGTGATATTTTTACTATATCTTTTTGAGATATTTCCTTAGTGGTTGCTCTAGGGCTTACCTTCAGCTTTAGATTTATACTAACTTAATTTCAGTGAGCTATAGAAATGTTACTCTTAGAGGCACCTGGGTGGCTCAGTCGGTTAAGCATCCGACTTCAGCTCAGGGCATGATCTCACAGTTTGTGGGTTCAAGACCCGCGTTGGGCTCTGTGCTGACAGCTCAGAGCCTGGAGCCTGCTTCAGATGTTGTGTCTCCCTCTCTCTCTCTGCCCCTCCCCTGTTTACTCTCTCTCTCTCTCTCTCTCTCTCTCTCAAAAATAAATAAATATTTAAAAAAAAAGAAATGTTACTCTTATATGACACTATTCCTTTTTCCTCTTTTTTGTTGCATTATGTTATATATTACAACCATAAATGTTCTAAACTCAACATTACATTGTTTTAATGATTGCTTTATATAATTTCATGTCTCTTAAAGAAACTGAGAAGAAAGGAGATCCAATATATATTTATAGGTTTAGTTGCATTACTTCTTATCATTTCTGGCTCTCTTAATTTGTTCCTGTGGATTAAGTTACCGTCTGGAGTCATTTCCTTACCTCAAATACATCTTTGATCCACTCATCTCCTTTATGCTATATATTACATTTTAGGATGGCATAGGTCCAACAGTACATTATCATATACATATTGTTTTATACACTTGCTTTTTAAATAAGATCAGAGAAGAAAAAGAAGAAATGTGCATTTATACTGTTTCATATAATGACATAATTCCTTTTGTCAGTGGTCTTTGTTTTTCATGTGTGGATTCATAGTACTTCCCAGGGTAACTTGCTGTCAGCCTTAAGAACCTCCTTTGGGAATTCTTATAAGGCAGGTCTGCCGGCAAAAAAATCCTCTCAGTTTTTATTTATCTTATAATGTCTTTACTTTTATTTTTAAAAGATAGCTTTGCTGGATATAGGATTCTTGGTCAACAATTTTTTTTTCTCTGATCAGTTTGAATATGTTATCCCATATGTTATGATTATCCCAATAATCTTATTGGGTTTCTTGGTAAATGATGTCATTTTTCTCCTGCTGCTTTCAAGGCTTCCTCTTTGTCTTTGACTTTTTCTAAGTTTATTTTGCTTAGTAATCTCTACATCCCACATGGGGCTCAAACTCAGGACCCTGAGATCAAGAGTCACACACTCGTCTACTGAGCCGGCCAGGCACCCCATCCTTGTCTTTGACTTTCAACATTTTTTACTATGTAATGTATGTGTTTGTAGATCTCTTTGCATTTATCCTACTTGGAGTTTGTCGATCTTCTTGGACATGTAGATTATTATTTTTTCAATAAATATGGAAAGTTTTCAACCATTGCTTCTTCAAATATTGTTTTCTGCTCCTTTCTTTCTCCCCTCTCCTTCTGGTACTTCCATTATATGCATGTTGGTATGCTTAAATGCTTTCTCTGAGGCTCTGTTTATTTTTCTTCATTTTTTCCCTCCCTGTTCATTAGATTGCATTATCTCTATCAACCTATCCTCATATTCACTGATTCTTTCTCCTGCCAGTTCAATCTATTGTTAAGTTCTTCTAGTGATTTTTTTTAATCTTAGTTGCACTTTTCTCTGGAATTTTACTCTTTTACTCCAGAATTTCCGTTTATTTTTTTAATTCTTTCTCTTTATTGATATCCTCTAATGCAACAGCGTCATCATACTTTCCTTTACTTCTTTAATCATGCTTTTCTTTAGTTTCATGAACATATTTATAACGGCCACTTTGAAGTCTTTGTTAAACCCAATATCTGATGGCTTTCACAGGTAGTTTCTGTTTCCTTCCTTTTTCCTGGTGTATGGGTTTCATACTTTCTTGTTTCTTTGCATGAGTCATAATTTTTTTTTGCTGGAAACGTGACATTTTAGATGATATATTGCAGCAACTCTGGAAACTGGTCTCTCTGGAACTGGTCTCTGTTCTGTCCCAGACTTGACATTGTTATTTACCTATTTATTTTTTTAGTGTTTTTACCTATTTATTTTTCAGTGTACTGGATTATATTAGTGAAGTCGTCTTTCCCTTCCGTCCTGCAGTGTGCCGCCTCTGAAGTTGCTCCTCCGGGGTTGTACCCTTGAGTATACCCACAGTCACCCTTGGATAAAACCAAGTATATCCTTGGGCAGATCTCATTTTGATCGTTTCTTTCCTTCACCCTATCCAGATGTTAAGCTTCACTAATTGCAGTTGATTGTTTTTATTGTTTTCATCGGTGCCTTGGGGCATAATTGCTCCACAAATTGATCCAATTAAATCCGGGCTTCTTTGACGGAAATAACGTGTTGTAAAGAATTTAACCCTACCTCCAAAATAGGTCTGGCTTTTGCCCTCAGAGTTTGGGAGAATTAATTATTGCCTTGAGAAGGAAATGGAACCAAATGCCAGACAGACTTCTCGAGGTGTCCCTTCTCTCCCGTATTGTAATTCTGCAATCCTTCATTGCCATGGTAACTCTCCAGAGACATGGTTTTTAGCTATTTGGTTCATATTTTCTAGCTACGCTCAGAGCAAGGGTTGGTCTGGAACAATATCATCTATCATCGATAGCAGTTCAAACTGCAGTGGTTAACAATGAAGATGAGGAGGAAGATGTGAGCGGAAGAATCATCAGGGAGGTAGGATCAATAGAACCCACTGATTGGTTGATTGGATGTGAGTAGACCGAGGAGATTAGGACAATGGGGTTTCGGTATCTAGGAATTTCACGATTCGTGGGGCTCTTCACAGAGACAGGGATGTAAGAAGAAGAACCATATGATGAAAAGGGGAGATAATGAATTCAATATTGGATGTTCAGAATTTATGGCATCCTAATGTCCAGGAGGTCTGAAATGCAGGAGAGAAGCCTGGTGGGGACTGAGAGAGTTAAAAGTTATCAACAAAGAGGTGAGAACTAAAACCATGGGAGTAGAGAAGAGGAAACATGGAAGATCTTTGCAAGACACTGACTTTTCAGTGATGTCCAGTGACAGCTGGCTCAGAGAATGAACAGCCAAAGAAAAATCAGAACGGATTTAGGAGTGTAAAGGGATAGAAAAAAATCAAAGGAGGGGGAGGGTCCACACATCAGATGGTCTAAGCGAAGGAGAGAAGTACTTTCCAGAGAAATCCCAGTGATAGCGGAGGCAGAAACCATATTTCCAAGGCCCAAGGAGTAAGCAGGTAGGAAAGAAGTAGAAAACAGAAGTGTAGGGGCGCCTGGGTGGCGCAGTCGGTTAAGCGTCCGACTTCAGCTAGGTCACGATCTCGCGGTCCGGGAGTTCGAGCCCCGTGTCAGGCTCTGGGCTGATGGCTCAGAGCCTGGAGCCTGTTTCCGATTCTGTGTCTCCCTCTCTCTCTGCCCCTCCCCCGTTCATGCTCTGTCTCTCTCTGTCCCAAAAATAAATAAACGTTGAAAAAAAAAAAAACAGAAGTGTAGAAAATTTTGTTCAGAAGTTCCTAAGTATTTGTTGTATTCTACTGGGTCGACCTGCTTTACAAAATGTACGTGCAACACTCCTGCAGTCTACACTGGCTCTTTGGCTCTCCCACCTCCCACTGCCCTATTAGGCCCTTGAGAGAATTCCCATGGTGATGGCCTCACTGTTGAATCAAACAGTTTGTCCTTTTTCCTCCATCTATTCATTCAGCATCATCTAACACTGTTAATCATCCAACCCTACCTCTGGTCCAAGATAACACTTGTGACGGTTTTAAAATATGAGTGCACATTCTTTGACACTCTCCTCCTTGAACCCTTTCCCCATGAGTATGGGAAAACTTTTGGCCAGTTCTATTATGAGGGTATGGTGGATACTATGGAAGCTTCGATGCTGGGTCATAAAAGGTCGTGAAGCTTTCTGCCTTGCTGCTGGAACTTGTGGTCCCAGAGCCCTGAACCACCACGTAAGAAGCTAGGCATCCTGAAAAGTCCAACTATCTCTCTGTCACACTGGAGAGGCCACACGTAGGTGATCCAGTAGAGAATCATACCTGAGCCCATGCTTTAGTCTTTCCAGTGCAGGTTCAAGACACGTGAGTGAAAACTGGGCAATAGATCTTTCAACGTCACCTGTCCCAGCCCTGTAGCTGTCAGAGTTATCCCCAGCCACTCAAGTCATCCCCGTTGAGAGCCTAGATATCTAGAAGTAGAAAAGCCCCCCTATGCCTGTCCAAATGCAAATGCCTGGCCCACAGCATCCCTGAGCATACCAGAATAGTCGTTTCACATTACTGCATTTCGGGATGGTTTCAGCAAGAGATAACTGAAACACCATTTTTTTCTTATTTCTGTTCTTCTATTCAGACCATTCTTTTTCTCCTAATCCTACACAGCTATACGTTCGTATCCCACCAGCCCAAGTGGAAAGTTCTCCCAACTCAGTAATGGAGCCTAGTGAGCCCTGGACCAAAGGCTGTTCTGAACCTAACAAAGCATAAAAGCATGCCTCAAAAGAACTAAATTCTACCCCAGAACAAAGCCTGAAAATATTTAAAGAAATATACAAAGCAAACAAAATCAAGCACTCAGGAATATAATATTCACAGTATCTGTCATCCAATCAAAACTTACCAGGCACACAAAGAAGCAAAAGAAATGCAAGGAGAAAAAGTAACCAATAAAAACAGATCCAGAAATAACACAGATGACAGAATGATTTGACAATGGTATTGAGAGGATATTTATAATAGTTAGCTACTATAAATATTCAATATACTCAAGAAGGGAGGGGAAAACATGTGCATGATGAAGATAGAAATTGATATAAAAAAAGACCCAAATCAAACTTCTACAAATGAACAATACCCTGGATAGGATTAACAGTACATTAGACACCGCAGAAGAAAAAGAAGTCAGGAAAAGAAGACAAGTGAATGAAGAACACAGATGAGAAGGATAGAAATCAACTAAAATATATTAGATTTAAATTCAACCATGTCAATAATCATATTAAATGTAAATGTTTAACGTTCCAATTAGAAGACAAAGATTGTCAGGTTGGAGAAAAAAATCTACAAGAAACCCACTTTTTTTTTTAATTTTTTTTTTAAATTTTTTAACATTTTTTATTTTTGAGACAGAGACAGAGCATGAACGGGGGAGGGGCAGAGAGAGAGGGAGACACAGAATCAGAAGCAGGCTCCAGGTTCTGAGCTGTCAGCCCAGAGCCCAACGCGGGGCTCGAACTCACGGACCGCGAGATCGTGACCTGAGCCGAAGTCGGATGCTCAACCGACTGAGCCACCCAGGCGCCCCTTAATTTTTTTTTAACGTTTATTTATTTTTGAGACAGAGAGAGACAGAGCATGAATGGGGGAGGGGCAGAGAGAGAGGGAGACACAGAATCGGAAGCAGTCTCCAGGCTCTAAGCCATCAGCCCAGAGCTGACCTGAGTTGAAGTCGGACACTTAACCGACTGAACCACCCAGGCGCCCCAAGAAACCCACTTTAAATGTAAAGACTACTAATTGAAAAGTAAAAAAATGGAAATACACGCACACTTGAAAAAAAAAAAAAAGCTGGGTGGCTGTATAAATATCACAAGTAGGCTTCAGAACAAGGACTATTCCCAGAAATAAAGAGGAGCAGTTCCTAACGATAAAGGGGTCAATTTATCAAGAAAACATAAAAATCCTAAATGTTAACGCACCTAATAACACAACTTCAAAATACACAAAGCAAATACAGATGAGCTCAAAGGAACAATAGATAAATCCACAGTTATGGTTGGAGATGTCAACACACGTCTCTCAAAAATTGATAGAATGAAGTAGATAGGAGATCAGTAAGCACACAGATCAGCCCTGTTTTTGTTTTTTTTTGTGGGGGGGGGAGTTATTTTAAATGTTCGTATTTATTTTTGAGAGAGAGACAGAGCATAAGCAGTGGAGGCGCAGAGAGAGAGGGGGAGACACAGAATCTGAAGCGGCCTCCGGGCTCTGAGCGAACTCATGAACCACGAGATGGTGACCTGGGCCAAAGTCAGACGCTTAAAGCGTAACGGACTGAACCACCCAGGCACCACCCCCCCATCAGCCTTGCTTTTGTAAATAAAGTTTTCTTGGAATACAGCCATGCGCATTTATTGACACATGGGCGAGGACTGCTTTCGCGCCATAACGGCAGAGCCCAGTAGCTGCGACAGATGGTATGGCTTGCAAGGCCAAAAACATTACACCTGATATAACAGACCCACTGGGTTTCACAGCGGTCCTGCCTCTCATTTTCCTACCTCGGCAGACCCTAGCCCCCAGGACCACGGTGCCAAGAGAGGACCCTGCTGCCCACTGCCTCAGCGCCCAAGCCATGGATGCCTGCCCCGGGTCCTGTACTTGGCCCTCTACAGAGACCCTACCAAACCACCCTCTGCTTCCCACAAACACGCCATTGGGTGAGAGGGACACATTCCTCCCTCCAAATTCCTAAAGGAAAAACAAATGTGTAATTGTTGGAAATATGCGACAACAACCAGACGTCCCTTTGGTCAGCTATGTATGTATCCCTCAGGATGGAAGGTGGGGGAGGTTTGAGGTTGACATCACCCCTCATACTGGTACCAAGGGCGTATCATATGACCCATGCCTGGCCCATCAGAGTCCACATGATTGGTTCAGGGCGGACATATGACCCAATATGAGCCAATGGTCAGTGAGGCCTGTACTGTTGCTTTTTTTTTCTGGAACCGATGGGAAAAGGAAGTTCTCATGGCACCGGATTTGCTGAGTACGTTACTCATGAGTCTAAAGCCGCTGGGACTATCCGGCTAGCATAAGGAGGAAGCCTCCAGAGAAAGAAGCCAATACAGAGGCCCTGGAGCCAGCCATTCCTGAAACCGGAAGAGTTTTCAATTACATAAATCAAATAATTTCTCTTTTTTTCCTTAAGGCACTGGGTTGGGTTTCTGTCACATGCGGTCAAATGATCCCGATGAACACAGTAAACTGCGAAAAGCAAGTCAGGGTTCCATCTGTTTTGCAAGGCATAAACTTTGCCCCTTTCTCATCAAGTAAGAAAATAAAATCCTCCATACCCAGAACCATCATCCCAGTCATTCCGTTGCCTTCCCAGGGCCTTGCCCAACCTTTTCCTGATCGGAACGCGCATACATACACATGCAACATGATAGTTCCCAGAAGCAATGCCGGCCCTGCCCACCTTCCTTGATACACAGTCTGGCCCTTAAGCTGTTCTTCCAAGAAGACCCAAGTGGCTCCACAGAGGGACACAGGCTCAGGGTGTGGGGCAGAGCCGAAATGGCCTTAGGCTATCTACCAAACTGTGGATCGTGCACCATTTGGTAAAACACTTTTGAGCAAGCATCCCAATATCCGTATATTTATTTTACATAGTTTGCAACACTATCTGCATTTTATGTATTAACAAAGCTTCGCGAGTTCCTCATTTTACATGAAGTTTAGATAGAAATTCTCTAATTCTCTTCCCTGGTCTTTCGCGCCCTCTTTGGAAACCTTGGGAGGAAGAGGTGCTGGCCCATACTCGCCTTCCCATCCCCCAACTTGTTTTCCGAACTTTCAATATTGTGAGTGAAAGGAGGGGCCCTGCCCGGAGGGCTGGCTGAATTGCCCCGTGGAAATGTTGGCGCTCCAGGCTGGGGGCAGGGTGGGCCCAGTTTCCAGGAAGGGCTTGGGCAGGAAGCCAGGCAGGAAGGGGCTGGGAGTTTCTGGAAGGGCGGCCTGGAGAGGCCTGGCAGGCTGGCCCACGGGCCTCACCACTCGCTCCCAGTACTTTCAGAGATGGGGAATCCTTGGCACTTCCGGGCACATACCAGGGCACAGGTTAGGGAGGGAGGGAAAGAGGGCTCCTGGCTGGGAAGAGGGACAGACGTGGCAAGTGCCTCCTCAGCGGGCTTCCAGGAGGGTTGGCTGTGGACAGACAGGAGAAGTTGGGCAGACTTGGAGGGGCAGTGACAGGGGACACTTGGGTCTCCCTCTGAGTCTGGCTCCACCCCCCCCCCCCCCCATAGCCTGTGCTTCAGGCTAGGGGAGGGAGTTCTCTCATTTCAGGATGCGCACTTTCAGCCCAAAGGGTACTCAGAGCAGAAGGGGACAGAGAGGAGGGTCACAGGAGCTTTAATTGGTTGGGGTGGGGTGGGAGGGTGGCGGTGTCAGGTTGGAAAGATCCCCAGGCCAAGAATCCTGTTGATGGGTGGAGAAGAAGTATTCTTGGGGGGGGGCGGGTGTGGGGGGACGGGGGTCCCTCTCTCAGACTTCTGTGGCTCCCCTGACATCCAGCCCAGGAGGCGCCTCCTTGATATATTAGTCAGGTTATAGGGCAGAAATCCCAAGTAAGAATGGCATTAACAACATAGAAGTTTGTTCCCCTGTCACCGCTAGTCTGGGCACGGCCTTTCTGGGCAGATATGGCAGCTCCACGATGTCAGAGACCCAGGCTCCCTCTGCCCTATTGTTCCACTGTCTCTGTGTGGTCCAAGATGGCCCTTCTCCACAGCCACCTTTCCAGGCAGCGGGATGGAGGGAGGGCAGAAGATGATTCAGAACCTATCCCGTGACCACACCAAACTCAAGGGATGTGGGGAGGTGACCTCAGAAGGTGCTCACGTGTCTCCCTGAAAGTTCTGTAACCGCGGAAAGAGGGGAGTAGATACTGGCGGCCAGCGGGCAGTCTACCCCCTGCACCTACGGTACTCACGCTCACATAGGAACAAACTTCCTCCACCAGCGTCCCCCCAGCAAGAACTTGGTTAGTACTAAGGGGAAGCAAACACAGGGGTGGTCGTTACGGGAACATGGGCAGGGTGCAGAAACAGCCCCGGGTTCCCGGCACAGGCCTTTCTGCCCAAGAGAGGAAACAGCTCCCCAGCAGCTCCTTCGTCCTCTTGTCTCCTGGCCTGACTCCCCCTGGGCCAGTCCCCAGCACAAGGACCCCCGGATATAAGCCTCTGGGACCCATCTCCTCTTAGCATCTGAGGCTGAGTGGCCCTTGTCTTCCAACCTTCATCCATTCATTCATGTGACATTTACTGAGTGCCTCCTAAGCCTCGTCTGCCTTCAGAGGTCCCGCCAGCTCCGGATCCTGTGCTTCCCCTCCCCCGCCAATAGTAACTGGGGCAGGGTAGAAACGCTAGTCCAGTTGGTCCAATCCGGGCAAATATCGGGACTTGGGCAGGCAATGCCCGAAGATTTCAACCGGGGAGAGCAAGAGCCCTGGCGTGGTGGCGGCCGTTGGTTACATTGTGGGGCCCCGGCGGAGAAGAAAGCAGATTCGAGAGACTGGCTCCCATGACGTCTGAAAATCTCGAAGCAAGTGCTACCCCAGACGGGAATTTCCAGGGAAGCCAGCTTGCAGCTGGTTTTCTGTCGCCCTGCAGCCCCAGCGTGCTGGCCGGCAGAGGAAGTGCAAGAACAAAAGTGTTCTGGGCTGGCTGCTGGCTGCTGGCTGTTGGCTGCTGGCTGCTGGCTGCTGGCTGCTGGCTTGGGAGCAGCCTCCGCCCCGCCCCTGCACCCCTTCTCCCCTCTCCTCACAGTGGCTCAGCTCACCGACATCCGCAATCTCCAGAGGGAAGCAGGCCTTCCTCCACTTCAGGCCGAGAGCCTTCTGTCAGAGCCATCAGGGTGGCCGGGGATGGTGGGACACAAGTCAGGGTCCTTACTGCGCAGGCCGTGGGGCCCAGGCCACCTCAGCGGGCGGCCTGGCAAGTGTCCCCTCTTTACGTCTTCTCCTTGGAGTTGAAGCTGACCTCTTTTCTCCACAAAATGTCCTCCGTCCCAGCTGCACGAAAGAGGGCAGATACCCCCTAGACAGGAAGCAGTTCGAAATAGCCTGGGGGAGCTGTCGGAAAGGCCGTCCAGGCAGGAAATGCTTCGGGAGTGGAGAGGGGCGCCGCGGGGTTCCTTCAGCAACACTGTTTCTTCTTGGAGCCCCTGCCCTGTGCCAGGGCCCCCTCTTGCACAAGGGGAGCGGCCCCTGCTTCTCAGGCACAAAGTCTCCCACAAAGACAAGGCCTCGTCAGTGACCGCACACACTCATCAGTGCCAATTGCGGGGCGTGCTGAGCAAAAGCGCAGGCTGTCCCCAGAGCATAGGAGAGGGGCCTGGCCCCAACAGAGCAGCCGGGAAGGCCTCCCTGAGCTGGACCCAAAGGACCCGGGATCAGGGGTCACTGTGGCAGACGGGACAGCTGTGCCCCCCGGGTCTGTTTCGACCTCCTCCATGGTCCACAGTGCAAATGCAGAGGTCGGCACACGTAAACTACATTTCCTTTCCAACAAGGGTCATATTAGATGCCACCAATCAGGCACACCCACGTGTGACTTGGCGGGCAAACGGGCCTTCGGGGTCTTCTGCGGGCGAGTGTGGCCGCTGAGATGCCAGTCTCTCTGCAGCCATGGTCCAGGCTCCAGGCTCCGGCTTCATGGAGCTCAACCAGCAGTCGCAGCAGCTGAAGCGGCTTCTGATCCCTGGATCACAGCTGAAGGGCGATGTTCTCGAACCAGCAGTTCCGGGGGCAGTTCTGATCCCCTGCTCCCCGACGGTGGCAGAGCCCGGGGCAGTTCCACCATGTGTTTCTGAGATCATCCTGGAGGCTCAGCCCAGACGCACTCTACCGGCCCCTCTACAGATTTTGTAGCACCCGAGTCCTTGTAGTAAATCTCCTCTCCTGCTTAAAATACCCAAAGTGCCTTCTGTTTCCTAGAACTGAGACACCAGGCAAAGAGAACAAAAGATGGGTCTAGACGAAGTGACTGGCAGGGGTGTGGCAGCCTTGCCCAAGAGAGAGAAGGTGGAGAGGCAGGGGGCCTGGCTAGGAGCTACTGTGCCATGTGACAGGAGCCTGAACTAAGGCAGGGACGGTGGGATGGAGCAGACGGGATGGGTACGGGTGAAGAAGCCACACTTAGTAACTGATCCCCTGTGGGCCTTAAAGGCCTCTGCTTGAGTCCCCAACCCAGGCGTGGGGACCAATGACACTCCATGTATCCTAGGAAGCAAAGGCAGCAGCGTGGTGCCACGGGGAGAGCGGGGGCACAGATGTGAAGGGGAGACAGGTAAGACCCTGACCTTGTGTGGCTTATATTCCGGCAAGGGACACAGATCAAAAGTAGATAAAATTATTTCCAAAAGTTTACAAAAAAGAGAGTGGCACTGGAATAAAAAGGGATGGGATTGGTCAGGAGGGGCCTCCCGGAGGAGGGGACAGTGGGGCTGATAAATGAAGGATGAGGAGGCAGCCATGGGAGGATCTGAAGGAAGGGCAGTCCAAGCAAAGGGAACAGCCAGTGTGAAGTTCTCCGTGCAGGAAGGGATGCGACACATCCAGGGAACACACAGAGGCAGGATGGCTGTGACAGATAAGCAAGCGAAGAAGGGAGGAGACAGGGTCCCTTTACATGTATTTTACATGTATTACCTGGGTCCGTGCTCTTAACCCCTTAAGGCAGGTATACGTCATTCCTTCATGCAACAGTTGCTGATTAAGCACCTTCTTTGCTTTTTAAATTTTTATTTACTTAGTTTTTTTTTTTTTGAGTTCATTTATTTATTTTGAGAGAGACAGAGAGAGTGAGCAGGGGGAGAGCAGAGAGACAGGGGGGTGGGGCGGTAGACAGGATCCGAAGCGGGCTCTGTGCCCTCAGCAGAGAGCCTAATGCAGGACTGGAACTCGCAAACTACAGGGTCATGTCCTCAGCCAAAGTCAGGCGCTCGACCGACTGAGCCACCCAGGCGCCCATCAAGCTCCTTCTAAGGACCCTGCCTCTGTTCTAGGTGTCAGGGACGGGGCCATGAACAAAGCAGCAAGCACAAAGCAGCAAGCGTCCCCAGCTTCTACCTGCCGCCCTGACAATGCAGCGAGAGGGAGTTATGTAAGCACAGTTCAGGCTGGAAATGCCTGGGAGCTGGCGAAGCCAGAGGGGAGTGGGGGAGGATTTAAACAAAGAAGGTGACATCTGAGTAGAACTTCAAAGGATGTGAGGAAGCAAACCTTCATGTACCTGAGGCTAGCACCCTCCAGGAAGAGGGAGCAGCCATTGCAAAGGTCCTGGGGTAGGAGGAGCAGGAGGAGGCCACAGTGGGTGGGGTGGGGGGAGCGAGGGTGAGTGGGGGGAAAGGAGGGGATGGCTTTCCCTCAGGATGACACCAGAGCCTTGGGGGAGTTTTGAGCAAAGGGGAGACTTGAAAAATGGGATCCTGCCACCTGCTGTGGGGAGAAGCGGTTGTGATTGGAACATAAGGGACCCAAGAGAGAGGTGGGGAGCCCAGGGAGGGCTGGGACTGGGTGACAGGAGGGGGTCTGGCAAAGGGGCAAGATTCTCGAGCACACTGAAGGTAGAGCAGGCAGGGTTTTCCAGGTAGACTGGATAAGGGGGTGAGGGAAAGAGATCCCCATATACAGATGAGAAAACTGGGGCACAGGAACTTAAGAAAATTGCTCTGGACTCTGAGTCCACCTTGGCAGGCTGTGTGCAATCACGGCACCTGCCCGGCTGAGGGGGCACCCAGAGGAAGGGGCTGCCTATTTCTAATTCTCTGGTGGTGGCCCTGCCTGTCTATGAGAGACAGGGTCCTGCTGCCTGACCCCACGGAAGACAGCACACCTGCTCACAGACGACCACTGACTATCCCTCCGTCCCTTGGGGCTGGGGGGCTGGGGGGCTGGGCCCAGGGGGAGGCCGAGGAGTGGAGGTTGCCCAGGCTCTCTGGAGAGAAACCGGAGGGACAGAAAGCAGCGGCTGGTGTGTTTTTCAGGAAGGAAATCTTCGCTGTTGTAACAGTCTGGGAGTCTCGGCTCAGCCCAGCAGTCCGGCCCAGCCAGGAAGCGCCCCCTCCCGCCCCACTCGCTGGTCCGGTCCGAGGCAAACACTTTTGAGGACAGGAAGGGGAGAGGTGAGGTGAGTATCAAAGCAGCTGTGGAATTCGGGGGCGGGCCGAGCAAGGGGGTCCCTGCCATCTTGAGTGCTGATGGTGGCTCCCAAGGCCCCAGATTGTGAGCAGGCGGGTGGGGGTGGGGCGGCCGGGCCCAGGGCCCAGCCCCACAATGCATCGCATCACTGGCCGGAATTCCTGCAGGACGCTTTGTTCTAGATGGCAACCCTACTAGGGCCATCAGGCCTGTGCAGTGGCCTGGGTGGCAGGCCAGAACAAGGCCTCAGGAAGCCTTCAGCCGGTTACAAGGCTGGGCACTGCCCCACGGTCCTGCCAGCCCTTCTCCAGGCACCCTCCTCCCCACCGGCGCCGCCAGCCCCCCCGGGCCCCCGCCCTGGAGCCGCCTGGAAACTGGGCCTAGTCCAGCTGGACAGGCTGTGTTAACTCCACCTGGGGGCTTCGCTGAGGCCACCAGTCCCGCTTCCCCTGTCCTCACCAAGCTTCCCCCTCTCCCTGCCATGCCCTCCTCCCCCCAGGAATGTCCTGGGGGCATTCCCTGGACGGTCCACTATGGAAACTCCACAGACCCGCCCCAGGCTCCAGCAGGCTGTGTAACATCAGGAAAGCAACTTAACCTCTCTGTGCTTCAGCTTCCCCTGCTTCACAGGGGGCCACAGGCTCCCCCGTAGATGCAATAAAGCAAGGGCATCCACAGGAGGAGAACCAGCCAACTTTGGGGAACTGATTCAGGATTATGCAATCTGAAAAATCTGGAGGAAAATCATGTTACTTTCAGCCCTGAGTTTCGGTGTTACTCTGATTTGTCGGAATTTGTCAGAACATACCCAGACGGCACTTACTGTGTGCCCGGCGCTGTTCTCAGCTCTTCCCCAGCAATGGCAGCACCTTCATGCTCTGATGAAGGGATAGACTGAGCCACAGACAGGTGGACGAGATGGCCAGAGGTGGACAGTTGCAGAATTAGGACTCAACCCTGGCGCTCTGGCTCCAGGTCCGTGCTCATAAACACCGTTTCACGTGCCTGGGCTCCTTAGGACCACTAAGGCCTGAAGCTCTCCCTTCCCAGCCAACCTCGAAGGAGGAACACCCCCATCTTTACAGAGGGAGAAGGTTATTCTTCAGCACTGCGTAAGGCAGAGGTGTATGTGTGCATAAATGTGCATGTGTGACAGTGTGTGCATGTGAGTGTGTACGTGAATGTGCATCTGTGAGTGTCTGGGAGTCATAACAGTGAGTGTATTATGTGAACGTGCGTGTGTGTGTGCGTGTGTGTGCGTTTGAATGGGCTGCAGGTGGGTGAGAGTGTGTGGTGTGGGTATGAGTGGATGTATGGACATGGGGATGGGTGGGTGTGCATAGACGGAGTGTGCTGTGTGTGTGTGCGTGCGTGGGGGCTGTGAGTATACTGTGGACGCGCTATGCATGCGCACGCAGCAGCCTGGGGAACTCCTGAGAAGAGCCAGCGAGGAAAAAGGCAGTGGGGCAGGGGTGAGACTCTGGAAGTGCCTGAAAAAATTAAAGCGCGATTAGTCAAAGCTGAATTGTTTTTCTAAACTCCTAATGCAAACAACATGTGGGGCAGCGCCCAGATGGTGCCCGGGAGCCCCTGACAGGGTCCTCAGGAAACAGGTGCTCTTGGAATGTTTCCTGCCGCTGGGCCGTGGCAGGCTAGTGAGGTCGCCATGTTCTTTATTACTGTCAGGCAGGGCCCAGCTGCAGGCCCGTCCAGCTGGGTGGAAACCCATGGCCACCGGTCACAACAATGCAGGTCTCAGCTGGGACGGGCCCCACAGCTCCACCAGGCCTGGGCCAGGGTCGGGGTGTATGGGAGCCGAACTCTCTCGACTCCATGCAATTGTTTGCAAGAAGGTGGTGAGCATCTTTAATTTGGAGAGCTATTGACAAGTATTCTCCCAAAGTGTTGTACCGACGTGTAGTAGGGCCAGCAGTGAGTGCTGAGAATTGTTTCCCTACACCTTCTGCAAGCCTAGAGTACTCTCAATCTTCTTCATTCTTAGCAGTCTGATGGAGCAAGATGATATCTCCCAAGAAGAGGGGCACAATTATGCCTACGTTTTAGGAAGATCATTATGGTGGCTACATTGATAATAGTCTGAGTTATAATTAGGATTATGTTCAGTTACAGAAAAACAAAAAACAAACAAACACCTACTTCGGTGACTTCAGTAAAGATTACTTATCTCACATAAGGAGAAATTCAAAGTGTTGTTCGATGGCTGAGGCACACCTAAGCTGAAATCTCTGTGAGGCTCTTTCTTCATGGTCATAAGATGGGTGCTGTAGCTCCAGCCATTACATCCACATTCAAGACAAGGAGCAGGAGGAATGAGGAAGGGTTGGAGCTGAGTTCATCTCTTTTTATGAGGAAAGAAAAGCCCTCCTCAAAACTACCCTAGCAGATATCTGCTAATATATCACAGGCAGAGGGTCGGGGATGGATGTTGGGGCAACTGATCCATAGTATCCTGCCACAGCTGCTGCCAGCACACCAGCTGCCAGACATTGTTGCTGTGGGTCAGCCTGAGCCCTGCCCCACCTGACCCCACTCCAGTGAGCCTCCAGCCACCCACCGACAGCCACGGTTGGTCCCGGAACCAGCCAGAGTTCAGCCTGGAACGATACCAGGAGATTTCTTCCGGCTCAAGGTAGGCCTCAAAAAAATCTCCAAGCTTCTGGTGAGGGTTACAAGGCAACTTCTTGCCCAGTGTGGGGGCCCGTCGGTTGGGCCTCAGGTTTCTAGAACATTCCATCTGCCTTGATCTCTGACACCAAAAGGAAGCATAACCCTGCGTCCAAGAGACACAGTGGCTCCCACCAGCCCTTTCCAGTGTGGAACCCTGCCTCAAGCACGCATCCCGGCAGCACCCCTGGCTGCTTCTCTGACCATCCGCTCTGCCTGTGCGTCCCGCTCTCCTTCGCGTGAACTTCCTGATACTTCCTGGATAGGTGTTGGCCGTCTTGCCCTGAACATGGCTTTCTGCATGGGCTGCTGCTGCCTTGCCATTGCCCCTAAGCCTCTGGCCCAGCCACACAGTCCCAGAATGCCACCATTCTTACAAAAATATTGTTTAGTCAGAAGAGTACATGGAGCGGGGAGGTGCCCGGCCGGTTCCTGGTGGAGCGTACGACTCTTGACCTCCGGGTCGTGAGTTCAAGCCCCACGTTAGGGGGTAGAGGCCACTTAAAAATAAAAGAGTAAACTAGGAATTCAATTTCCAGCACAATGACAGTGAGCAATATGCAGGCGTCATTCTAAGCACTTATACATCTAGACACCACTCAACACTTGGTATTTTTATGTTTGTTCACAATGACCCTACAGGGTGAGAATATTAGTGTCCCATTTTTCAAATGAGAAAACTGAGGCACAGAAAGGTTAAGTAGACTGCCCAAGTCACACAAGTATGAGAAGCCTAGTATTTCCTAGAATTGGTTAAAGTATAATGAACATTCTTTTCAATGCATAGCAGATCTTGCAGAAGGAAAGAAAGAAAGAAAGAAAGAAAGAAAGAAAGAAAGAAAGAAAGAAAGAGAAAGAAAAGGAGAAGAAGAAGAAGAAGAAGAAGAAGAAGAAGAAGAAGAAGAAAGGAAGGAAGGAAGGAAAGGGAGGTGCCTGGGTGGCTCAGTCAGTTAGACATGCCGATCTTGATTTGGCTCAGGTCACGATCTCACAGTCGTGAGATCGAGCGCTGCATCAGGCTCTGCACCGAGCATGGAACCTGCTTGGTATTCTCTCTCTCTCTCTCTCTCTCTCTCTCTCTCTCTCTCCCTTGTGTGTACCTGTGTATGTGCTCTCTCTCTCTCAAAATAAATAAACATAGAAAGAAAGACAGAGAGAAGGAAGGAAGGAAGGAAGGAGAAGAAAAAAGAAAAATTCCTAACGGTCAAAAGTGAACAGACATCAAAGAAGTGAAGCAAACTCCCACCCCTTCAGTGTGGGCTGTGCACAGTGACTTCCCTCCAAAGAGGACAGTGTGGAAAGGGGGACAAAAAAGTAACTTCACAGTGGAGACACCTGACAAGCATGACCCCAGCCAGGTGGTCAAGGTCAGCACCAGCAACAATACGTCATGTGGACATGTGCATCTTTGATATGATGTGATGAGAAAGGCACTTTACTTTTGTGGTCTCGAAACCCATAACCCCAGTTAGATCAGGGGCAAAACATCAGACAAATCGCAACTGAGAGATATCTCATGAACTACCCGGCCAGTACTCTACACTGCTCTCAAGGTCATTGAAAAACAAGGAAAATCTGAGAAACTGTCACAGCCTAGAGGGGCCTAAGGAGACATGACAACTAAACGTCACAACATCCTGGAGGTTATGGGACAGAAAAAAAGGACATTAGCTAAAAACTAAAGAGATCTCAATACAGTACAGGTTTTAGTCAATAATAACACATCAACACTGGTTCGTTCATCGTGACAAATGCATCACACTAATGTCACCTGTTCACAACAGGTACCCAGTTGGGAACAGGTATATAGGAACTCCTGGTAACTTTTCTATAAACCTCAAACTCTTCTAAAATAGAAAGTTGATATAAAAATAAATGAAGGGGCAACTTTTTTTGACATCAGGACAATGGCATATTTCTTTACACTTGGACCCCAAAAAAGCATACAGGCATCTTTTAATTAAAAAAAATAATGACGATGATTTAAAAACCCCGGAAAAAACTGATGATGTTTGAACCCTTTATGAGGAGTACGCAGAAATTCTGCAGGAACAGGCAAAGGCAAAAGCTGTCAATCTAACCAAGGCTTGGGTCCTAATAGCCCAGCAGGGACAGTCTGTGGGGGTCAGGAAGTTGTAACGGAATCCCCAACCCTCCCTGGGACCCTTGAAGATCTCTCGCCTCAATGAAATGGTAGTGGCTGGTAAAAAAAAGTCCCCTGAGTGTCAGAGTTAGCCAAGAGGATTGCTGTCAGCGTCAGGACCCTAAGCAGAAAGAAAACATCTCTCTATGAGAATTCCAACCACCCTTCCCCCAGCCCTGGGGTTATGGGTGAAAGTTTAGGCTACACTGCCCAAACTGATTGATTAACCTGAAAAGCAATCCTGGGGCTGGTAATTAATGTTCCTGAAGAACATCACCTAGAAGAAGCAATACGGTGTCACCCAAGAGAGACCCACCCTCAACCCGGGCTAAAGGTCTGCCAACGTGCCCCCTGTGACCCCAAAGCCAAAACACGCAGGGCACCAGCTATCAGAAGACACAACAGAGGACAGGATCGGAACCCTAAAACTGCAGAGCGAATCATCAGATACAAATTGTAACGGCAAGTTGTACACCGAGTTCTAAAAAGAAAAAAATAAGTAATCTGAAATGTGAGAGAAGAAACTATTTTTCTCAAAAAGCACATTTGAAAAAGAACCAAGTGGAACCCCAAAACATGAAAAATAAAGTATTTGCAATGAACACAAAAATGGATGGATGAGAGTCAAACAGCAGGATGTGGCCGACGCAGACTGGGGGACGAACAGGGCTGACGAGGACTGTGCCAGTCTGGGCGCTGGCACAGAGGCAAAGAGCTAGAAGTTACTGGAAAGAGGGAGAGGGTCGGAGAAGGCCCTCAACACACTGCCTAGGAATGCCTGGGAGAAAGGAGGGACCCAGGGAGAGGGAGTGTTCTGAGAGATGGTGGGTAAGAACCATCCAGGATTGACCGAAAAGATGGATTCTCGACATGGACACGCAAAAGTCCCGAACAGGAGAAATGAAGGGAACCACAGGATGAATGGTTGCAAAACTGCGGCACCCTGCAGGCAGAGCTGTGGTGGCCGCTGTGGGCGGTGCCCGGACCCTGGGACAGGAGGGGCTCTGGTTCCCCAGCTGTGCCAAGGCCTGACTGCTAAGAGTGCACAGCTGTGTCCCTCTCCAGGAACTGCTGTCAGCCACATGGAGCTGCCTCCCCTTAAGGCCACCCTCCCTCCCCAGGACTACAGCCTGCCTGGGATGACTGGTGCCCAGCGCCAGAGCTCCCCGGGGGGTTTGGGGCGCTGCTGAGGCCTCTGTCCAGCTGCACCAGCTCAGCTCACCCCTGGGCCTGACCCTGCGCTCTCTCTGCCTCACAGGTATGGTCCCCGAGAATGCTCCCCAGGGCACCACCTGCCCACATTGTCCTTCTGGGTCTGTTCTCTCAGGAGATCAGACTGCAACATGATTTTCATTAGTGTATTCACATGGCTAACAAGTCAAATACCCCAGAAAGTAGGACGGTGGGTGCCAGGGGTGGGGGGGAGGAAGGAACAGGAGATTAGCATTTAATGGGGACAGTTTCAGCGGCTTCTGGGTGGCTCAATGGGGTAAGCATCAGACGCTTGATTTCGGCTAAGGTCATGACCTCGCGGTTCGTGGGATCGAGCCCCACATCGGCCTCACCGCTGATAGCACAGAGCCTACTTGGGATTCTCTCTCTCCTTCTCTCTCTGCCCCTCTCCTGCTCTCTCTCTCTCTGTCTCTCTCAAAAATAAATACATAAACTTCATGGGGACAGAGTTCAATTGGGGAAGATGAAAAAATCCTGGAGACGGATGGTGGTGATGGTTGCCCAACAGTGTGAGTGTCATTGACAGCTTGATGTCTTTGAGCTGTACATTCATTTTTGCAAGTTCCAAAAGTTTATTAAATAAAAAGGCTCATTCCAGCCGAGAGAAAAATTACTATTAACATTTTGCCATGGACAAAGTGCTTTCATGTGAATTAGCACATTGGCAGCCAGACTTAAATGATAATATATATATACGTAATATATATTGATAATGATATCTATGATACTATATAATCTAATATATAATTATATACTGACTGACCAGGACGATCACATGATCTCCTGTGCCACCAGTGACAAAAATTCCATTCTGATTACAATTTCTTATTTTGTATCCTAGTAAAGTAATTACTTCTTTTTGAAAACATGATTTTAACTTCCATTGTGCCAGGGTGGTCCAGAAAAAAGGAATTCATTCTTCATTTGGCCAGTGAAGAGATGGAGTTTGTAAAAACGCTCCTTTGAAATTTGTAAAGATCGCTCAGAGGCTTAGCTGACTAGCCCAAACATCACATAGTTTTTGACAATCTTATCTCAGTAACGTCTTCTCTTTTGATCTGTACATTTAAAATGGGGGGGGGGGGGTTGTTTGTTTTTGTTTTTATTTTAGAGAGAGAAAGAGAGTGGGTGAGCAAGGAGAGGGGTAGAAAGAGAAAGCGGGGGGAGGGGGGAGGGAGAATCTTAAGCATGTTCCATACTCAGTGCAGAGCTCGACTCGGGGCTCGACCCCACGACCCTGGGATCATGACCTGAGCCGAAATCAAGAGTCGAACGCTCAGCTGACTGAGCCACTCAGGAGCCCCGAACCGTACATTTAACATTAATTAAAAAGGTAAATGTTATACTATGTGTATTTTAGCGCAATAAAAACGTCAAGTAGCCCAAATGCAAGCTAAATATCCATACTGATATGAACAAATGACTGAATAAGTTGCTAAGTGGGAGAAAGGAGATAAATCCTCCGTGCAGAGGAGCTCCGAATACATCATGAAGCTATTCCACACGAAAGGAGGGACAACACGACCCAACCCTTTGGCACGGCCTGCACCCAGTGACTTCCTTGCAAAGAGCTCAGTGCAGAAAAGTGGAGAAATAGCATCCACCTTGCCCATTGTTCAGGGAAGTCACTTCACATCCACTGGGACGTCTAGTGGGCCCAAAGCTAAGCCCTCCAAAAGTGCAGAATCAGCAGGAAGATAAGTGAGGGTGGAGCCAGGGGAGCCACGGATTTCCAGCAGCCAGCAAAGGCGAGGAGAAGCAGGAAGGAGTTTGTGTTCCGCAGCTGGTAAAGCTGCTTGCTGAAAATTGATAGACAGATAGATGGCTAGAGATGGATAGACGCACTGATTGGTAGTATTTTTCCAATTTCCATGGTGTAAACACTCCCACCATGGCTCATTTCAAGCCACCACTGAGATGTCACTGAACAGATGGGTTGTGGCCACACAATCACCTCCTGCAAGCTGATAGAAGCCAGTTCTGTCTCACCACTGCCAGAGCACCAAGTGAGGAAAAGAATTATAATCATGAAAGAGTGACCAACCACATTAAATGCGGTTGACATGTCCAATCAGAGGAGGACTTCTGCAGTGATGTGTATATTTTTTTCTTTTTTTTAGTAACCTCTACCTCCCACATGGGGCTCCGGCTCACAACCCCGAGATCAAGAGTCACACGCTCTGCCGACTGAGCCAGCCACACGCCCCGATGTATGTCACATTTCAGCACCCAAAAATGGCCAACTTCGCGCAGGCAAGATGCAAAATAAGCATGACCTCGTGGCCTATTTGCACAGTCAAGCTCTCCCAATGTAACATAAAAACCAGAGAGAGAAAGAGAGACAGTGACCTGACTTCTTTTCAACTTTCCTCTTTTTAAATATATGCACAAAGGCTATAATTTTCCCTCCGAGCATGGCTTTAACTGCATCTCACACATTTTACCATGTGCTATTTTAATGATCATTCATTCAAAACATATTTTTAAGGGGCGCCTGGGTGGCGCAGTCGGTTAAGCGTCCGACTTCAACTCAGGTCACAATCTCGCGGTCCGTGAGTTCGAGCCCCGCGTCAGGCTCTGGGCTGATGGCTCAGAGCCTGGAGCCTGTTTCCGATTCTGTGTCTCCCTCTCTCTCTGCCCCTCCCCCGTTCATGCTCTGTCTCTCTCTGTCTCAAAAATAAATAAACGTTAAAAAAATTAAAATTAAAAAAAAACATATTTTTAATTGCCATCATGTTTTTTCTTTTGGCCCACAGGGTTTTTGTGGGTTTTGAGTATTGTTTGATTTCCAAGCATGTGAGGATTTTTTTTTTTTTTTTTTTTAGATATCTTTGTTTCTAACTTAACTGTATTGTGGTCAGAGAACGTATTCTGTCTTATTTCAATTCCTTGAAATGTTTTGAGATTTGCTTTCCAATATAAGTACATTTTTGGTTAATTTCCATTGTGTGCTTGAAAAGAATGTGTATTCTAAAGCAATTGTGTTCAATGTACTACATGCGTCCATTAGGTCAAGTTTGCTGATCATGCTATTTGAATCTTCTGTATCCTTGCTGATTTTTTTCTCCTGCTTGTTGTCTAAGTTACTGAGAGAGGTTAAGAGGCATATTAATACCACCCACTGAAAATGTGGATTTGTCCATTTCTCCTTGCCTGTCTTGTTTCTATTGTCTATTATTTCTTCTGGTTTTCGTTCATGTGGTCTTGTCTGTGCCCGTGTGTAGCTACTTTTATTGTGTACTTGATATTAAAATCTTTAAGATTGTTTGTAGAAATAATTTGGGGCCTAGAATGCTGTTCTGTTCCTCCAGAAAGACATTAAACTTTTTCTCCAAAAAGGCATGTAAAGGTGTTAAATATCTCCAGGAAGTCACTGCAGGTTCCTCAGGCACTAACTCCTAAATCCAGTTATGGGGTTTGGGATTCTTTGCCACTGAGCAGCGGTTCCTGCCAGGAATGGTCTAGGTCCTCCGTTTCACCCTTACCCCCAGGGCGAACTGCTTCAGGATCCTTAGAGCACAACATAGATCGGCTCTCACCAGCTTTTCTCTTCCTAGCCCACCATCTGTCAAGAGCACTGCTCCGCTCTCGGCCGCCGCTTCTGAAATTGGCCAACACCCTCATGGTCCCACGTGCGGAACTCAGCTCTCTAATTTTTGACTTTATATCGGGTGCTGGCCCAGTAACGCTTCCCAGTGTTGTTAGCTCTCCAGTGTTTTTGCCGGGGGCATTTTGTTCTGTTTTCATCGGTCCAGCTTTTCTAATTGTCCTCAGTGGAAAGCTTGGGACAAATCACTTAGTTGTCTTTACAAAAATCAAAAGTCTTACCTCCTTTTCCAAAGGAAAAAGCTCTGACTTTCTATTCTACAGAAGGGCCATGTCCTAATTCCCAAAGAGTTCTCTTACATGATGCAATATATCCATTGATGAGAAGTTGAGGGAAGGGCACGGCTATTAAGGACTCTTTAAATTTTTGTTTAATGTTTCTTTTTGAGAGAGAGAGAGAGAGAGAGAGAGAGAGAGAGAGCACGAGCAGGGGAGGGGCAGAGAAAGAGGGAGACACAGAATCCAAAGTGGACTCCAGGCTCTGAGCTGACAGCACAGAGCCCGATGCAGGGCTCGAAGTCACAAACCGTGAGATCATGACCTGAGCCAAAGTCGGGCCCTCAACCGACTGAGTCAACCAGGCGCCCCACTATTAAGGACTCTTAATGGCATCGAGAACACAGTTGGCAACTACCAAAATGCTGATGCATGATTCTGTTTATACACACACACACCACACCACAGATTTTAAGCCAGTATCTTCAATTCTGACAAACCACAGCTATCGTTAAACCCCCTGAGCACGTAGGCAAGATGGAAACAGCCCTGACGTTTGTTGACAGCATGTCTTAATTGTAGCCTGGTAGCCACACTGGAAACAAAGTTCCAAAAGCAAGGCACAGGGAAGGACAGTGTCACTATAGGAGGCTTGCCTCAAAACATGACGGGGAAAGAATGATATAGACCATGGATTCTGGACATCTGCTGATGAACACTCAGCAACACCCCTGGCCAGCACCTTCTCTTCCTCACACCCTCAGCCCCAGCTCAGTCCATTTGCCCACTATCCTCACCCCTCAAGAAGGGAACAATTAATTTGCAGTAGAAATCTTGGTCAATATTTTAACCACTTCCTCCCATCCTTCCATTTGGCCTCATTCAAGGTCTCTTCTTCTTCTTTTCTTTTTTTTTTTTTTTTTAGAGATAGAGATGAGGGCTAGGGAGAGGGAGAGAGAGAATCCCAAGCAGGCTCCACACCCAGCAAGGAGCCCAGCATGGGGCTCAATCCCATGACCCTGAGATCATGCCCTGAGCTGAGATCAAGAGTCAGATGTTTGGGGCCTCTTGGGTAGCTCAGTCAGTTAAGCATCCAACTCTTCATTCAGGCTCAGGTCATGATCTCGTGGTTCATGGGATCAAGCCCCATGTTGGGCTCTGCACTGACAGCATGGAGTTGCTTGCGATTCTCTCTCTCCTCTCTCTGCCCCTCCCCTGCATGCACTGCCTCTCCCTGTCTCTCAAAATAAATAATAAAAATAAAAAGAAAGAACATTAAAAAAAAAAAACAAACCAGTTGGACGCTTGACCAACTGAGCCACCCCGGCGCCCCTCAAGGTCTCTTTTCGGGACTGCATTGTCCTAACCCACTTTCCCACTGCTGTAAATACTATTTCTAGTTCTTGTCTTAACAATCAGAGAAATTTTGTGTTGGAACTGCTACCGGGAAGTCTCGAGTGACCCTTCACATTAAAAAACAAAAAAAGGAGGAAGGGGAAATTCAGAGAGGTTGCCAGGCTCGCCTGAAACACAGCCTGACTTCCTGCCACTCTCCACGTGGCCTCTTGCTCATGCACAACGCTTTGCACCAGTCCAGGGCTCTGGGCCCCTGAACTGTGGGTGCTGGGCTGGGAACTGACTTCCCAGAGGCTTTTCAAGCAGGGTCTGCAGAGGTTTGGAGCACAGGGCTGTCGAGAGCAGAGGGGAGGTGTCAGGCTCTTCCGGAGCTGAGGAGCACCCTATGCGCTCGTGGCCAGCCCGCAGTCCGGCATCCTGGTGCCTCCTGCCAATGCTGTAAAGGGCATGCAGCTGGACATCGGGCGCCCGGCCAACCAAGCAACCTGCAGACCTACAGATTGGCTCCCTCGTGAGCAAGACCTTTGCAGCCAGACAGACCCAGATTCAAACCCCCGTTCTTCCATTTAACTAGATGCGTGACTCTGCCAAAGCCACTTCACCGCTCCGAGGCCCCCTTTCCTCCTCTGTACCATGGAGACGATATACTGCCCACTCACAGGGCTGGGGTGAGAATAATGAGGTGGCACTTAGAACCATGCCTGGCACATAGTAAGTGCTCAGGAAATGTTGGCTGTGGTAGCAGGGAAGGAAAATTGAGGGGGGCTTAAAGGCACACGGGAAAGATTTGGGTAAACCCGAGATAATACCAGGTTGTGTCTCGGCGACTGCCAAGGCCACTGTGACCAGGACCTTGTGCTGAGCAGGTATCACTCCCCCATCACAGAGTTGAAGATACTGACACTCAGAGAGACTCAGCGACTCTCCCAGCCGGCAAGGGATGCAACCAGAGTCTTGTCCCAAATGACACTTTACATATTTTATCCTGTGTGATCCTCTCGACTACCCCAGCTGATTCATACTGTTAGTTCCACTGACAGGCAGAGAACACATTAGTACTTTGCCTCGGGTTAAACTCCTGAGCCTTGGCAAAGTCAGGATTCGAACCCAGAACCCGCTGGCTCCAAAGTCCTGGCTCGGTGCCTGGTCAAGCCCACCAAAGGTGCCACGAAGCGCCTCGCAGGACACAGCAGATCTGTGTGCTGGCGTGCTGGGCAGGGGTTGTGACTCGAGCCCGGGGTTGACCGAGGGAGGGAGAGAAGCCAGAACCTGACATTTGGATAGCACCTCAAAGGCCCTGTGGCCCCCGCCTCCTTTCCCTGTGTACCTCCTCCTTCTCAACAGGTTGTTTCTGCTCCACGGTGGGGGACTCACTGCCGGCCAGTTCCGTGTTTGAACAGCCTTGTTGGATCAGGAAGCCTGTACCTGAGGACTATACCACCTGCGACTCATTGGTCCCGGTTCAGCCGCCCTGAGCCAACCCGATTTTGCTTTTACATGACATAACGGTAACGATAATAAAAATGTGATGGCGACCAGTTTTTTGAGTAGGCACAATGCACCACGCAGCGGGCTTTTTGATGAATTATCTCATTTAGTGCTCGAAACTCGCTGTTGTGCCCATCCCCCCACCCCAACAAAGACAGGAAGTTCCCAATTTATGAACTAATTGTGTCCATAAAATTCTTTTGTAAGGCTGCTGTGTGGATGGTGGAACCGCTTTCCCACGTAAACAATGTCACAAACGGCTGTGGGTGCCCCCACGGAGCCCCTCAGAGCCTGGCTTACCCATGGCACCCCGATGGACCACCAGGCAGCTACGGTGAAACAGAATCGAATCAGTTCGGCTCCACTGGCGGTCGCTTCTTAATGCAGGGAAAAACTGCTGTTGGGAAAAAGATGTTTGTTCGTCCTCGACGCCAGCTGCTTGAGGAAGCGCCGGCCTGGAAACGTGTGGCCAACTTTCCATTCTGGGCGGGCACGGCCTGGGAACTGGCTTCAAAGCCAGTTCTCTCCTGATAGTGCCAGACAGCGAAGGCCCAAGAATTTTACCCAAAGAATGGCCCCTGGTGGTGCAGATGGTGTGGAGACCCAGAAAGTCAGCCAGGCCTGGCTTTGCCACTTACTGTATACACGGCCCTAGACAAATGACTGACATCTCTGAGGGCCCTTTGTGGAAAGTAGGACCACCGAGGTCCTTCCTGGGGGACAGTAATGATTCGAAGAAACAATGTGTGGCTCATAGTAGTGCTCAATAAATGCCCACTTGTACCGTGAAGCAATCAAAGTTCTGGGGCGCCTGGCTGGCTCAGTCGGTTAAGCGTCCGACTTCGGCTCAGGTCATGATCTCACGGTCCATGAGTTCGAGCCCCGAGTCGGGCTCTGTGCTGTCAGCTCGGAGCCTGGAGCCTGCCTCAGATTCCGTGTCTCCCTGTCTCTCTGCCCCTCTCCTGCTCGTATTCTGTCTCTCTCTCTCAAAAGTAAATAAAACGTTTTTTAAAATTAAAAAAAAAAAAACCCTAAGGCTTCGCGATAGTTCAAGTGAGAGAAGTATAGGAAAATTGAGTCATCGCAAGTGGCTACAGAACACGCCAGAGTCCACGGAGTCTGCCCCGAGGCAGCCGACACCCTCTTCCTGTTCCAACCAGGCTACAGCAAGCCCACGTCATCTGCCGCTGGAAGGTCATGTTCACTGGAACTTCTTGCCTTGTCATTTCGACTGTCCTTGCATGCATACATTTGTTTTGGTTTTATTGTCGTAGAAGTAGATAGTGCAGATGTTTGGATTGGGGGTGCACATGTTAATACGGTTAAAATAGAACTAGTCAACAATAGTCAAGAGGTGGATGCAAGTCAAGCGTCCATCAGTGGATGAACGGGTGAAATGTGGCCTGTCCCTACAACGGAACACTATCCAGCCCTAAAAAGAGTAAGGACGTTCTGACATAGGTTACAACATGGGCGAAGCTGGGAATGCTTCGTGAAATAAGGCGGGTCACAAAAGGACAAATCCCGTAGGACCCCACTTATAGGAGGTCCCTTGTGCAGAGACAGCAAGTAGGATGGTGGGTGCAGGGGTTGGGGGAGGGGAATGGGGAATTAGCGGAGCATTCACTGGGGACAGAGATTCAGTTTGGGGAGATGGAAACATTCCGGAGCTGGATGGTGGGGATGATGGCACAAGATTGTAAATGTACTTAATGCCCCTGAACTGTGCACTTAAAAACGGTTAAGATGGGGGCGCTTGGGGGGCTCAGTCAGTTAAGCACCCGACTCTTCTCGGCTCAGGTCATGATCTCACGGTTCGTGAGATCGGGCCCCACGTCGAGCTCTGCGTTGACGGGGCTGATGGCCAGACAGAAGATTTCTTGGGTTATCTCAGGGCAAGATAACCTGGGCCCTAAGACTCATCCTTCCAGGTAGGATTTTGGGGACTAGAAAATAGATTGCTCTCTCGTCACCATCACTGTCTCAGCGAGACCACACAGGAAAAGCAACTCTCCACGCCTAGGCCAGGAGAGCCAGTGAGACAATAGATCACCTACCAGTGATTTACAGCCCTGCAGGTGCATGGCAATTGTCTGCATAACCGTCAAAGATTCCTGGGCCCTGCCCGGGGCCTGCTGAATCAGACTCTCCAATCTGTCTTGCCCACCAGCTCCCAGACCCCTTCTGAACGCCTCGCCGGCTGGGGTGTCAAGTCGAGGGGCAGGGAGGCCGAGAAGAACCCAGGTTTGTAATCGCCAAGTCTGTGCAACTTCGAGCAGACCATCTAGCCTTCTGGGTCTCAGTTTCCCCTCTCTGAGCCAGGCCCAGAAATGCTTGTCACGTAGGGCTTTGTTCGAGGACTGGTGATACCGTCTCCTAGGTACCTGACCCAGAAGGGGCGCTCCATAAATAGGAGCCACAGTTATGATGCAGGAGCCAGGAGAAGCCGACCCAGTTGGCACTCCAGCAGAGAGGTGAGAGCTGAGAATAGCCGAGTGGTTCAGCCCTTTCCTCTGGAGCAGCTCCCTCACAGATGGCTGCATCCAAAATGCACATGTGTTTCCTGGAGGAGGGAGCACCTTTCACCAGGGACACGGACACGGGTTGTCACCCTAGTTGCGAAAAAAGGGACAAAAGTTGTCAAGGGGAAATTCCCTTTTAGAAATCAGAATAATGCTGCGGGAAAGCCCTCTCTTCTTTCTCCCCTACCAGCCTCACCCCGCTCTGCCTGAGCCTCAATCCTGGCTGCAGCCTCTCTCAGGAAGAGAAGCCCCACTCAGCTGGTGTTCAAATCCTGCTGGGTGTTTTGAGAAACTCACTTGCCCTCTCTGGGCCTGAGATCCCCATCTCTAACTAGGGGGAGGAGGATGACAACCATTCATCCATTCCAGGGATTTTTCTTGAGCACCTACTAGGTTGGGCCCTGGGCCAGGGGCAGGGAGACTGCAGTGAACACAAGACATGGCCCTGATCTTAACAGCTGACAGTCCCATGGGCAAGCCAGGCTCAAACCATCCACAAATACCTAACTAACGGCAAAATAAAATGTCTACCTTAGCAAGCTGCAGTCGGGCAATGGTTCTTCCAATGACGTGTTGGCAGCAGAACCCTTAGTTCACATCATGTTTTACACAAAAATCAAGCAGGGAGGGGCGCCTGGGTCGCACAGTCGGTTAGGCGCCCGACTTCAGCCAGGTCACGATCTCGCGGTCCGGGAGTTCGAGCCCCGCGTCAGGTTCTGGGCTGATGGCTCGGAGCCTGGAGCCTGTTTCCAATTCTGTGTCTCCCTCTCTCTCTGCCCCTCCCCCATTCATGCTCTGTCTCTCTCTGTCCCAAAATAAATAAATAAATAAACGTTGAAAAAAAAATTTAAAAAAAAATCAAGCAGGGAAAATAGACCCAAGGGAAGCCACTCAGAGATCTCTGGGAATATCTCCAGCATCCTAGGGCTTCAAGGAGCACAGCTAGAAACCAGCGCTTGGGAAGGATAGAGAGGAAACGTCTGCAGAGGGCTGAGCAGAGTCCTGGTCCAGTAAGAGCACCGGAGAAATGGCAGTACCCATCCCTGATGTTGGACATCTCTTTCTAGAAGAGAAGAAGGCACCATTTCAAATGGTGGTGGGGGCAAAGGAGGTGACTCCCGTGTGTCCCTCAGCCGGCAGAGCCCCTCCGGTGTGGAGCCCCTGTCCATCCTTGCTGAACGTACCCAGGGGCCTCCGAGTCTGGGGGGTCACTGGGAGGTGGGGACACACTGATTCTGGGCACGCTGACTCTGGAAACCGGCTTGCTGCTACGGCCGATTATCTGATGGAACGCTTCCTTCATCAGTGCTAATATCCATGTACTGAAACAATGAAAGGGTTTCCTATCAGTTCCAAATAGGACGTGAAAAACTCTCAGTGCTAAGAGTAGAGGATGCTAGAATAGGGCAATGGGAAACGCCTGAGTCACCGGAGGGCCTCTTTGATTCCAACGGCCCAATCATTGAAAAGGAAAAGAGAGAGACAGAGAGAGAGAGAGGGAGAGAGAGAGAGTGGTTCATTAATGGTCAGAGTGAGGAGACAGGAAGGACTGGCCCTTCACATGGGGACCTCCCCAGAGAGCAGAGAGCAGGAGAAGCCCGGGCGTGGGGATGACACCCAGAGAAAGAAACAAGCCCCCGGCTTCATCTGCCCCACCCCCACCCGTGTCAGAACACATTCATGAACCACACTCCATGGGCAGATCTGGTTTCCACAAATAAAACCTTTTTTTTTTTTTTAGTTTACTTATTTTTGAGAGACAGAGAGAGACAACATGAGCAGGGGGAGGGGCAGAGAGAGAGAGGGAGAGAGAGAATCCCAAGCAGGCTCCTCACTGTCAGCGCAGAGCCTGATGCAGGGCTCCAACTCACGCACTGTGAGATCATGACCTGAGCTGAAACCAAGAGTCGTATGCTTAGCCAACTGAGCCACCCAGGCACCCCCAAATAAAAGCTTTTAAGGAGGAATTTTCGGGACATATTTTTCTCCGAGCACTGCTTACCCAGGAGCTGGATGGCCACAGGGCTGACCCGGGACGAGGAAGCCTATTCACCCACTGCCTTGTTCGAGGGCTCCCTGGCCCTCCCCTGGGGCTCAGATTTTGTGCAGGAAGAATGGGAGGGTCACACAAAAAGAGAGTTCCTCAGGCCCGATTTCTGCCCAAAGGCTTTCAGGGTGAATCTCCCAGCTCGGACACAAGACCTCTTCTTTTCCCTTCTCCAAGAACACACTAACCCATTATTCTTTAAAAGACAAAATGTGAACCCCCCCCCCCCACCCCGCCCCAGGCAAGGCAGAAGGGTTACTAACTTCGTGGCCGGTGCGTGTGCTCTCCTGTCCATACTCTGAAAGTTCATTGCCTGTTACGGTCAAGCCACGGGCCTGGTTATCAGGCTTAGAAGGTAAAAGGAGGCTTCCGGCCCTGAGCCGCTGGGAACCTCGCGGCCTCCCACTTCATTCCGAGAAGGCTGTCTCCACCAGAGCCCATGCTGGCCCAGAAAATGATCCAGACCAGAATCTTCCTGGCATAAGGATTATCTTTGGGGTCAGGAGTTACTGTAATTAACGACTTTCCTAACTGCCCTCACATGCCAGTGATATTAGATAGACTGTATCCATCTTTAAGGTTCCCGAGTGAGCCCCGGACCGACGTTTGAACCTCCGTGTGAGTATCACTTGGGTTCCTTCACCGGGTCACGTCCTGGAGCCGTGCATGCAGGGAGGAGCGGGCTCGTGCTGTGCTCTTGCTTAGTGTTAAGCAACAGCTCTTAGGAAAAACCTTTTGCTGATGTGCTGATACGCGTACAGGTCTTGTGCAGAGTCGGGCTTTATGAATATGCATCAAGTGACACGGGGCCTGAGGAAGCTTATTCCACATGTGTCATCTGGGGGTCTCCTTCCCCAGGAAATGCGTGTCTCGGGGGGGAAGGCTGCGTGGGCGCAGTTCCAGAATGAGCTGGAGGCTCCTGAGACACAGGGGCCCGGCTCGGCCCTGAGCTTAGAACAATGCCAAGCACTCAACACACCGCAGGTGTGTGTGTGCGCTGGGAACTTCTTCCTGAAGCCTCTGAGGTCAGGGGCCGGGGCCCAGAGGGCTGGCTGCGTTTATTGTCCATTGTCCCGGGCAGGGACAGGAAGTACTTTCTGTTCCCAATTGCTTGGGTGGATTAATTTACAGTGGGGAGCTCAGGGGTGGCGCGCCAGCACCTGTTTTCCCCTCCAAGAGGCCAGCTTCCGGTCTCGGAGGGTTTTCGGGAGGGGTCCCCCCCTCCGCACAGACACAGCCTCCCCCGTCGCCCTGTGGGGCACCAGGCACTGGCTGGGCTGCCGCGGAGGCTCTGGGAGCCCAAAGGCCTGCCTGATCAGTCAGGGATGCACTGCCTTCTGAGCCGCCCACTCTCGGGGGAAAGTTCGGTCCCACGGTGGGACATACTACTCTGGTCCAATAAGGAACAAGGACAACGAAACTGTAGTCACAGCATCTTCCCTCTTACTGAGGATCCACTCTCTCTGCCCGGTTCAGAGTTAAGTGATGTGCCCTCGTTCCTCTCACTTTCACTTGATGGGGCTGGTGAGTCCCGTTTTACGAATAAAGAGACTGAGGCTCAGAGTGGCTAGCTACGTAGATCATCAATGGCAGTGGTGGGGTTCAAACTCCAGTCTGCTCCAGGTCCCAGAGCCCTCTGTTAAACGCTAACGCCTGCGGGAGCCTGGCAAAGCGCACAGCTGGGGGATGCTGGCCGGCTGTGCACAGTGACGGGGAAGCAGCAGGGGTGAGGAGAGCCGGGGGCACACGCACCGCCTCCGGGGACAGCCGCTGCTCCACTCCAGCCTGCTGTTGCCTCAAAGGAAGGTGGGCCCCGTGCAGCCAGATCTCTACGTGGAACCTCCACATTTTTCCACATTAGTAATTCACATAGTGAATTTCTAAACACGGGGCCAGTCCGAGGAAGCCTGTCTACACCTTGCTTTGCTCCGCTGCTCTGTGCCAGGGCACCGATAACAGCGGGGAGCACCTACGGTGTGTGGGCACTGCCCGGAGCCTCCCCCACGGTGACCCGTTGGTTCCCTTTTCAGCAGGCAGGACAAGGAGACTGAGGCCAACAGGCAAACCAGCTGGCCACCGGCATCCAGTTATTCCCGACTTGCTCATTGCGTTCTTGCCTCCCTACATCAGATCCTCATCGCTGTCCATCTAGGAGGCAGAGGAAGAGTTTTGGAGTCTGGTGGAGGATGGGGGCACCGGCCTGATTTCTGTAGGTCCTTTTTCATGTGCCCACGGTGGCCTTGAGACCGTCACCCAGGACCACCCCTTCCCCCCCCACCCCCCCACCCCCCCACCCCCGCTGCGCACACCAACCACTAGGTAGCGCTACTCCCATTGGCCAGCTTGCTCTGTGTCACTTGGAGCAGAATGCCATCACGTTTCCCCAGCATAAGCTTGGCTCCCTGACTCTGCTGGCCCCAGATGGTTCCACATGCCCTCTTTCTGCCCACCTGCCGCCCCGCCCCAGCAGCCTGCCATTTGGAGGGCTGTGGCCGCTCTGCTAGCCCTGCTCCCTTCTACCCCAGGCAGGGTGGATGCATTACCACGTGGCCCTGAATCCAGGTTCGCCCGCTGTCCCCCTGAGTGACAGGGCTGCCCTTTGTGGAGGGGGAGATTAGAGGCGGGCTGGGGGCCGCGCAGCCCTCGCAGGGATGACAGGAGACGTCAGCCCCGCATGCACGCAGCACAGTCCAGAGCGAGGAAAGCCTTGACAGGCCTGGAGGGGATCCAAGAGGGAGCGTGAGGGAGGGGGACACACTCCTCACACACAAAGGCCGGGCCTGTCTTCACACCTGCGGGATGAACAGAACCCAGGGGCTGGGGGAGAGGTGGGGGCCACAGGGGCATGAATAATTCGCTCTGAAAGAAGCATGTCACAGGGAGATAGCTCAGCCAGACACTTCAAATAAAGGCAAGCAGCCGCAGTGACAGGGGACATTCTTTGCCACCGATGCGCTGCTGGGACCTAAGTGCTGAGATGTCGTGAAAGAAAAGCGCCTTGAACCCTTCATAGTTATTTTTATTAACAAAAAAAAAAAAATTGAGAGAGAGAGAGAAGTACCACCACTGAAGCAGGGATGAGCCTGTGAGCCCTGAGAAAGACCAGATAATGAATTCTGGCACCTTCCTTTTACCTTTATTGGGAAGAACAACGCTTCCTGGACACCCTGGGGAGTGCTGTGAGAACCGGGTCTGCTCATTTTTCCTGCCTCTGCATCTTCAGCCACGTCCTCCCCCTGCCCGGGTGCCCTCCTGCCACCTACCCGAACTTCCAGAACCAGCCACGATGACCTCTTCATGCAAGAACCCCTGTGGCCGGACACCCCAAGTTCTCACTCCCTCCTCCCGTTTGGTACTCAGCATGGGACCCTATCTTTTGCCATATAGACCCCAGCCACCCAGCCAAAGCTCACAGAGCAAGGATCCTGTCCAGTTCTGTTCCGTGTCCCCCGACCGAGTACAGTGGCTGCCCGCTAAATGTCACGTGATGAGGACAATGACAGCGGTTTCTTCTTTCCTGGGGAAGCAAGGCAATGAGGCTACAAATAATAATAGTCTAGTGAAAAACTGACCCCCTCGATGTCCATTCATAAAGGAAGAAAATTATCACAGAGCCCAACAAGGGACTTCTCTGGGGCCCCTCGAAAGAGTGAGGTCGACCTATGAATGCTCATGTGAATGGAGGTCACAGAACTCAGCGGATGAGGTTTTAGTATGGCATAGACAGCACAGGAAAATGTGGGGAGCCACATTTGGTGGTGCCCCCCTGGGGCACCTCCACAGACTCTGAATTTAAAGGAAGAAGGAAGGCTGAGGGATGTTCACTTTTTAATGTACACACTTGGGTATATTTTTATGTTTTACATTGAAGATGTATTACCTCTGTAACTTAAAAAAATTCTTAATCCGTGTGGCCTAGCCAGAGCTGAACCTTTCCCAGGTGGGGGCTCCAAGGCATGTCCTTACTCAAAGAAGAAAGAAGAGGGGTCAAAAGATGGCCACCATTGCTCCATGACTCAAGGAAGGACAGCAGGGGATGGGCTGCCAGCGCCCTTTCCAACGACAGTAAAAGCTTTGCCTGAAATCCTCAGGGAAGACGTCTCATTGGCCAAACAAAACAGGTCACGTAGTCACCGGAGCTGCAAGGGAGGCTGGGAAGTTAGAGGCAGGGTTGCCATGCAAAGCTTAGACCAAGAATGAATTTGATCTCAGGGGAAACCCTCCTCTAGCCCAACCAGCCTCCCCTGCATTTACTTTTCCTCTTGTTTTGAGTGTATTGGGCCTTTTTCTCTTCTCTTGAAACAAGGAGTTTCACTTCAAAGGCCAAAGTTCACAGCTAATGCCTGTCCCTGATCACAGAAACTTCCTCCAGTTTCTGTTGCTATTATTCAGCCATATTTCTTTATTATTATTATTTTTTAATTCCCCACAAACACTTCAGACTTCTGCATTTCATTCTCAGCCTGCCTGCCTGAGGATGTAGGCAACAGGGAAGAAACCAGAAGAAAAAAGCTGGGGAAACTTGGAAGTCCTTTGGACTCAGTAAAGCCCCCAAGATGGCGATGACTAAAACTACTCTGGCTTTCTAAATGAATGAACCAATAAATCACATTTTCTTCTCCTTATGTCAGCTGGGGTTGACTTTCTGTTTCTTAAAACCAAGAAAAAAAAAAAAAAGTCCTGACAATCCTAGAAACAATCTAGAGCTGAGTTTAATCATGTGCCCTGGCATAGAGCAATCTAATCCTGGTTGGGGGTGTGTATGTGTCAGGTCCTCATATGTCTGTGTAAAACCCAGATGTTCACTGAGGTCACCATCGGCCTTGGGAGCTCAGTGGGGTTGGGTCATATCACCAACCTTTCATCCGTGGCGTTCTCACCAAGATTTCGACAAGTGCCCCGGGGGTTCCTCCTCTCTTGACCATCTGTGACTCCACATTGACTCTTGTTCTCACTCATTCCTCTGCCTCTTGGGTCTTCCCTCATCGCCACACTGACCTGGAAATGAAACTGTGCTCTTTTCCTTAATCTACTCCCCAGGCTTCCAAAACCGCTCACATAAGATGGGTTTTACTGAAGCTTTGGGCAGTTTAAACGACAGCAATGTAAACCTCAATCAGATAGGAACATCTTAATTAAGAATAGTTAATAAGATCGGCGCCTGGGTGGCTCGGTTGGTAAACGACTGACTGTTGGTTTGGGCTCAGATGATGATCTCACAGTTTATGGGTTCAAGCTCCATGTCAGGCTCCGTGCTGAGCAGAGCATGGAGATTCTCTCTCTCTCTCTTTTTTAATGTTTACTTATTTTTGAGAAAGAGAGAAAGAGGGGGAGAGAGAGACAGGGAGACAGACTCTGAAGCAGGCTCTAGGCTCCAAGCTGTCAGCACAGAGCCCTTACGTGAGGCTCGAACTCACGAACCGTGAGATCATGATCTGAGCTGAAATTGGACACTTAACTGACTAAGCCACCCAGGCGCCCCAGAGATTCTCCCTCTCTTAAGAGATTCTTAAGATTCTTTCTCTCCCTCTTCCCTTCTCTGCCTCTCACACATGCTCTCACTCTCTTTTTAAAATTAAATATATATATATATATATATACACAACAGTTAATAAGCATAATTAAGAATCCAACAACAACCCCACCACCAAGTGTTTCTTATTGCTTGCTTTTCCATGGGCCCCAGCCCCCCACCCCTCCCCTCTCTCCCAGCTCCCTGCCCTCCCAAATTCCAGCTCCTCTCCCCCAGCTCCCATACACAACAGTGTAGCTCTATTTATTTTCTCATCTCCTTCCAAACCACAACTCTTGCCCTCCCAGCACAGAGGTATTTTCCTGAATAAAGAGGGTCCCTCCCTAAGAAGAGCTCTGATGCTGGCTATCTATACTTACTGTCTCTTGGCCCTTGTTTTTCCCTCATAAGTGCCAGAGTGCACTCTGTGCCTGGGGACTAAGGGTAAAAGAACATGGTTCCTGAAACAGGAAGTAAACCAGCTGGATTGAGCAAGAGAAATCAAAACCTGTAGATGCCTAATCTGAACGAACAGATAGATTCACATACCAAAGCAGATCTCTGGGCAAAGTGTCACCAGTTTTATTCTCTTGGGCATTCTTCCACAGTGCCAGCCGGTGACCAAAAAGTGGCAGTAACCTGGCCCCTGATCTTCTCACCTTCCTTTTAGTAAGCGTTGAGACATTCAGAGCAACTTACAAATACCCTCCCTCCAAGGGAGGGTGGCTATAAGATTAAAGACTCCAAGCCTTGAAGAAATAAGGTTCGGAGGGAGAATCATCTCAGTGAAAGATGGCGGAACTTCCTTGCCAGCCTCCTCCCTGGTTGACCCATGACCACATTATGGTCAGGTGCAATCTGCAGGTCTGAGGCTGGAAACATTGTCTGTAGAGCATTGGGGAACTCTGAGGACATCCCAGGTGCCTTCTTGGGGGTCTCCCCACCCTACCATCCCCTCCAGCCCCTCCTCCAGGACATGCTCTTGTCATTTCTCAACAAGCCAACAGCCTAATTTGGTTATTCTGACTCCACCCTCTCCCCTCCACATGACTGCAGTTTTTCTAAACCGCAAATTGGATCCCGTTTAAAACACACAAAGGAAACGAGCCTCCCTCCTGACCTGCCTCCATCCACGCCCCCAGTCCCTTCTGCCTCAAAGTGCCCACCTTGCAGGTTGTAGTGCACCCCTATGGTCCTCCCACCTGGGCCACTTCAGATGCCAAAGTGACTGCCAAAGCCAAGTGTGCCTGCAGAGGCTCCTGGGCGGAGTCTGTCTTGAATCTTTTCATTCAAATGCTGCACCCTCGCTTCAACCTCCCCTGATCTTGGACCTCTGCATCCAACTGTAGCCATGCTATTTTATCATTCGACACCATCCACAGGCAACTTGCCTTTTCAACCTGTTCCAGGGTGTTTTCTGATGCCTCGCCTCATGCACGGCAGAGATCTCCCTGACTACCCGATCACACCCGGCACTCACCTGGGGAGTTTTAAAGCCATTGCGGTCGAGTTCCTCCAGGGTGGGATACCTTAGGAAACTCTCCAAGGTGAGTCCAATGTGTGGACGGCGTGGAAAGCCCTGGCCGGAGAACAGGGTGTGCTCAGAGTGGCACTGGCCAGTGTCATTCCTCTGTGTGCAGCATGCGGTTAGCAAGTCAACACTCGCAAAATGAAGACCAGCCTGGACCGTTCGTGCGTGTTTGTCCTCAGTACCTATCTGTGGGTATATTCAAATCAGTGGGTAGAATCACACTTTGCTTCTCAAAGTGTGGTCTGTGGGCAGAGCGGCATTAGCATTACCCACAAGCCTATTAGAGGCGGACGATCTCAGGATCCCCCACCATCTACTGAACAGAACCTATATTTTAACAAGATCCCCAGGTGATTGCAAGACGTTCAAGTCTGAGCGGCCCTGCTCTTAAACTTGAAAATGCTACGGGTGCCTGGGTGGCTCAGTCGGTTAAGCATCCGACTTCGGCTCAGGTCATGATCTCTCAGTTTGTGAGTTCGAGCCCTGCATCGGGCTCTGTGCTGACAGCCCGGAGCCTGGAGCCTGGTTCGGATTCTGTGTCTCCTCCTCTCTCTGCCCCTCCCCTGCTCATGTTCTCTCTCAATAATGAATAAACGTTTAAAAAAAATTGTTTTTAAAAACCTTGAAAATGCTGAAGGACGAGCCCATGTATTCCTTATTCCGGGTCGATGCCCACAGGAGTAGGCAGGAGGCATAAATGAGTGAGGTGGCCTGTATGAGGCACTAAGGAGCACTGGGGACCATGGCTAATGAAGGGCACCACAGGCGTGGCCCCTGCCGATTCTGACCAGTCGGGATCCGAACCCAGGGACTGCCAGAGAGTCTTGTTCTTCAGGACAATCCTGAACTTTGGGGTTTCTTTAGGTGAAATCTGCAAGTTGGTCACAGCTCCCTGCCCATTCTGCTCCCCTTTTCAATGTTTTCATACAACACGTTCCCTCACGCTTTCTGCAATGTTCTTATTTGCTGCGCTTATTGCTTCTTATCTGCTATCCTTCTAGAAGGTGGGGATGGTTGTCTCTTGTGTTCACTGTTGTGCCCCGGGAACTTGGAACCAACTATCTCTGGCAGTCTCGGAGTCACGAGTTCAAGCCCCACGTTGGGCTCCGTGCTGGGCATGAGGCCTATTCAAAACAAAAACAAAAACAAAACCACAAACCATTTCTGGAAGGCAGTAGGTGTCAACAAACAGATGTGGAAAGAATTTACCGTGCAGGACAAGCCAGAGAACGTCTGTGGCTGACATCTAGCTGGCGGCTCCGTGGCTTTGCACAAAGGAAGTTTGGCCATCGTCCTCTAGCAATGGCACCCGGCCTGGAAGGCCTAGAACCTCGTCCTCAGGAGGAGCTAAGAAGCCATCCTCCTGCTTCCCTGTGGGATCATAGGCGTGGAAGAGGGAGGCCTGTGAGTCCCCCTGTGAGCCTCTGAAGAACACTCTGGTGAGAAACCAGCCAAAAGGCGTCTGTGAGGCAACCCAGAAGAGGTCAGGGACCATTTTATCTAAGCTTTGCTTTCATGAAGAACCTTAAATTTAGACTTTTTGATATTGTCGCCAAGTAAGGTTACATCTACAAAAGGCTTTTTTCTTAAAGGTATTAATCTGTGCAGTGGAAACACTTCTAAGATCCCTCAGTCGGCCACGATGCTATTCTGTCTTGTTTTCATTGTTTAATATTCTAGAAGGTTCTCTCACTTCTAGAGGGAGAGGCACTGAACAGAGATCATAGGGGCCTAAGGGGGACACTCTCTTCATTGTAGGTCTCTTCCCCCTGCTGAACAGGCCATCCCTATCAGGGGACCCTTGGGCCTTAATGTCGTGCCTCTGGGGCCTGGTCGGGAGCCCCTCGAATTGCTGTGAGAGAAGTAAATGCACGCGAGTCATGCTGAAGTCTCCTTTTTGGAGGAAGCCCTTTCCCCAAACCACTGCTCCTTCAAAAGCCACCAGGGCTGCCCTGGACGTAGAGGATAGGGCCCAGCAGTGCCCTCCGGGACCTGAGCCCCTGGCCCACAGCTGCACTGGAGCTGGGCCATCTCTTCCCTGAGCCGTGGCTGCCCCCATGAGGGCAAAGATGGCAACCAGGCCTTCACCTTTGCAGGGAAGCTGGCCGAGGCGGTTGCCAGTGGAAGAGGAATGGAGGACGTCTGGGGTGGGGAAGCTGTGTGCAGCCTGCCAGGATGTGTGGGCCCCAGAGATTCCCGTGGGATTTATGAGGAAAGGCCCAGCCAGATTGCCTGTGTGAGGGGAGGCCTGTGATGGGAGAAGGTGAGCCTTAGGGGGGCCCTCCACAGGGGGACAGGGAAGGGGCCAAGTCAGCTCTGCGAGAAGTGTTATGTTTTTGGTATGTGTTGTTCATCTTTTTGTCTTGTTACCTTTGTTATCAAAAACTTCAAGCTTTTACATAGTAAACAGTGTGCTCCAATGACCCCTTGCATACCCATCAACCCATGTCCAACAAGTATCAACCCAGGGCTGATGTTCTTGCCACTTGCTGACTGACTTATCACCTTTCCATATTCCTGTGCAGCAAATACACATCATAGCATTTCACTTATACATATTTCAGTATCTTTCTCTGGAGGAAAAGAAACTTTTAGAATATAACCATAATACCATTATCATACCTTTAAAAGATGAACATTATTCCTTAATATCACCAAATATCTTTTTTTTTTTCTTTATCAAAACAAAAGATCAGAATGTGACCTTACTTGGAGACAGGGTCCTTATAGAGGTGATCAAGTTAAAATGAGGTCATTAAGGTGGGTCCTGATCCAATCAGACTGGTGTCCTTATGCGAAAGGGGAAATCTATCCAAGAGACAGACCGGCCTGGGGAAAACATTATGGGAAGAGATACAGAGAGAACGCCAGGTGAAAACTGGAGATATGTAGTCACGAGCCAAGGAGTGTCAGGGGCTATGGGAGCTGGACGAGACAAGGAAGGACCCTGCCCCATTGCCTTCAGGAGGAGCATGGCCCTGTCGACACCTTCATCTTGGACTTCTGGCCTCCGGAAGTGCGAGACAATGAATTTCTGATTATTACGCCACCCAGTTTGCCATACTTTATTAAGACAGCCCTAGAAGGGGCGCCTGGATGGCTTGGTCGGTTAGGCATCCGACTTCAGCTCAGGTCATGATCTCGCGGTCCGTGAGTTCGAGCCCTGCGTCGGGCTCTGTGCTGACAGCTCAGAGCCTGGAGCCTGTTTCGGATTCTGTGTCTCCCTCTCTCTCTGCCCCTCCCCTGTTCATGCTCTGTCTCTCTCTGTCTCAAAAATAAAAAAATTTAAAAAAATTAAAAAAATTAAAAAAACGTTAAGACAGCCCTAGAAAACTACTCTTGTCAGAGTTCAAATTTCCAATTATCTCACAATGGTCACCATTTTTTTTAGTTTGTTGAAATCAAGATCCAAACAAGGATCACCAGTTGTGACCAGCTGATAGGTCTCTTAAGACGTCTCTTAAAACAAGTTGGCAATGTCTTTGTCAAAGAAACTCATGTTGTTTGTCCTGTGGCGTTCACCACGGCGTGGATTTTGCTGTCTGCATCTCCGTGGTGTTGTCTAGACCTCACTTCTCACGGGGAGCACGTCTATAGGTCAGCAGCAGCTGCCTCACCTGGGAGCTTGTTGGAAATGAGGAGGATTCCAGGCCCACCCCAGACCTGCTGGACCAGAACTTCATTTTCACAAACTCCCCATAATTTGTGCACATGCTGGAGCCTCAGAAGCCCATGATTCACATTCTTCTCTCTGCCACCTTTCCTATAATTGGTTCTTGGAGCTGAGCGTTTGATCAGAATCAGGTTTGATTTTTTTCACCAAGACTGTCACAGGTGGTGATTTTTCTTCCATCAGGACGCATACCATGCCTGGCTGTCTGTTATAATGTTAGCAGAAATTGACCACCAATACTTAAGCCCGTTCCTTCATTAGGGTTGCAAATGGTGGCCTTCTATTCCCATTATTTCTCTTCATTCATTAGTAGGAATGCATCCATAGAAGAAAAGTTTCTCTCACCTACTATTTGATTACCCAGTGGTATAGAGATATAGGAGATATAGGAAGGATAAATGCTAAATTCTTTTCCTCTCGTGGGCCATTTTGCAAAATGGCGGGTAGATTCCCAATGGTGATGGTGAGTTTTGTTATTTTGGTTCTGTTTTTAGCATTGAACTCATGGATTTAAGCATAAGTGTTTACGATCCATTACCATTCTTATTCTTATTGATGTTCATGTGGTTGTCCCATTTTTGGCTACTGGGAATCATTATAGTTGGCTCCTGAGTCTTTTGAACAGAACCCTACTAGTCTTGGATAACATAGCAATCTCGTGTGACCAGATGTTCCAAACTCATCTTGGGCATCTCCTGCCCTAGCACTGGAATTGGTTATTTCTCCATAGACCCCTAGTTTCATTCAGTGAAGAAAGGTAGTTAGAGACCACAATTTGAATGTAAGGGTGCTCACTGCTATGGGTTGGCCTTGATTTGGGGTCTTTCATTGAATAAAACACATTTAACATTTTAACATAAAATACGTGAGTTTGTACTTCCAACCAAATTCAGTATCATGGGATTTTTTTAACTTAAGTTTTTTTCAGTTTCAGATAAGTATCGCCTTTCTCCTAAGCAATGAATCCAAGTTCACAGTGACACTGGGTATGACAGAATTAGGATATCCCATATTTGCTCATTTGCTTTGCCCCCCATGGCACGATCAGTGATACCACGTGAAAGGATCTCCAGTCAGGGTGGTGCCTCAAGTACTCCAGGAGGAAGCACTGCAGACTGGCTGGGAGGGAGGCCCGCAGGATGACACTGTTGGGCGAGTTGGGACAAAGTGACATGAGACCTTGAGGGTCACGAAGGGGACAACAGAGGGGAGGGCCATCTCAGGACTGCACAGAATGGGAAGCTTGGGTAGGACACCACGGGAGGGAGAAGAAGGCCCAAGGGGTGAGACATTGCCAGCCTATGAAAGGGACTGAGGGTGGAGCCAGGTCGCCTAGGTGGCTCAGCGAGTTGAGCGTCCGACTTCGGCTCAGGTCGTGATCTCGTGGTTCGTAACTTCAAACCCTCTGAGCTGTCAGCACAGAGCCTAGAGCCTGCCTCTGATTCTGTGTCTCCCTCTCTCTCTGCCCCTCCCCTGCTCACGCTCTGTCTCTCTCTCTCTCAGAAAATAAGTAAACATTTTTAAAAATTACAGAAACGCCAAAACATGGTTACATTAATTAGAAGATACTTTAAGTGTTTCCATTTAACTAATAATTAAAGCTCTTACAATAAAAGCTATGCCATCATGTCATGATACTCACACAAGATAATTAGGAGATTTATACAAATATGTATATATTAATCTGGAGACTCTATAAGGAGTGAGAACAATGGTGAAGCACAAATTTAAAGCCAAATGAGGAACATCATCTTCTTTCAACCCTGTCACTGGAAAGTTCCCCTATACCCCCTGCCCCCACACATACATAACCCCACCAGAGTGGTGCATTTGTTACATTCAGTGAGCCTCCGCTGACACATCGTTATCACGCAAAGTCCATAGTTTCCATGAGGGTTCATTCTATAGGGGTCAACAAATGCATGAGGATATGTATCCACCATTATAGTATCACACAGAGTAGTGTCATTGTCCTGAAAATCCCCTATGCTCTACCTATTGATCTCCCCCCCTCCCCCTACCAACAACCCCTGGCTGCGGCTGATCTTTTTACTTCTCCGTGGTTTTGCCTTTTCCAGAATATCATATAGTTGGAATTACACAGTATTTGAGACTGGCTTCTTTCTCTTAGCAATGTGCATTTAAGTTTCCTCCGTCTCTTTTCAGGGCTCGGCAGCCCATTTCTATTCAGCGCTGAATAATATCCCATTGTCTGGATGGACCACAGCTTCTCCATCCACCTACTGGAGGACAACTTGGTTGCTTTCAAGTTTTGGCAGCCCCGAATAAAGCTGCTATAAACATCTGTGTGTAGGCTTTTGGTGGGCGTAAGTTTTCAACTCCTTTGGGTCAAATACCAGGAAGCGTGATTATTGGATCATATGGGAAGGGGATGGTTAGCTTGTAAAAAACCGCCGAATGGTCTTCAAAAGTGGCTGCGCCATTTCGCCTCCTCACCAGCAATGGATGAGACTTCATATTGCTCTACAACTTTGCCAACATTTGGTGCTGCCAGTATTCTGGATTTGGGCCATTCTGATAGGTGTGTGG